>NC_079427.1:11658091-11908091 GCF_026213295.1 Gadus chalcogrammus | reverse complement strand
GATGCGCATGTGCTCGGTGAGGCGGTACTGCCGGGTGAAGCGCATGCCGCAGGCGTCGCAGGCGAACGGCTTCAGGCCCAGGTGGCTGCGCATGTGCCGCGTCATGGTGCCGCGCTGGGTGAACTTCTTGCCGCAGATGCTGCAGGGGTACGGCCGGGTGAGCCAGTGGGTCTTCTCGTGCTGCCGCAGCGTGGCCGGGTCTTTGTACGATTTGTCACAGTTGGAGCAGCGGTACGGCCGTATCATCTCGCCCAGCCCGCCGCCCCCGCTGGCCTTGCCCTCCAGGTGGGACAGGCTGTTCAGACCGCCGCCGCCGCTGCTCAGGCCGCCGTAGCCGTTGGTTGTGCCGCCGCCGCCGCCGCTCTTGCAGTTGCTGTTGCCGTTGCCCGTGTCCATGCCGGAGTTGCCGTACAGCTCCTCCTCCGTGTGCGTCTCCACGTGCGCGTTGAGCTGCTCTGAGCTGGGGAAGCCCTTGTCGCAGGGGATGCAGACGTAGAGGTTGTCCCCGAAGCTCTCGGGCTCGTAGGGCATGTGGAAGCGCCTCATGTTCCCCGTCGGGGAGGGGCGGCCCTCGCTGCTGCCCGTCTCCTCGCTGCCCGAGCCGCTCTTGTCGTCGGCCCCCTCGCTCTCCTCGCCGCCGCCCTTCAGGTGGTTGAGGTGCTGGTGGTGGTGGTGGCCGTCCGGGTCGCCGTGCCCGCCGCCCTCCTCGTCGTCTTCGTCCTCCTCGTCCTCCTCGCCCGTGTACATCAGCGGCTCGTTCTTCACCCAGCGGTAGATGTTGCCCATCTCCCGGGCTCGCTCTCCGGCGTCGGTGGGCGTGTCCGGGCTGGGGGGGCACGGGTAGGGGTCCGTGCCCTGGGAGACGGAGCGGTGGAGGTGGGGGAGGTGCGGGCCGAGGGGCTGGTTGTGGTGGGGGAAGGGCGGAGGGGGGACGGAGCCCGTCTGGTCCGCCGTCTCCATCTTCTCCAGCGAGTACGGCCGGCCGTTGGCGCCCGGCGTGGGGCTGGTCCGTGTGCTGCGGGCGCCCTCCCGCTCCTCGCCGTGGGGCGGGGCGCTGGCCAGGTGTGACTGCGACGGGGCGTGCTGGGACTGGGAGCTGGGGCTCTTCTTGGAGAGGTCCAGGCCGAAGACGGGCGAGCGGTTCCTGTCCGGGTGCGCCGAGCGCAGGCCGAGCTGCGAGGGCAGCAGGGCGGGGAACACGGGGGACCCCTGGGTGGAGGAGGGCGCGTACAGCTCCCCGGCGTGGACGGCCAGCGGGCGGGGGACCATGTCCTCCAGGGGAGGGGGGCGGGGGGTGTGGCTGTTCACCGCCCCGCCGGGGGGGCAGGGCTGGATGACCGGGGTGGAGACCCGGTACCGGGCAGCGCCCCCCATGCCCCCCATGCCCCCCATGCCCCCCATGCCCCCCATGCCGACGGGCCCTATCTTCCCGTACGGGAAGATGGGGGCCTGGCGCGGGGGGTACTTGCCGTTCCTCTTGAGTTTCTTCTTGCACAGCGCCACCAGGTCCAGCAGCTGAAGGTAGCTGGCGGCGGCCAGCACGGCGGCCAGGTTGGGCTCGGCCGGGGAGGCGGGGTCCCCGTCGCAGAGACGGCCCGTGTAGATGTAGTCCAGGACGACGCGAAAGACCCCCGGGCTCACCATCTCGTGGTCCAGGTTGATGAGGTTGTCGTGGACGACCAGGGACTTGAGATAGAGGCTGCTGGCGGCCAGGATGTTCTTGTGGGCTCGGAAGAGAGCGTTCTGCACCACGATGATGACATCGCAGAGGAAGCCCTTGGTGCGCTGGCTGTTGAGCTGCAGGAGGAGGTGCCTAGCGTGACTTGGAACTTCCATGGCGTCCAGCATCGTCTTCAGACTGCCACCTGCAAGACACAGGAAGCGATGGATGTTACATCACGGCGAGCGTAGTAGCACCGTCCTCGAAGGATGTGAAAGCAACAAGCCTGAGGGTGGGGTGGGTGTGTTAATGGGTGTGAAAACACTGCGAGGTGTGGGCGACTGAACACCTTTGAAGTCTAAAATGGTCGCGCAAAAGTCACTTCTAGTAACGACATGATGTGAAAGTCACTGTTTGATTATTCAATATGATGACTCTTAGTTTTCAAAAGTGCTTTACCACGAGATGTTTTTTTTAAATAATAGGGATTTTTGTGGAGAATTTATCATTTTCATTTGTTGATAGTTCAAGTAAGTATTCAGGCATTAATTGTCTGTTATCTCGTATTCACTTGAGATAAAGCATGAGGAAACCTCATTAATGTGACGGTTATTATAACCAACCCAAAGTAAGCGTTTGCTAAAGGGAAATCGGTCGCTATTTGCTATCACAAATCTAAACGCTCACTTCCTTTGCGTCTTTCTTCTCAGATATACTTTTCAGTCTTTCTCCTTTTTTTTTCTGCACACAGATATATTTGTGTTTCCTAGCTACTGACTACCAGATAAAATATTCCAGAAGTTGTGCAGAAGTCTGAGACGAGCAGTACTGAGCGTTACGCAAGCCGTGATGAACAGCAGATATAACCTGTGGGTTGGAGACACACACATCCAAAAACAGATAGGCCTTTCAGCTCTCCTGCTGCCCAGTCATATAAGGAACACTGAGCAGCTCGCTGCTAAATCATGGTCGCATAAGATGGCCCACTGATTTATCTGGGGATGAACTCAACTCTAATGTACACAAACGCACGCATACACACACAGGGCACTCGTACACGTACACAACACACACACTCACACACTCACGCACACACACACACACACACACATACAGGGCACTCATGCACTTACACAACACACACGCACACACACACACACACACACGGCACTCATACACTAACACAACACACACACAAACACTCACATAAATACACACAGCTCTCACAAACACAGACACGGCACTCATTCACACACTCACACACACACACACACACACACACAAACACACACACACACACACACACACACACACACACACACACACACACACACACACACACACACACACACACACACACACCATCCCCATACACACGCAGCACTCATTTACACACAAACACACACACAAACACACACACACACACACACACACACACACACACACACACACACACACACACACACACACACACACACACACACACACACACACACACACACACACACAGAGACACACAAGCACACACACACACACACACACACACACACACACACACACCACACACACACAGATGTCTTTACACTCATTTAGAAAAAAAAAATCACAAAACGCACTCAAGCGAATACACACCTACACACACACACACACACACACACACACACACACACACACACACACACACACACACACACACACACACACACAAACACACAAACACACGCAAACACACACTGCTAGACAAATGTATATATGGCAAAAGCATAAACCAAAGTGGAGCAATATAATTGAAACTATAAGGTATCCTTGTCAAATATAATATGGCTGAATTAGTTTAAGTCTTTAATCTCAGGAAGCACATTTAACGTTAAGAATAATTAAGCATTTCTGAAGCTGGTCTATGAGAATTTAGACCTGTCAATCCATACGTGACTACTTTTGTTATCATTGATGAGGAGACTCCAATCGCATATCTTCGGTGTCTATCGGACGGGGGCGTTTAGTGACTGAGAGTCTCTCTGTAGCACCTAACGCGTCTCGCACTCCCTCTGTCACAGTCTCTGTCTCTCCCTCACTGTCCCACACTCACCTGGTGGTTTCAACCTAAAACACTGCAGAATAAAGGGTCGTTGTGGACTCCGCAGGACAATTAACACACGTTATATCACTCATGTCATTTGAATGACACGCGTGCCGATTAATAGTTTGGTTTCTTCGAGACTATGAGAAGACCGATGTGTCGAGATTGATAACATTAAATGTGAAATGCCCCCTCTTATTCACATCACGCACCTGTCAAAACACAATTTGTATCAGGCTGAGTTGGACTGAACCCATAGTGCGCCTGTTTTATGTTACGTTGCTCACAGATGCGACTGGATGACGTCCGGTGTACTGTTTATAGGTGCATACTGTTTGATTAAATGTACCGCTACTTGGCCAAAGCTATAGGTGAGTAAATACCCTCGGACACTTGGAAAGCGCGGACAACGACGGTCCATTGCAGCATGGTGTGAATCTTGAGTGCATACACCGCTGCGTAAATCCAAAAACCCGCTCATGACAACGCTCCTCTGTACGAGGTGGGTCCTTGGCCTGCTCTTTTTACTCTTTTATTTGAGTTTGTGTCGCAAAATGCAATAGAATCTCTCAGTGCATATTGGAAAATAGATAGGAAATTATGAATTATTGATAGGAATTGTAGGATGAGCTCAAGTCTATTCATGGCCAGTGTTGTCGCTTCTGATTGGAAATAGACAAGGGAGTGAACGTTTTTTTCCTCATATTGCAATCTTCATAAACCCCATGTTGTGGTGACACGGCGTTTAAATCCGGCCTTGTGTGTTGGTGTTACGACCTGACAGAATATGTGGGACGTAAACCCCCAGAAGGTAAAAATCAAATATTTTTTTCATCAAATATCAGCTCCAGCTGTTTAAATGGGGGTTTGTCATTAAGTGACAAGAGGCTGTAGAGATGCACAACAGCTTGGGATGTATGAAGCCACACAGAGCAGAAAACTGGAGCCCGGGGCGCAGAGACGAACCATTTCATTGTGCGTAAACTGGAATGGCAAACGAGTCTCGTCAGTGAACATCAAAAACAGATTCATATTTTTTTCCACCCATGTATGGTTTCTGTTACCCGGACACCATGCTCATCATTTATCAATAAAATACTATTGCACCCCCCGATTTCACTTTCATGTGCACCAAAACTCTCATTCATAAATCTTACTTGCATACAAGTTGGCTGAGGTGGGTTTAGCTGTGGTCTTTCAGGAGGCGCGATGTTAATGATAATTTAAGAGCCATCCCTGATATTAACACAGTATTTGGCTCAGTCTACAATCTTCTTATTTACATAACCTATTTATTGTAATTAATATTTGACTTTTTTTATACTTTAAATACACAGAACAAATTATATTTACTAAATTAAATTAAATTCTCGTCTGAAACAGATTTGGTTTGGTTTAGTTAATTTCATTCGATTTATATTTTGAATTTAGCCTAATCTGCATAACAAATTTAGCAATACATTTTACTTTTTCGTACAGTTTGGCTTTACACTTATTCAAATATATATCAGAATAAGATTACCGTTTATTAGTAGGCAGAAACAGAAAAACGCAACAGAATACATTAAATGGTGTTGTTGTTAGTGGAGCTGTAGGGCCCCAGACTTTACTAATTGATCCTCACTGAGGGCCCGGGCTTTATCTCAGCCTGCTACTCATAACGGGCAGTTAACCAGACGTCATCGGGCCACTAGCCACTGAACCATGACATCGTATAGGATCTATTGCGCTGTGTGTAAAGTCAGATATGTGTAATATAAGGAGCCTGTTTCCGTGAATCAGCTTGAGCTCTGCCTTCCTATATCAACATTCATGGACATTTTGGTTCTCGTTCGACCTTTTAGCGTGAGGGAAGTTATTAGAAAGTACCGAGAAATTCGCATTTCTCGGGACTTTATACATCTCCACTCACGCGTAAATGTCGAACGAACACCAAATGTCGATGAACTTGAACTTAACGCGGACACCCCAATTTAAAACCCACTTTATTTTCAGCATCATCTGGATTTTAAACACATTTTTTGCTTAGTACTAAATTGTATTATGGTAATTAGAAGAGATTAGAATTTGATTATCCATTTTTAAAGTGACTAGTAGTTAGCTGAAAACAGGCCTTGCTTTTGCACTATCCAACCGCTCTCACCCTTCGAGCCAATTTAGCCCACCGTCACATTAGTTTAATCACCATTAATAACCGAACCAATAAATCAGGTAAGAAAACATTGGGGATCAAAATATGCCATGCGTCTAAAAGGATACATTCATGAAATATCTCCAGGCCTACCTTATATTAGGAGTTGGTTTTTCAGGCAATTTAAAACGATATTGTCAATTCCATCACAACACTTTCAGCAGCCTATGAAGTTAGTGCAACGCGAGGATATCCTATTAAAACGTCTTAAAGTAGGCGATACAAATAAAAGGACGCACATCCAGGCTGAGAAAGGACTGAAGGATCATTCCTGGTAAATGTTCCTTAGAGCTGGAGAATAGACCCAAACAGGGCACTGGATCTTACCTGCATGCCCGATCTCTGCTGCCATCCGATCTAAGTCTCCCTTAATGATCATCTCAATAGTCTTTTGGAGTCATATCTGACGTTCAACTCTCATCTGCCAGCCTCCAAAAACCATGCCAGTTTTCCAGGCACGTCTGCCAACTCCTTTTATTATTAATTGATATGAATTTCTTGTTGCTCCTTACGTCCGCCCTCCCACCCACCCCTTTCTCTCTCTCCTTCGCTCTCTCTCCCTCCCTCCCTCCCTCCCTCCCTCCCTCCCTCCCTCTTTCTCTCTCGCTATCTCTGCCCCTCCTCTTCGTTTTGTTCGCATCCCCTCCGATCAAAAAAATCGCGTCCCTCGACCAGCAACAGATTCCTCCTATGTTTTTTTTTCCTCCAGCGATTTCCTCGGCTGTTGGGTGAGTTGAGCGCGAAAAGGCGCACAGAGGTGATAGCGGAGGCTCTGAGCGTCCCTGGGTGTTGTAGTGTCGCCCCTCTGATGTCAGGAGAGCCGAATGAAGAACCAAGAGGTAACACGGGGGGCAGGAACTCCGAGTGACCCCGACCTGAACCTGACGCACATCGCCTTAAAGAGACACACCGGGTACTGTGTGCATTACACCGCTGCTTTAACTCACTTTTACGCACGTTTTAGCGAGTCTCTCTCTCTCTCTCTCTCTCTCTCTCTCTCTCTCTCTCTCTCTCTCTCCTCTCTCTCTCTCGTCTCCTCTCTCTCTCTCTCTCTCTCTCTCTCTCTCTCTCTCTCTCTCTCTCTCTCTCTCTCTCTCTCTCTCTCTCTCTCTCTCTCTCTCAGGTAAAAGAAACACCTGTTGGCTCCTATTCATCACTTTCCTTAATGTGTTATAGAACAAAGTTGGTCCTCGGGGGATAAATGAACACCATTCATCAACACCGTAGTGAATAACGCTGCAAAATAAAGCCATCGACGTTTAGTTGAATGCTTTCATTTATACGACGGACAATGATTTTTTTAATTTAGGATGCTATTAAAACTATGCATTGTTCCCTCTTCTCTATATGAATAGGACGTTACTTGCCCGCCACGATGTTATCTAACCCTCCATGAGAAAGAAAACAAAATGCGATCGCCGCAATGCAAAACACCAAAACGAAACACAAGTCTATAATAAGCTAACTCCATGCGAGATGAGTTGGAAGTATTGTTAGTCCACATCACACTTCAGAAAACTCATGTCTGGGAATAGGCTATATCACAGAAATTCACACGGAAATCCCTCACCACAGAGGGTAATCGCAGTCCCCACCGAACGTCATCTCCAGATCTGCCCCGGATCCAACCTACCTCGGACTCATGTCTGGTGTCTACCCGGCGGTGTGGTCTATCTTCGGGGTTTCCTCATGGAGACCTGTGCGCCTTATTCCTCGATGCTGCCTCTTACCAGGTCTCCATAGCGGCTCGTCTCCCTCTGTTATTATTTTTTATCCCTTTACTCTTGTACAAAACATTCGATCCCCACGTGCACCAGAAGAAGTATCCCACTTAAAGGTGGTCATGGTCGGGTCGGACCTCGGCTGCCCGTCCTAGAGAACGCGCGGACAGCGACACCCTATGGCCGGTCCGCATGGTGACCCGGGAGCTTTGGATCCAAACGATGGAAAAGTAGTTAATGAGCGCAAATGATCAACGTTTATTACGATATTTCTTTTACTTTTGTTATTGTAAATAATTATACTTGAAGAAAATACTTTTGTTGTGAGAATTCGTTTATTACGATATTCATTCTACTTTTTTTATTGTAAATATTTATACTTGAAGAAAATACTTTTGTTTTGAGTAGGCCTACATCAACCCTATGTGGCGAAATCGACCAGTTCAAATAAATGTTTTTTATTTTGTTATCAGACAGCAAATGCCTACTACTCTATGTCCTACAAATGTAATTTATTAATACAACTTAATATAAGGCCAACCATTTCAGGATAAACAAACACATCCATTGTCTTGGCAGAGACACGTTTTTAATAAAACAGGGTTGAATAGTGTGGGCTAAAACGAATTATTTTACCATACTCCCTGGCTGACTGAAATCGTGCGTGGCATTGATCCAATGAATCAACACATTTCGTTTTAATCGGGCGAGCAGCTGACGAGCTCGTAATGCGGGACCCTTCCTCTCTGTAGCTGTCCCAGATTCCCGAGATGTGAGGGATGCTCCGTGCCGACAGAGTGGGAGCATTGTCCTTCACTTCCACTGTCCCTGATGACCAGCTGATAAGCTCCGAGCTGGACTCACATGTGGACCGAGACGATAGCCAGCCATGTTTAAAAATAGCTTGCAGCGAGGGAATACGGTGATATGTTCCATGATGCTTTGCTGTTGGGGGACAGAATATATATTTTATGTTAGTGTTTAATTCAACAAAGAGTCAGACTGTTGTCTGGTGATTTAAAACTACCTATTTTAAAACTGAAAAAAACTGAAAAATGAAAACATCAATACTATAAGTAATGTAATAAAATATGTATATTTGTTACAGAGTAGTGGCTCTCGCAGATAGAACGTGTCAACCTCCAATACTACTAATCACCAATTAGTCTGCCCGCACACAGCCATGCATTGAACATGAAACCGCCTCTACTCATGATGCACATATTCAGCTTCAGATCCTTAAATGTTGGCAGAACCTTAAACTACCCACTTGAAACTGAACAAACTTGAAGGGGTAAGGGAACCTGACCCTTAACCCCAAACCTACCCAACACCGGAGCAGATGATAACAGTTCACAGTCCGCCATGTGTTCTGAGTACCTTCTGATCAACCAGGGCATGCACGTCTGTGTGTGTGTCTGTGTGTGTGTGTCTGTGTGTGTATGCGTGTGCATACTTGCGTGCATGCATGTTTGTTTGTGTTTATGTGTGAGTGTGTGTTTGTGTTTGTGCGGATGTTTTTTGTGTTTAGGTTGCAATGGGAGAGAGAGGGAGAGAGAGAGAGAGAGAGAGAGAGAGAGAGAGAGAGAGAGAGAGAGAGAGAGAGAGAGAGAGAGAGAGGGAAGGAAAGAGAGAGATGCAGAGAGAGAGAGAGAGAGAGAGAGAGAGAGAGAGAGAGAGAGAGAGGGAGAGAGAGAGAGAGAGAGAGAGAGAGAGAGAGAGAGAGAGAGAGAGAGAGAGAGAGAGAGCGAGAGAGGGAGAGAGAGAGAGAGAGAGAGAGAGAGAGAGAGAGAAAGAGAGAGAGAGGGGGAGAGAGGGGGAGAGAGGGAGAAAGAGAGAGAGAAAGATGCAGAGAGAGAGCAAGAGAGAGAGAGATGGCCCAACGCTCTCATGCAGCTGAACAGTTAAACCGGTTTCACTGCCGTCTCTCACCTTGTAAATCACACGTCTTCTTCACGGTGATTTGAATAATCTGGAACTGGAACATTTTTATTTTATACCTCGTTTGGAGCACGCTGTGACCGATTAGCGTTCCCTCTCCCTCGTTTGTCCTCCCCATGCTCAGTGGTGCACCGAGGGCCCCCAGCTCTCCCTTCGCCCCCCCCCTCCTCTTTTTCCTTCTCCTGCTCCTCCCCCTCCTCCTCCTTCTCTCCCCCTCTCACCCCCTCCTCCCCCATCCTCCCCAACCCCCCCGTCTCCTCTTCCTCCTCCTCCTCCCCCTCCTCCTCCACCCCGTCACGGGACGGCCCGTCCGATGGAGCTCTCATCGCCGCCGCGTCGCCCCGGGCCAGGTGAGGCGCGGCGCGCGAGACGAGGCCCCCCAGGGAGGCTCAGAGGCAACGGGAACATCCCCGCATCACGGTGACACCTCGGGCCAGACGCCGGCACCACGCAGCCATCTGCACCTGGTTGTCCGCCACATGTTTCATTAAGGCTCGGAGCGGGAGAGGAGAGTAGCGTGGCTTTGCTTTGGTCTCACTGCTCTTCTCCCTATTTTAGATTAGATTCGGATTATGTTATGTTCCGTGAGATTATATTCTATGTATTTTATAATACTGTATGATATGATGTTATTTGTATTATATTAGATTATAGATTATACTAGATTGGATTGCATTGATTGGATTGGATTACATTACATTACATTCAACTGTATTGTCGATGCACAGTAAAAGTATAATGCAACAAAAAAGTACATCGACCCAGTTTCAAGGTCGGATTATAGCATTAAAAGTACAGTACATGAAATCGAGCCATTCCGGAATTTAGTGGCAATTACGCCAGTCCTCCTCCTCCTCCTCCTCCTCCTCCTTCTCCCCCCTCTCTCCCCCCCACCTCCTCCTTCTCCTCGTCCAATACCAAAATGAAGTGGTAGTTCAGCATGCACACACACTCTCCTAATTCATCGTAATGAGCGGCTTTGTGACAGTTTTAGAGTAGAGCCGTGCAAACCATTTCATTTGCATGAGCCGGGACGTGTTGAGTGGATTCAGATACGGGCTCTCTGCCTCCCTCCTCTCTCCCTGCTCCTCGGTCCTCCCTCCTCTCCCTCTCTCCCTCAATCCCTCCCCCCCCCCCTCTCTCTCTCTCCCTCTTCCTCTCTCTCTCTCTCTCTCTCTCTCTCTCTCTCTCTCTCTCTCTCTCTCTCTCTCTCTCTCTCTCTCTCTCTCTCTCCCCTTCTCCCCCCCCCCCCTTGTCTTTCACATTCTGATGGTGCTTGACAATTATGTCGCCATGATTAGAGCCCGATCAGGAATACTTTTGGTTAGAGGGTGATAATGGAGATAATGGAGGAGGTGTGGGTCTTGAAGATGCGTGAACTTGGAACAGGGCCATCAGCTCACACGCAGACGGGCAATGGGGGAACGAAAACACACTAAAGGAAACAAAATTATATGTTTGTGAAATTTTACTTTGGCTTTATCGATTGCATTTGCATAAAACTAGAGGAGATGAAAACAGCAAATACAGTTTGACACAGGTAGTAAAAACATGTGTGTGAACCACGGGTAGTCAGCCAGCAGCGTACATGTGTGTGTGAAGGTTTACATGTGTATCGTTCTATGTGTGCAATTGTGCAAGCGTGCAAAATATTTGTTTGTGTGTGTGTGTGTGTGTGTGTGTGTGTGTGTGTGTGTGTGTGTGTGTGTGTGTGTGTGTGTGTGTGTGTGTGTGTGTGTGTGTGTGTGTGTGTGTGTGTGTATGTTTGTACCTGAATGTGTTTGTTATCACCTGAATGTGTGTGCGTGTGTGTGTGTGTCGGTATGCGCCCGTATATGTTTGTTTTTGCGTGTATTTGTATATGTGTTCCTATATGTGTTTGTGTATGTGTGTGTGTGTGTGTGTGTGTGTGTGTGTGTGTGTGTGTGTGTGTGTGTGTGTGTGTGTGTGTGTGTGGGGTTGTGTGTCTGCAATTGCATCTGTGTGTGTGTTTGCACCTGTATCTGTTTGTGTGTGTGTGTGTGTGTGTGTGTGTGTATGTGTGTGTGTGTGTGTGTGTGTGTGTGTGTGTGTGTGTGTGTGTGTGTGTGTGGGGTTGTGTGTCTGCAATTGCATCTGTGTGTGTGTTTGCACCTGTATCTGTTTGTGTGTGTGTGTGTGTGTGTGTGTGTGTGTGTGTGTGTGTGTGTGTGTGTGTGTGTGTGTGTGTGTGTGTGTGTGTGTGTGTGTGTGTGTGTGCGTGCGTGCGTGCGTGCCTGTGTGCGTGCATGCGTGCGTGCGTGCCTGCGTGCGTGTGTGTGTGTGTGTGTTCAGGCCGTATGTGGTGCACATGGTTGTCCGCTGCGTGGTCCCCGCTCCCTGGTCTCTCCTCATTAGCCTCACACAGTGCTGCCCCCCCCCCCCCCCCCTCCTCCCCCTCCTCCCCCTCCTCACCCCCTCACCTCCCCTCCTTTACCTTCCCCTCACACCACACAAGGGGGCTGGGGGAGGAGGGCAAGCTTTTGTTTTCCCCATCCGATACGCACCCCGTTCCAAATCTTCTCCTCCTCTCCTCTCCTCTGCTCTCCTCCTCCTCTCTTCTCCACCTCCTCCTCTCCTCCTTTCCTTCTCTCCTTCTCTCCTTCTCTCCCCCTCTCCTCCTCCTCTCCTCTCCTTCTCTGCTCTAGTCCTCCTCTCCTCCTTATCTCCTCCTCTCCTCTTCTGCTTCTCCTCTCCTGTCCTCCATCTCTCCTTCTCTCCTCCTCCCCTCTCCTTCTCTGCTCTCCTCCTCTCCTCCCCTCCTCTCCACTTCTCCTTCTCCTCTCCTCTCCTCCTTCTCTCCTTCGCCTCTCCTCTCCTTCTCCTCTCCTTTCCTCCTCCTTCTCCTCTCCTCCTCTCCTCCACTTACTAAATCTCTTTTCCGGCTTGATACTGCTGAAAACCATATGGTGTGTGACATCATGAGGGCAGGAAGCAGAGGGAGAGGAGGGGAGGGGAGGGGAGCGATTGGCTTGCCAGGTCTCTGAGCAGTGATGTCAGCACAAAGGCATTATGGGAGGCCCTACAGGGACAGGGGGGGGGGCAGAGAACAGGTTGAATAGATATATGTTGGAGTCCCACCTGGGTAATCATTGTTTTTTGGAGTGCGATGGGGCGTTGGGAGGGCAACGCTCAGCTTAGTGAAAGTTAAGAGTCTGAATCCTGGCCCTTCTATGAGCTGGTAACTGAACACTTGGAGAAAAAAAATAGCAGATGTACTTAATTACTGCTCCCAAAGTGGTGTGCACTTATAGTTTTTCGCCCATGATTTACATTTATGTAAATCACCTTGGCAGCCTGATGGAACAGGAACTGTCCTTGGAAGAGAAGGAGTCTAAAGTGTGAGTTAGTTCAAAATGCATTCGGGGTTTGGTCATTAGCACAGGGGAGGACAGGAAAGACCTTTCCTCCTTATATATCTCGTTCTCTTGCCTTTGTTTGTTGTCCCTGGCAGTCGCAATGTGCATGCCAGGCACTGTGTGTGTGTGCTTGTGTGTGTCTATGTGTGTGTGCGTCTGTGTGTATGTGTATGTGTGTGTGTGTGTGTGTGTGTGTGCATCTGTTTGTGCCTCTGTGTGTATGTGTATGTGTGTGTGTGTGTGTGTGTGTGTGTGTGTGTGTGTGTGTGTGTGTGTGTGTGTGTGTGTGTGTGTGTGTGTGTGTGTGTGTGTGTGTGTGTGTGTGCATCTGTGTTTGTGTATGTGTGTGTCTGAGTGTGTTTGTGTGTGCATCTGGGTGTGTTAGTATGTGTGTGTGTGTGTGTGTGTGTGTGTGTGTGTGTGTGTTTGTGTGTGCATCTGGGTGTGTTAGTATGTATGTGTGTGTGTGTGTGTACGTGTGTGTTTGTGTGCATCTGGTTGTGTTAGTGTGTGTGTGTGTGTGTGTGTGTGTGTGTGTGTGTGTGTGTGTGTGTGTGTGTGTGTGAGCCGTTCTCCCTCCTCTCTGCGCCCGCTGGTTGAACCCTCAGCTCTGCTGTGAGGTCCTGCTCCCCATACCATCACCCCCGTCCCTTCCAGCAGAGCAGTATCAGAACACACAGAAACACACACGTAAACACTCACACACGCACACACCCTCTCACACACACACACACACACACACACACACACACACACACACACACACACACACACACACACACACACACACACACACAGACACACACACACACACACACAGACACACACACACACACACACACACACACACATACACACGCCCACACACACACTCGCACAGCACTGTTCATTTTTTGTTCTCTCCCTCATTTCCCTCGCTCTCTCTCATTGCCACATCAACACAACAAACATCAGGCACACACACACACACACACACACACAACACACACACATACTCACACACATAACACACACAACACACATACACACAAACACACACGTACCCTTCACTCTCTCTCTCTCTCTCTCTCTCTCTCTCTCTCTGATTAATGGCAGAGCTGGGGAGGGTGCCAGGCAAGTTCTTTCAGCGGAAGGCAAAGGAAGGGAGGAAATGGGAGACGCTAGGGCAGATGAGGAGAGGGAGAGGAGAAGAGAGGAGAGGATAGGAGTGGAGAGGAGAGAAGAGAGGAGAGGAGAGGAGAAGAGAGGAGAGGAGAGGAGAAGGGAGGAGAGGAGAGGAGAAGGGAGGAGAAGAGAGGAGAGGAGAGGAGAGCAGAGGAGAGGAGAAGTGAGGAGAAGAGGGGAGAGAGGAGGGGAGAGAGAGGAGGGGAGAGAGAGGAGGGGAGAGAGAGGAGGGGAGAGAAGAGGAGAGGAGAGAATAGGAGAAGATGAGAGGGAGAGGAGAGAGGAGAGAAAAAGAGAGGAAACAATATTTGAATATAATAGAGAAGAGGAGAGTTGAACAGAAGAGAGGAGAGAAGAATAGAACAGGGGAAAGGAGGCAAACGCTGCAGCAGCTGTGCTTTGGAGCTGGTCTCCTCACCCCCCTCACTGCCCCTTGTCTCCATCTCGTCTTGGGCTCCTATAGGGACAGACGCCCTGGCCAGGCCCCAAGAACCAGGGAGTCAGAACCAGGCTGAGGGGGAGAAGGAGGGAGAGGAGAACCAGAGGAAAAGATAAAACAAAAGGCAGGGGAAAGTGAAGCTGAACTTATGTCAAGGTAACTGATATCAAGAATCCTCTTTTTAAAAGAGGTGGCTGCAAGATAGAACCAGGTTTACACATGACCCTGAACGTTTTTCATGGGCAAAATAGTACTTTAGACTACAAAAGAAATCCTATTAAAAACTACTAGAACCTGTAAATGGTTTACTGCTTTCTGGAAAATGTGTCAGTGATTCTCTGTAGTGCCATCGATTTGTCTGCCTGAGGGTTCAAACTGAGGTTGAAGGTATGAACACATGAGAGAATGCTACCTTCTCTTCTACAGTGTCAACCCTCAAGGACCAGATGTGTGCCCAATATCACGTGCAGTGGAGGGCGGTAGCACCCAGCTAGCTAGGCCTCCATTTCACGGTGGCTTCGGGTTCATGGTTCCCTGTGAATACAAGAAGCCATGTTGTGATGTGGACCCAAAACAGAAGTAGGTGAAAGCTTTTGTTCCTTTTGTTGATTTTACCTGATTTTACTTATTTTACTCATTATTATTTTAGAACACAACAGTAAATATAAGATGCGATTCGATTTTATTCGATCAACCGCCATGCCACTGTTCATTGTTTATTAAACCATCCAGGCATCACAGAGCATCCTTTCTGCTGAACGGCCTGTATTGTTTGGAGTTGAATGTAGAAAAAATGATTAAATTATTTCTTCTGCTGACATTTCGTCGTCCAGACAGTAGACAGTACAACAAAGAAATGGGCTCTGACATTGATTAAGTGAGGCACCCTGGTTCTGTTTCTCTCAGCATAGTACAAGAACAAAAACAACACGAATAAAAACACTAGGATGATTCCAAATCCATTGATTGGTTAAGGGAATAGTCCCGGCTCGGTCTGTTATGCCAGCCAATGAAAAGCTTGCTCAAGTCTTTGAGCAGAAAACTGAATCAGCAAACAAATCAGACTTGATTATTGCAGCAGTGATGTGCTCAGGCTTCAGTAACATTTGAAGAATGTTCACAACAGTTCATCAAGGTGAAGAACAATTCATGCGAATTCTTCAGAATAAGTTTATTCATCACAATGGCCCTCATTTATCAAACGAACGTAGAAATGAGCGCAAATCTGAACGCATGATTCATCTTACGATAGGACCCACGTGAGATTTACGAAACCTCCGTATCACACCAATCCCAGCGTACGAAGGATCTTGGTGTTGATAAATACGGCGGCTGAGATCGATCGTAATTAACGTAACACGCCCATATAAAAGCACGTCTTCAGAAGTCTCGCCCCTAACTTTTACGACATGGAGAAACGTCCAACGGTAAAATAGAGGAATTTTTCCGAGACCCAAATGGAGACGCTCGGGTCGCTGGTGGATGCGAACCGTCTGGTTTTATTTGGTAGCCTATAGCTGGCATTAAAGGCCAGCAAAAGAATGCTATATGGAAGGAAATAACTGTTGCAGTGAATAGTGTTTCCAATGTTCGTCGGGCTACGGAAGAGGTTTGTTAATTAAATTAATTAAATAATAAATTAAATGTACAACTTCTGTTATCCAGCTTAAAACATTTCACATATATGCTATTGTTTGCATTCCGTTAAAGTTATTTCATTCCGAATAAGGTGAAGAAAAAATGGTCCGACATGAAGCTCCAAAAAACGTGTTGCGGCTGTGAAGCCGGCCAAGCAAGAAACGGGAGGAGGCCGGTGCAGTGCGACTGCAGCGTAACTCACCGAGATGACTCTGACCATGTAGTGCGCCCTGATGTAGACGATGCCCAACGTTGCTATTTTGGAAAATAAAAGAATCGTGCGTGCCCCCAGGCCATCGGGCTACCATGTTCAGGATTGACATTCTGGCACCGCAAATAATCAGAACATTAACTGAATGGTAGCTTTTGCGGTTGATGTACGCGTAATCATTAATAGATGGTTCATACGCACATGGGTACAATCAACCGCACCAATCACATTTGGAAACCTAGCAATAGCATAAAAATCCCGTTTGATTCCAGTTTGCTGATCGTTATTATATGGGAATTTAATATAACGTTCGGAGAGGGACATTATAGCTGCCAAAACTGTGCGTTGAGATGGCAGAGCCAGATCTGCCATCGCTGAGACACGACCACCTATTTGGCAAAGCTTCTGTTAATATAGACAGCTGAATAAACATTTCACCTGTCACATTCTAATTATTTTCATAGCAATACTGTTTTTAATTAGGCCTGACTTGATTGTAATTGTTTGAACGGCTGGGCTAATTCCAATTTATTTAGTAATTAATACAGATGTTGAACATGGGCTACTTGTGCTGCAATATTCATCATTGAAATACCCGTATGTTGCGCCAAAAAAACTTGCGTACACGAGCTCAGACCTGACGTGAGATTTCATCGCAGCCTGCGCTCACGTTCAAATTGATAAATGCCAAGCTCAACGTTGAAATTAGCGTACGTCCATTTTACGCACGTTTTCTGTCGTACGCTCGTTTGATAAATGAGGGCCAATGTGTTTAATTCTGAGTCAGGAGGGAACATGAGGGAAAGGCAGGAAAACAGTGAGATAACAATGATTCAAATCAACTTTTCAACAGCTAACTACACTTGACTACTATTCATAAAAAACACAGCAAAAAATAACTATACTAACCAGTTTTTTGATTCCCTTTCTTATACTGTGCCCTCTGCATCTTTAGTCTTCTCCTCAGATCACTCTAGTTGTCGTGAAAGAAATGTGGTTGTGCAACTTCAGAATGTGTGTATTTGCTCAAATATTGATTGTTTTTATTGTGCACAGCCTCACTCGAAAGTCGCTGTGGGTGAAGGCGTCTGCCAAATAGAAAATGAAGAATGCATGTATATTAAATGTAATAATACAGATGTGAAACCTTGGAGAGCTAATGTAGGGTTGGAAGGGGAAATGGGGGAGTAGATGTGTAGGTATAGGGGTACTGTTCCTTGGCCTGAAGATAAGACTGTGGCAGCATATCTCTTAAGTTACCCCTTGGCTTGGTTCCTTTTGCTCTTTTTAATCTCTAAGTCTTTGTTTTGATCACTCAGCAAGAATGCATAAAAAATTATGGGGTGGGCTTTCCATTATCCGAGCGAAATCCAAGCATTTGATCTTGGTATGGATGCATTTGGAGAGTGTTCCTATTAAATATAAGATAAGCTTATCAGCCATCACCCTGATAAGCCAACTTTTTTTACGGGTGGCTTTTACCTCACCGCTGGCAGAGCGTACATTTATATGTTTTTCAGCTTGTCTACGAGAGCGGGGAAAGCGTGTGAGTGTGTGTGTGCATATGCATGAGAGGATTCTCCTATTTATTTAAAGCACCGTGTTTTCGTGCGCGTTCCCCCCTGAGTGTGTGAGTATGTTCGAACACATGCACCTCAACGGCAGTCATTGGCCAACCCCCGTTGCCCTCTGGTCCCCGTGCGCGTGTGTGTTCGGGGGCCCCCGCTCACCCGCGGCCTGCCCCCTTTCTGTGTTTTATGGGCTGTGTGCGCTGCGGTGCCGTGACCTCCCCCTCACCCGGTGCCACCCAGCCGGTGCAGGATTCAGGCGCGCATGGCCCCTGCCAAAACCCCACCGCGCCACATCTGCAATCCATAAACACCAGCGCACTCTAGCTCTCCTTCTCCCTCGCCCACACTGCATCAGACTCTCACACTCCTCCATTTCACCCCTCTCTCCCCCTCCCTCTCTTCCTCTCTGAAACCCTGTGCACCCTTTTCTGCATTCTTCTTCTCTCTTTTTTTTTTACGGAATCCACCATCTTCTATTTAATATGGTTTTGTTTGTTCTGAGCGTGAACTGGCACTTCCTTTAAAGCTCTCTCTCTGTGTCCCTCTCGCTCTCTCTCTCGCCCTCTCTCTCTATCTATCTCTTTCTCTATCTCTCTCTCTATCTCTCTCTCTCTATCTCTCTTTCTCTCAGTCTCTCTCTTTCTCTCCCCCCCCCCCCCACCACCCCTTTTGTTGCTCTACCTTCCTTTATCCCCATCCAACGGAAAACAATCCCTCAACCTCTCCCCCTGTCTTCGGAGGGAGCCGGCTAAGTGTGGTGGCAGTGAACTGGGAACCGCAAGACATTCCTGAGCCCGACCGCGCTGAGCCACCAGTGCTGTGCGCTCCCCTCCAGTGCCAAACACACACTTCACTTATAGGCTGGAATCCGCCTCACCGCGATGCCGCGCGTCCCCAAACAGCCAGCAGTTTATCTGCTTCAAATTGATAGTGTCAAGAGGCCGAGAGAGAGAGATTTACGCTAAAGGCAGCGCATCCTTTAAGTCGCCTTTGCTTTAGGTGGATTTCTCTCCTTTCCTTCAGGCGCGATTCCCCGCGGTGGCCATATTGATTTCCAAACCTCTCCCTCATCATGAGGAGTGAGCTGGTGGTTTTATTCTCTCTCTCTCCTGGCCTGAACAAGATGTGTTCTACACATCATACTCCAGTGTCCTCGTGGTAATAGTCTAAAAGAAAAGAAGGAAGTGAGGAAATAAATGGAGTGTTACAGCGAAACTGTCCAGGGTTCAGAGTTGAAGCCCAGCCGCACACCAACACCGCACACTCTTTTACATGCATGCAGGCACGTAGACCCACACATATGCAGGAACATACACATGTACACAAACACTCGTACACGCACACACGCACGCACGCACGCACGCACACACACACCCACGCACACCCACAAACACACTCACGCACATGCCAAGGTTAATAGAAACGCAGCCTTTCTAGATTGTATAATCTTTATTTTTCAGGGTTCTCTACCGTAATCAAATTCACTCTTTAAAAAAATGGCACAACGTGAACTTTTGCTCCCCATTTGTTTCCTGCATCCCGTATATTTCTCTCTCTCTCTCTCTCTCTCTCTCTCTCTTCGCCAGACCTTCACCTTCTGCTTTCCCAGACATATTGGCATGCCTCTACGCTGCTGGAATAAAAACATGTTGCTGAGAGCAGGCAGGAACGCTGTTGTATGATAAATAGTTCAATTCATAAATCATTATTTTCCCCTAAGAAAGAAAGAAAGGAAAAAAACGTATGGGATGGGACGGGAAGTGGACGTGAAACCGTGGAGATCCAGAGAGAAAACAAGGAGGGGGTCAGGAGCTGGGTGTCTGCGTTTGACTGGCGGGAGACACGAGGTCATAGCCAGGGTTCGACCACCAGGGAGCGATATAGGGAGGACTCTGAAATATGGCCTCCGCGTTGGCCCACACAAGACTTCATTTTTGTGGATACTAATTACACCCACATATATCTAATTATGTTTTTTTTTCTGCTGTTTGCAGATTTTTAATTTTACACTTGACATTTAATGTCTAAGGAGAGAAATGGGTAATATGGATGTAATATTTTTCTTTCTATCTTTTCTTTTCTTACATTGTTAATATCCATTTGCACTGTTACTCCATTCAACTGACTTAATCATTGATTGATCTTGACTGAATCATTTCGTTGAGTATTGTCATTGTTATGTTCTACACTCATAAATCTCATTGGGCCATATTATATATATATATATATATATATATATATATATATATATATATATATATATATATATATATATATATATATATATATATATATATAGTTGTTAATAGTTGAAACACTGCACCCTGGCGGCTACCTGTACAAGCAACAGGTTTAATGGTAAATCAACAGGTGCAAGCAATTAACGCCGAAGGTTTGAGGGAACATGGAGCGTGGTCGTAGTGGTTTCATTTCGTACATTCCCCTTTTAATTCGAAACATTGAGCCATTTGGCGTTTTTATTTATTTATATTAAAAAAAACACGTTTACTTTCACTATTTGGAGGAATTGGGTTTCGAACGCACAAATAATGAATAGACAAATAATATACAAATAATGAAAAAATAATCCTTTGGTGCAGCTTGTTGTGCATCTTAAACAAACCTTCCAAGAACCCCAACAAAAGCAAGAACAAGCAAGATAAACAGCAATTTTCTCATGTTTCCCAGACGACTTGACGCTTTCAATCGAAGTGTTTGATGAATGACATGAGGGGGTAATTGTTTGAATGTTAAACTGCAGCATGTTTTTATTTCCTTCCTCTTACTTTTGATATATTCTTCTTAACAGATTGTTCCACCATGATTTATGACTGCCACCAAGTGGCCAGAATAGGACGTTTCTTTACATCACAAAACTAGTCCTAAAAATAACAGATGCGTCGTCATCCTTTTAGTAATGAAAAAAAAGGGTATAGCAGAGTGAGAAATTATTTATTTCATTTGTGCCACTGTTTCTTAGAAACCCGTGCCTGATTAGTCCATTGAAAGTCGCTACACACACACACAGTAATTATAACAACAACAACAGGCTGCTAGTCCATGTCAGCGTCCTCTATCTCCTCAGAGAGCTCACTCTTCACCCAGGGTAAGGGTATGGGCGCGTAGGGGTCGTACGTCCAGCGTGGGTACGCCCTCTTGAACAGATTCATCATCACCGTGTCTTGGGAGCGCAGTTGGTTGTCAAACTGGCACTTCATGTGGCCATGGGTTCCTTCAGGGAGGGGAGAGGAGAGGTTTAACAAACGGTAAACAGACTGCATTTATAGAGCGCTTTTCTAACCAGTGGTCACTCAAAGTGCTTTACAACATTGCCTAACATTAATCCATTCATCCACACACTGAGGGCTGTGTCAACCATGCAGGGCGACAACCGTCGGGAGCTGTCAGGGCGAGGTGCCTTGCTCAGGGTCACCATAACACTCGGCTAGGAGGAGCCGGGGATCGAACTAGCAATCTTCCGGTTACCAGCCATCCCGCTCGACCTCCTGAACCACATGCCGCCGTGTTAGTGAGGGCTATCTCTATAAAAAGGATGGCATTGAGGGAGGTTAGGAGAGTGGTTTAGTGGTTCCCGCTCACCTAGGGCCATCTTGATGTGGCCGCGCCGGCCCCACTTGGTCCTTAGCTCCACAGGCTTGAACCACAGGATGTCCTCTGAGAGAGAGAGCGAGAGAGAGAGAGATTTTAATGTACAATCCGCTATCGATACAGCAGACCTAATCTTCCTCGATGGGTTTCTATATTGTTTAATGAGTTCTGACTTTAAAATCAGAATTATGAAATTAAAGTCAGAATAATGACTTTAATCTCAGAATTTATAAGAAATGTGCATGTGGCCCTAATCGTCTTCTGTATGAACCAGACGCTTTGGTGCAGTCAAACAGGAAGGGGTTCTTGCTTGACTTCGTTTGATCCTCTGTATCCAACGAAGGCTCTTCCCTGTATTACGGGGGCCTTTTTCTGCACAACAAACAAACTGTCGTAGACGCGCTGAGAGCGCTCACCTCTGTTGAAGAACATGTAGCGGACCACCGCCGAGTGCTTGTTGATCTTGAAGGGGTGTCCGCTCAGGACCAGCCTCTTCAGCACCACCCGCTGGGGGTCACAGCTCAGCAGGCTGCCTGTAGCCACCAGGTCCTGCATGCCTGCATGGGTGGAGGACACGCACACACACACACACTCAGTCAGTCTCCACATAATGATCAATGCAAATGGACTGCATTTATACAGCGCTTTTCTAACCAGTGGCCACTCAAAGCACCTATTGCCTAACAATCATCCGTTCATGCACACATTCATGCACCCGTTCACACACCGACGGCGGTGTCGACCATCCATGGTGTCCTCCAGCTCCCCGGGAGCAGTCAGGGTGAGGTGTATTGCTCAGGGACACCTCGACACTCGGCTAGGAGGAGCCGGGGTTCGAACTAGCAACCTTCCGGTTACCAGCCAACCCGCTCTACCTCCTGAGCAACATGCTCCCCCCAAAAGCAATAGTGGGTGTCTTCAGTCGATCCATCCCTCTGCCTTGAGTTACTATGGTGTGTTACAACTAACCAATCGATGAGTGACCATGTCAATAAGAAGTAGAGCTGTATGCCACCATGCATCTTACCGTCGTCTCTCTGTTTGAAGACCAGCGTCCCGGCAGGGGGGAAGGTGATGGGGGCGTATACGGTGACCACGGTGGGGGCGTCCTGACGGAGGAAGCGCTCCATCTTATGCTTGTCCGCTGAAAGGAGAGCACATGACGTCAGAACCCACTCGCCTCGGAAATTCAGGCCATCAATATCAGGGGGCGAATTTTTTGGGGCATGTTGACGATTTTCTGTCCTTTTTTTAAATCGATTTAAAATCAAGTGTGTACGTCTGCCCGCCTGTCTTTCTCCATCTCCAGGCTGTTAGGCGTGGTGTGCAGTGACCAAGTGTCAGTCTGTCTGTCTGTCTCTCTCCCTCGGCTGTTGGTGTGCTGTGATCAAGTGTGTGTGTCTGTTTCTCTCTCTCTCTACCCGTGGTGTGCTGCGAGAAGATTGGCGAGGCCCTGAAGCGCCTGAAGCCACACTGGAACACCAGCTCCTCCTTGGCCTTGATGGTGTCCTTGTTGTTGGGCTGTCTCCTCACCAGCAGGTGCATCACCGACATCTGTTGGAACGCGAGAAGAAGGGGAGACGAGGTCAGTGGGTTCGAGTGGGTAGAGTTCACATGCAAAATAACGGGATCAATAGGATTAAGACTATAGCAAAGGACTGTAATGGCCCTTAGCTTCAAAGTAAAAGCGCCTACCTTCTGCTCATGGGGCATGAGGGACACCACCACGAGGGGACGTCCTGCCGCAACCCCCTCCATGACCGAGGGGGGGACATCGATGATGTGAAGGGTCACGTACCAGCCCACCTACGGGACACCACCGTCAGGGTTAATGAGAGGCACAGGAGCGCCACGTTACCGATGTGGACGTGTGTGCATTGTTATTCCCAGGCCTTAGGGGGCGCTCTACGGCCCCAGTTGAGCGTAACTTGTAACATTATTCTGGTGCTGGTGAATCAGAGTTGAAATGGATATCAACGTCTCGACCTGCGTTCTTGTGCCACTCCGTTGCTAACACGTTATCCTTATGTTATACAACAAACATAATCGTTACCATGGCTCCCTCCTCCTCCTTCGCGGCCTCTGCCAGGATGCGGCGGCGGGTGCGGTCAAAGCTCTTGAACTGGAAGATTCGCGAGTAGTCCGGGGGCAGGTTCTCCATGGGGTCCCACGGCGTGGACCGGAAGCTCTTCAGACCCCGGTACCGCTGGAACCTTTGGTGATTCGCCGCATCATGAGGCAAATTGTTAATTGCTGCATTTTATTGACAAAGTAGAAAATGCTTTTTATGCCGAAAGGACATAATGTCTTCAAAAACGCTTTTGACACTGGGCTATACATTTACATTAATTGTATTACTGATTGTAAGTCGCTTTTATTCAAAGCGACTTTCAATAAGTACATTCGTCAAAAGAAAATGAAACATCAATATTTTGCTGTCGGTACTGTAAGGATGTTCACAGAAACAAGTTGAAAGCACTAACAATCGCTAGGATAAACCATTCCCCGTATGCAACAAAGATAGTTAGGATAAGACGCTACACAATGTGGATTATTATTTTTAAGTGCAAGGACGTACAACATACATAAGTGCGTACATTAAGTGGGTTTAAACCCAGAACATTCCGAGGCAAACACCCGACATACTCCTGGACTGTCATTGTGTGTTGTAGTAGTGGAGCTGCACAATCGTTGTGTTTGCTCCTCCCTGTCTCTCTCTCCTCTCAGGTGGTTCCTGGTGGGCGGAGCTGCAAAAATAGGCTGGTTGCAGATATAATGGTGTGTTTCTGAATCCTCGGACGCCAGCCTTCCCAGTTGCACGTTTGACGTCGCTTCCGGTCTCGGAGCATTCATAGCGTTCCTGTTTGTATTTGTGATTGTGGCATGAAATTGGCTAGCCGTTGTTGATTGTTAGCTACATTAGCCTCTTTAGCAAACCAGCCCGAAAACAAACACAACTTTACATTGTATTGCATGTACAGCCATGCAATGTATAAATTGGTGACGGGAATAAAGTAGCAATGTAATCAAGTGTGTAAGAGCATTTAAAAATCGACATTAAAAGGACCTACGCGGTACAAATACAAAAAATCTCTTCTCGGGCGCAGCCATTTTGTTGAGCGTCATCACTGCGCTCTGTCCACTCTCAGATTTTCGAAAGATGATGACAGAAAGGGGGCGTGCCTTCAGGAAATACCGCAAGAAAGCTGGGAGATATTCGACTTTCGACTCGGAAGTCTGGCGTTCGAGGATTCAGGAACACACCATAAGTCTCATCAGTCTGCCTTCTCCAGACACCCTTTTTACTGTTGTTAAACCATTAATTTTGGTTAACTTCGGTTCATCAATAAATTATGATTACTTCTGCGGTTAGACCTTGGGGCGTCTCCATATTTGTGGTGGAGCCCGGCCCTGACAGCGTTAAAAGCGCCGCTTCACGTCGCAGCTCACACAATACCTGTTCTTAGCGGGCATGTTGAGGGGCGTGTCCACCTCGTCGGGGAACAGCTCGTGGGCGCGCGCCTCGCGGTACCGCTTCAGCCCCTCCCCCTCCTCCTCCTCGTCGATGTGGTCGTCGTAGCGCTGGTCGGCCCCAGTGGGCTCCGTCGGGCTCAGCTCCTCCTGTTCTTCGTCGGAGCCGCACAGCGAGCCCGCGGTCTGGGAGTCTGCGCACTGTGAGGAGGAGACAGATTTAGGTTTACGGCTGGATGTCTATTGGGCGTTTTTGGTTTTTGAACTTCTGATGGCCACAATTAGCCTGGCTACTACCAGACCAAGATCAAAAGTAGATTGCACGTTGGTCTAGGGAGGCTGCTGTCAATTTCTTCAGCACAAGAGGCGTGATCAACGGGCCTAGTTCAACAATAGCGCCCCAGGGGGAAAAGCCAGCCTGGTGATTGGCTCCCGCAAAAACGTATCGGAATCAGAAAATTAATTATTGCTCTTCTCCAGACCCTTCTGCAGGGCGAATTCAAATCGCCGGCAGAATGGGCGGGGTCACCCAGTCTAGGCCAGAATACTCGTTTTTTTTTACCGCTGGCCTCTTGCGTAGATTCAGAAATGTTTGGCTTGAAAGAAAAAACGTCATACTATTAATAGTGCCGGTGAACATGTCTGCTGTGGGAGGAATAGTGATCTCATCTGGGTTAGAGAGCTAGGATGTCGTAGACACGATCCACAATATGTTAACCTAATATCCCTTGGATGTATTGGAACAACACATGGGGCCTGAACTTCCTGCAGTAAAAGTGGTGTGATCGAGCGTCTCCCCCACGGGGGGTCTAATTACAACCTGAGGAACAAGGATGCAATAACAGACAGCCGTCTTTTGAAGTACCCTTTCTCCTATTGTTCCCCAGCCAGCTGCGGTGCTTGCGACATCAAACCCGTTGCCCATAATGATCCCAAAATGTAATGAAGCCCCCCCCCCCCCCGACATGAATGAGGAATTTTCTCCCCCCCATCCCCCCCACCCCAAACCACCCACTCTTTCCTCAGAGGAGAGGTGGAAATAAATAAATGTCTGCCTCCTCCCCGAGCGTCCAGACAGGAAGCGGTGTTCACAGAGAGAGGAAGACGGGAGGCTTCTCTGGGGACCGCCGCTCCAAACACTATTGTTGCCGCTGGCGAAGCCTGGCACCGCACGCCAAAGACGGCCACCGGGAAAACAAACAGCGACCTCTCAGATGAACCGGTGCACCGGGCGATGGTCACGTATGCACTGTCCCCCCCCCCCGCCCCCTCGCCACCCACCAGGACCTCACCCGCTCCGCCTTCTGGCACGTGGGCCAAGAACACGGTCAAACTGGGTCTGGTGACACACCGTTGCCATGTTAGCGTGTACACAGTGATGTAAACGCGCCCCAGCGTCGCCGGTTAGCGGGACCTTATTAGGACAAGATCAAGTCCAAACTACGTGTGTTAGCGTCTAACCTGGGAGTCGATGTCCTCATCGTCTCCTTCCATGTCTTCGTCCATCATACCATCGTCGTCATCATCCTCGTCGTCTTCGTCGTCGTCACAGCTCTCTGCATCCCCATCAAGCTCCTCGCCGATCCAGCTGGCCTGGTAGTCCGATGTCCCCTTGGGAACTTTCATCAGTTTCTTGACCTTCCTGGCCTCTGAGGAACAGACAAGATAAATTTCAGGACCTTCAGGACCGACGGCCCACCACTGAGACTACCATTTTGCGACGGTACGTATGGATCACAAATTAAACCACTACCATGTGTTTATGAATGACTGAGAATCACACGTTAAAGGTAAATGGACTGCAGTTATACAGCGCTATTCTATCCAGTCGCCACTCAAAGCATTTTATAATATTGCCTCACATTCAGCCATTCATGCACACATTCACACACTGACGGCACTGTAAACCAAACCACCAGCTCGTCGGGAGCAGTCAGGGCGAGGTGCCTTGCTCAGGGACACCTTGACACTCTGCTAGGAGGAGCCGGGGATCGAACTAGCAACCTTCCAGTTACCAGCCATCATTATGATTATCATTATCATTGTTCTCCTTCTTGGGTGTACCTTCGGCCTCGACCAGCTCTGTGTCAGTGGGCCAGGTCTGCTCCCCGTCCATGGGGTCCACCTCGGCCTCGGCCTGCAGGCTCTCCCTGCGGGCGGGGTCCGCCTTCATGAGGACCCGCACTGGGGCCGCGTCCGTGTCCTGCAGCACGCAGAGAATGGGTCAAGATTCAAGAAGAAACAACTAGTCCTCGTCAACGATGGAGAGCTTAACTTAGCTTCCATCTGGCTACAATCTCATTACAAAATGACTCAATAAATCTGGCAACCTTAATTATTTAATGAGTCACCGGGTACACTCGGCCAATCGACGCAGAGCTTTTGTTTTCGTTCTGAGCACCAGAGAATTTGTCCCGACTGCTAGCAAATCCGTTGGCAGACGATGCGTCGTAACTAGAGCTGTCAAGCGATTAAAATATGTAATCGTGATTAATCGCATTAATGTCATATTTAACTCATGATTAATCGCGATTAATCGCAAATTATTTTTCTATGCTAAATATCCCTTGATTTTTTTGTCCCATAATTCTTCTCATTTTAATTCTCTTATCAACATGGTGAAGTGCATCGGCTTGCCTTGTGCAAATTATTTTTTATTGATAACAACATTGGCATATACTGATCAAAACAGGACGATACAAAAAAAGAGCCTATAGTGCAATTAAACGACTGCTTTGAACAAATGTCATTTGAACATAGCAGTCAGGCTACTGCTTCTTTGTTTTGAGCCAAAGAAAAAAAAAAAAAAGTTTTTTTTTTTTTTTTTTAAATAAAATAATTGCATTAATCGCGCGATACATTTTAATGCCGTTAAAATTGGTTTGCGTTAACGCCGTTAATAACGCGTTTAACTGACAGCTCTAGTCGTAACATGTGATGTAACATGTGATGTGTAATCCTATAATAATAAAAGAGTCCAACTCCTCCCACCTGCATGTCCACCTCCCCTTCCTTCCCGGGTTTGGCCGTTCTGGTCGTGGGGAAGATGAGCGGCAGTGGGTCCGCGGGCGCGTCCACCTGACTGAGCTGGAAGTCCCCGTAGCCCGTGAGGTGCACCAGCCTGTCCACCTGCAGCGGGCAGCCGCGCACGTACCCCGACACGTGCAGGGTCCCCAGGCCGGTGGCTGGGGCCCCGCCCGGGGCGGAGGTGTTGGGGGTGTAGGAGACGCTCTGGGCCACCAGGTGGGGCCGGCGGGAGCGGAAGCCCAGCTTCCTCTGCCTCTGGGCGCTCAGGTGCCGGAGGATCAGCAGAGCGTCCTGCTCCGTGTCCAGCGGGAAGAGGCGGGAGTCGGGGAAGCGGTACTCCAGGATCTTTGCCAGCGCCCGCTTGGACTCCACTCGCCTCTTACCGGACAGCTCGGGGGCCCCTTGGCCCACCAGAACTACAGCAGCAGGGAGAGGGGTACAGATGACTAACCAGACACCGCCGGGAGGTTTACAGTATACAAGTACTTTGGGTTGGAAGGGAGGGGATGGGGTTACGGTGGGCTCTTACCGTGGCTGGGCAGACCCTGAGCGAAGAGACAGGACAGGCAGTAATCTCCATAGCTGTCCCAGCCCTCGGTAGGATCCATTACAAACACCAGGCTGTCCGCCATCTTTGCCAAGTCCAGGAGCGCGTACAGGTCAGCTGGAACATTACTTAGAGTTAGGCCGTCGTCACTTAGTCATACACAATTAACGTACACCAAGTTCAAGTCTATTATGGTCAGAAGCACCGATTACAGTCAGAATGGGCACCAATTCTTACGACGAGTCAACTATACAACCCCCTATTTACGGCAAAAAGTACTAGAAGGATAGAAAAGGTAGATACCAATATACTAGATAAATATACTGGAAAAACTTGAGTATATTACAGGGTATTAATTAGGGCTGCAGAACGAATCGATAAAATCTATTACTAAAAGCGTTGACAACGAAAATGGTCATCGATTCGTTGAGTCGCACACTTAATACGTCACTCGTAGGCGCCGTTTACAGCCAGCCGCTGACAGGTTGGTTCATGGTTAATGCCAACCACAGCTTGTATTTTGGTCATATCTTAACACTGGACTGTAGGCCTATATAAAAGTGTTGTACCTTCACTGTCTTTGCGTTAAAAAAAATTAAACTCAGTATCCGTCTAGCCTAACCAAAAACTCTGTCAGTTGCTGCTGCTGCAGACGGGATAGCAGTCGACACCGCGTGCATCAACAGTCATTCAAAGGAGCGGTAGTAATCACACAACCGGACGGGGTAGAAAGTCCCGTCAGTTAAAAATAGTAAACCAGTTTTTAAATCCATGTTAAAATCGGCAGGATATAGAGCTAGTTCATTAAAAAAAAAATAGCAAACACTGCCAAATGTGATGTGTTCAGGTCGGCTCAGTAATATGATTGATGAGTTCAAATGCAATACAAAAAAAAAAAAGAGTTGAGATTTTGGATATAACTTGTTTTCCCAACAATATAAAATAGATAGTAAAGATGGAATTATGACCAGTTTAACGTCCTATCTTCAGCTATGATCATCTTATCATCAATTAAAGCAATAATACAAGTTCTATTTCAACAAAATAATAGAAAAGTATCAATAGTGGTATCAATAAAGACTTGGATCGTTGAGGAGTCTAGAAAATGGTATCAATATCAAGAAAAATGTATGATCTCCTGTCACCTGAGAGATTAAGATGATTTAAAAAAAATTAACCATTAGTATTTAACGTTTAAAGATCTTATCGGTTAACCAGTTAACCATTGGACATCCCTTATATACTGTATATATATAAATGTATATCATACATTGTATGTTTTTTTTGTGTTATCCAAGTTATGTTTTTTTTAGTTATGTGTTCATATTACTTGTAATAGTTCCGGGACGTTTGAGCAATCACCTGGTGTATTTACACTTTATTTTGCTCTGTGAATTTGAAATAATGTTCAGTTTTTTAATAAAGATGCGGCAATTACAAATGTTTCTTTTTTTTTAGATTCATCGAAAAAATTATCTAATCGATTATTAAAATAATCGTTAGTTGCAGCCCTAGTATTAATATAGCTGATAAACTAAATCCAAGGGCTATAACAAAAAGCGTAAGTGGGTTGAGTAGTAATGATTCATATTAATTTCTCTCCATAGATTATAAAAATGAATCACTTACACCAACACATCTAACGGGAATAAGGCTGTGTAGGCTAACTCAGACTTATTTCACCGAGTCATCCCCAGTCTTGGGTTTACTGTCATCTTGACGTCATGACCCTCTCTCGACTGCATCCAACGCCGACAGGACGAGGCGGCGTGAGCGGGCGGGTAACCACTGAGGACGTTGTGAACCCACCTGTGTCGGGGCGCACCAGGGTGAACCTCTGTTTGAAGCGCGGCAGGATCAGACCGAAGCTCTCCGCCACGCCGCTGACGCACCGCTCCTGCCTCACCAGGCCGCCCGCTCCCTCGCTACAGAGCAGCTTGGCCACGGCCGCCGCGTCCACCCCAGCATGGAGCGTCACCACGACGACCAGGTGCGGGGGGCCGTCCTTGCTGCCTAAACGCCGCTTCTCTGTGAGGACCTGACGGGGAGACACGGGGCACCGGTCAATTCGCTGTCAGCACTGCAGGACTGTTGTTCTCTAAAGCAGTCTTTACCAAAGACTGGCGACCCACATGTGGCTCGCGGGAGATTTGAATTGGGTCGCAAAAAAAAAGAATTTTTTTTATTTTTTTACACATTCGCTTTTAAACAAAAATTCAACAAGAAGCATGTTTTTGATAGTACTGAATGTTTGTACTGTTCTGTACTTTTAACATTGAATCAAGTTGAAAGGCTAATGTACATTGGGGTTGTTTTACTGTTAATAAAAACAATGAGATAGCCAAAACAAGGAGATGTTAACTCCGCCTAAATGCATTTATGTGAAGTATTTAATCGGTGTATTATGTTTTCAATAACAAGGGCATAAAACCAAGTTGTGATTTATCTCTTCGAAATGGCTGGTTTAAGTTCATATATAAGGGGATGCGGAATTGGCAGTAAAAACATTCAGAAATGTTCATTGATGCACAAATTTGCTCTTCTCACGATTGCATAGATACGGCCTATTGTAAATTGGGTCGCGATGGTTTGTAATTTAAAAAAAATGGGTCCCCAGAAAAAAAGTTTGGGAAACACTGCTCTAAAGGGATGGGCCGTGCTGTTCCTACCATGTCTTTCTTGTTCTTGCGGTGCTGGTTGGCTTGATGTCTCCGGTCCATCCTCTTCTGCTCCCGCCGCTGCTTCTTGGTGAGCGCCGTCACTGATACTCGGCCTGGGGGGTGAACGATCGGAGTAGAAGGTTAAAAGGTGACATATTAAACCACCAGGTGCGATGCCGCCTTCAAAACAGCTTGCAGGTTCAGAAACTCTCATGTGTCTACCTTCCCTTCTTCCAAAATAAGAGCGTTCAGGAAACGCCCCTCAGAAGGTATTAGGCTATGACATAAAACAGGAACAACAGATTGTTCGTGAGACTAGACTTCATAACAACAAATATGGAATGAATCAGATGAATCACTTATTAGAACTGTTTGCGATGGTTGAACATGAGCAAATGTAGGTTACTTTATAGTATATTGGGCAGTGTGGCTCTGGCCTTTCCCTGCCTTAGTAATTGTTAAATATGTTCCAATTTGATTTACCTCAGTCTGCACTCAGCGCTGCTGCCCCATTTTGCTTTTAAGGAAATTCTATCTACTTTGTGTTGCTGAGTACATTTCGAGAGTTTCATAATATAAGACACAGTCTGCCAGACAGCCTGGAAACTACACTTGGTATGTCTATGAAACGATGTGCAACAGCAACATCTACTGGTTAAAGCAGTCAGTTGTTATTTGGTTTTCAAACTTTGACTTAAACAATATTCTGCACTTCTTATTTGAGCAGTAAATAATGAATAACACATTTTGCCAGGAAAAATGTTGCCAGGCCAAAAAGTATAGATTGCCGCCACTGCCTTATTTATTATCAGTAGTTTTATTTTTTTCTAACTTCATATCCATACATCCGTAATGGGTTGTAAAGGAATGTTTTCGTGCTTGGTCAGACATGCAGTTTTATTCGCTGTGAATGCTTGTACAACATGATCCAATCGTCAAGCAGCTAATGCATAGGCTATGTTTGATCAAGAGGACCGGCAGTGTGAACACGTGTGATGTAAAAGCCCATATACTGCTCTCCCATCCATCACGGTGGAGCAGGAGACCCCCCGATCAACATCCACATGGCTCACCTTTATTATCCTTTTCAATCTCGCCCTTCGTCCGATGCTTGCCATGTTTGTGCCCTTTGTTTTTCTGTTTGTAAACACCAGCTCTGTGGCCTTGCTGGTTTTCCTCACCCGCAGCCATTTTCACCATGTGAGGAGAAGTCTATTTTCTCCAGCCCTACTTCCGCGTTGGACCGCAGCGTTCTCGGGTCTTCCGACGGGATCCTTCAGAGTAAAAGCATGTATGAGCGAAGAAAAAGTTGTATTTGTTTTAATTGGGGAAATAACCGATAATGACCATTCAAAAATACCGCATTGCAATACGAAAAACCAGAGTATATGAAATGAGGTAAAAAGTTAACTGTGAGTAAATATAAGTCATTTGTAGGAATCTGGATCTCGCAGTGGTCGCTCCTCAACACGTGTAAATCCAGACCACATACATACAACACCACGATCACTATTTCTCTACTCCATTTAAACATCAACGCATTTAGAGACGTGGTCATACGTCACTGTGTCCAAGAGAGTGACTGTTTGTCGTAAAAACGTTGCGATTAATAATTACAGCCTTCACATGACCGTATCTGGGGAGGACCTTTACTGCGACAGGCCGAACTGGAAATGTAGTCCGATGACTGAACCGGAAATGTAGTCCGATGTCTCGCAACTAAGGGAAGACGGATATCAAATCAGAGCCGCAACATAAACACACGAAATATCGACCACGTCAGTAGTCTGGTCTCAGCTAGGGACCCTTTCCTTCGTTTACAAAGCGTCTGGCCCGCTGTCTTCGTGCTTTGACGGGTAGTTCGGCGGTGTTATTGAACTTCCCTCACCGTCTCCCGAGCGTGTTTTCACCGAAGGAGGCGTCGGAGCGGCCGGCCGCCATCTTGGTAAGCTGGGAGTGGGAGTCGAGACTCGTCCAAGGGTGGGGATTTTAACCTCATATTCACCGGGACATCCGTGTCCCGCCGTCGATTGACAACGTCCAAAGCCATGCCCACATAACGCGAGCACATTGCCGTGTCAGCGATCGGTGTGGAGGTGTTATTTCCCCGTGTGAACGCAGTCCGGGCCGCGACGCTCCCTGCTGAAGCCCGGCCTGTCAGAGGAGGGTGAGTGGGAGCTAATCGGGCTAGCCTGGGAGCTAGCGAGCAGTCCTTAAGTCTTACTTTAGTTGAACACAGACCCCCGTTTGCATTGCCTCGTTGTGGTTTTTGTCCACACTTGTTGAGATCATGAATAGGAATGGTTCAACTCGGGGGTTTAACCATTCTGGTCGGTGTTTAACACTTTGCTGCTTGGAAGTTTTGCAGCTCCTAGCTGGTGGCTAGGAGCTAGCCCACCCCTGGGAAAGTAGTTCGTCAATCGTCCTCTGGTTGAGATTTGGTGGGGTGTGTTTGTTTTTATAACGCATTTGTGTGTTGGTGCTTGTGTGTGTTTGTTATTGCGTTAGTACACTTCACGGTGTGCGTAATAACGCAGGAGTTGTGATCGTGTCGCTGGTGTAAGGAGTGGTGTCTGTTCCTCCAGGGCTGTTGTAGTTTTCTGGCTGGTAGAGGAGCTGGCCCACCCCTGGTAAAGTAGTTTGTCAATCGCCCTCTGGTGATATTTGTTGAGCGTGTTTGTCTGTTTTTATAACGAATTTTGCATGTCTGTTATGGCGTTTGTACACTTCAAGGTGTGCGTAATTACGCAGGAGTTGCGATCGTGTCACCGTCGTAAGGAGTGGTTGTCTGTTCCTCCTGGTCTGTCGTAAGGAGTGGAGTCTGTTTCTCCAGGGCTGGTGTGATGGAGCACGGAGTACAGGAAGGTGTTGGCCAGCTACATGTGCTGCTAGCTGGAAGATTAAAAAGACAAGAAAGTGGAATCAAGTTGGTACAGAGATGGGCTGATCTTCGATTATACTTGTGTCTGTCTGGGTGACTCAAATGTTTGATTATGATATAACTCACACTAAAAGTAGGATATAACCTCGATGTCTGGAGCATTAATGTCATGGACACCAAACCGTACTCTACTGAAACAATAAAGTGCAGTGTCATCGATCGACGTCCATGGTATTTCCTGATAAGATTGGCAAAAGGAAACTAAAGTTGATATAATTGTGTGCTTATCGATACTCCTGATAACCAGATCACATGAGCAGTGATGACTGTGATGTATATAGTTTTATCAAACGGCCGTAGCCTATTTCACACAGAACGATTTTTGTAAAAAGAAAAGAAAAGGCAACACAACAAATCACATGCTTTCTTTCATCTTGGCTACAATTAAATTACCATTACCAATTGTGTGATTGTTGCTCAGTGAAAAGGAGCAATTACTCAGTTGCCTAATTGCCGTTGTCCCCTCCCCTCTCAGCCTGTGATCAGGAAGTGCTGAAAAATGCAGAGCACTGGGCGCACAGAGAGAAGCACATAGGGAATTGCAGCCCTCCAGCTTTGTCCTGTCTGACTGCATTCTTGTCTGCGTGTGTAGTGGCTGGCACACCATCGGACTTCACGAAGGTATCAGTTATCATCACTCACGTGCTCGTGTGTTTGAAAGGCCCGTCATTAAACGGTGACACTGGGACACATTCATGAGCAACAATGTAGTGAGGCACAATGACGCTTACAGTCACCGCATGGCCATAAGGCTTTGGTTCACAACGCCGGGGCTTCTGCATCCCAGCGAGCTGCCCAGTGTTTGGTGGGACAAAAGAGGTCTACTTGGATGAGGGGTGGGGGTGGGTGGATGTGGTGTTCCTTCCCGGCTGAGGGAGAAGTCTTGTGACTCTGGTGTCAGCTCTGTATCTGCTTGCATCTAATCATCTGAGCTGCTTAGGAAACTCTTGGTTCGTCGTTTTTACAATGACTAGATATACGCCCTGCTGTTGCCACATTATGGATGTGTACAAACGCCTTTGCAGGTATTGAATATGTTTCTGAAACCAGGCTTCACAATTACGCTTAAGGTTAGTGATGCACCGTTTGATCGGTGATCATTATCGGCCGATAAACACGTGAACGGGGAGCCCCCTAGACACGTGATCGGCCGATAAACTCTAAATTTGCAGATTGCTTGAGCCATTCAAGTGAATCAAACACTATTGTGCACAAGACGCACCCCCAAACAATTGCAACTGCAGCACTAACATGTCAACATAGTTTCCTCAATGTGAGGCATACGAGGTTCTCCTGAAAAGTAGACTTTATAACTAACTAGCCGTTGACAGCGTTTCCTTTCATGGGCACGGATTTTACGAAGACTTTGTGTAGTGAGATAATACAGTTCCGTTCTAGTTTCGAAATTCTGGCATAGGATGGCTATAATCAGTTTGTGAAACGGTATATGCTTCCTTTGTATAAGGGTTGGTCATTTTGCTAAATGTATTCGTCCCAATGACAGATTCATCTACTTGTTTCACACTTACTTCCCTTTGTGCAAAACTCAAAAAAAAAATATATATATGTATCTATACCAACCCATAATAATGAAAACAAAATGCTACCGTAGATAATCAGTTACATCTGCTGAGGTTGAAAATGGCACCGTAGGTTATCTCAGACTTGAGTTACTGTGCAAAATTATAACCCACAAGACTGACTTTAATGTGGTGGCCTGGTGCTACCCGGTCTTATACTTGTGTATTAGGCCATGCCGCATCACAGGATGCAAAAGGTTAAAATATTTTGCATCCCCCATGTCCATTGATGAATCAAGTCGGTTAATTCATCTCCACAAACTAATTAATGGCTAAAACCTAGGCTAAATATTATAATGGGTTAATCCCTCAGATCACTCATGAGAATATCAAATCAGTATTGGCATAAAAACAGATTGTGTTACCCCAATTAAGATGTTTCCTCATGTTGATAAAGGGAGGAAAGCAAATGCCAACCCTATTCTATGGACAGACACAAACTTCTCGTGGAACTCTACACTGTCCAACTAAAGTCTGATCTCATCGGGGATGGTCCATAACTTAAGTTTATGACCACAGGGTGCATCCCTACCACTTCAATTGAACCATCGGGCAACCCCACATGGCGTTTGATTTTCTAAATTCTTCTTTCTCCGACGGGAGGCTTTCGCTGTGTGTGTTTACGAACTCCTTACCGGTTAAACGAGTAGTGCCGTCAGCGGAATGCTTTGTCTCTGCGACGCGTCGCCCCTGTCACCTCTCCATCAGTCAGTGGCTCGCTCGTGGCTCCCTTTGTTAGAGCAGGGACTTGTTTGCTGCTGCACACAAATATGTGTTCTTAAACTTTTACACAACTAGCAATCTTCTGACGACTCATTTGAATTGGTATGTTAGGCCTATAGGCGTATTTCTATTTTTGATCAAGGACATAGCACGTGGCGTACGTGCGTCCGCGATCAATTCTTCGCAGGAATACTTTCCTATGAGAGGCGGGGAGTGGTTAAACCGACATAGTCGTTCAGTCTACTAGTCTACTAATCTCGAACATCCCAATGCAACACATACGTACGGACTAGGCATGAGCGGAGACATACTTTTCAGGAACATAGGCACTTAGTTTATGGTAGTGCTGTGAGTTACCATGGTAACCAGAGACTGATCTCGTGTAGCTCTCGTCAGCAAAAGGCCCCAGTATTTGCTGCTGTCCAAGCTCCCTGACTTCACCCGAGTCCCCTTTGCGTCTCAACCGAGCCTATTCTAGGTCTTTATTTGATATTCATCTACTTGTCTTCGTATTGGACTCCACTGTCTCGTCGCTGCCGTCTCAATCTGAAGACCTCATCGACCTCGCCCTCTAAATCTAAAGCTGGTTCGCTTTTCTTTCCATTATAGTTTCCCAAATGTTTCTGTCGGAAAAAAACAAAAAACGTTCCATCATCACATGTGGGGGCATTGAAAAGAGTGTGAAGGCTCCCACATTCTGTCGCCTGCCACAATCAACCACCCACGTCCGTAATGCCTTCTCAGCGCGGTACAGGAAAGGCACTGTATCCTAACCTGCTCCACTTTCTGCCTCCTCCCCCCCCAGGTCTTGACACGCATGCGGCTACTGACCCGCAGATGAGCCATCGTGGGGGCTGTCGCGTCACTGTCGGAGATCCAGAACGTTCCTGGCGGCGGTGGTGGCATTGAGCTCCCCCAACCCCAAACAATATGCCCAACGCCAGCCGCGCCGGGAACCTGAAGGACCCCGAGGTCGCAGAGCTGTTCTTCAAGGAGGACCCCGAGAAGCTGTTCTCGGATCTGCGGGAGATCGGACATGGCAGCTTCGGGGCCGTTTACTTTGTGAGTATTGGAGACTGTGATCTGGGACTGGGGTTTATGAGAGCAGTTCTGTGGGTACTGTTTAGGATATAGGGTTGCGCTAGAGAGGAAGATTAGAAGAGATAATATCGATAATATTGATTTTTTTTTTTCAACTCAAGCCAGTTTATTTTTAACCCCCTTTAGCTTAAGCCCTCCTGAAAACTTGGATAAAGTATTTTTAAACATTATCCTAAGATTTACATTTAGATTCAGGGTATTTAGCAGATGCTTTTCTCCAAAGCGACTTACAGTAAGTACATTTGTCGGAAGTTAAAGCCTCTGTTTCAAAGGGGTGCAAGTACAAGTATCAATGCATACAATTACAAATTCTTCAGCTTCCTGCCAAAACTCTAGAGTTAACAAATTGTCCCTGGATAGAGGAGGTCTGGGCGGTCAGGCGTATGGATTCAGTGAAGGATCATTGGGATTCTAACAGAGTTCGGAGTCTGAGGACTTTCACTTCTGTTCCTGGTGTAGGAACCCCCTGAATCATTCTAATGTCTTACTTTTATTCTTTGTCAAATGTAGGCACGGGACATTCGAACAAATGAGGTGGTGGCCATCAAAAAGATGTCCTATAGTGGAAAGCAGTCCATCGAGGTACAATGTTTGCTGTTTTCTCTTACACGTCCTTCTGTGTCATTGTACGAAAGTCAATATTGCTAGCTGTCAAATAAACGCTTTAAATAAACAGACAGAATAATTACTATTTGTCTAACTCCTTGCTTTTAGGCGAATGAACAAACACAGGGGTTTTTCCCAAGTTGTATTGGTCATTCTGGAGTACATAATGACTGTTATTGTCCTTGCTCACCATTTTGCCAGTTCTATGAGATGACTATTATTCATTGACGATACATTTTAACATTTCTTTTTTAATATAATTTCCCAGAAATGGCAAGACATAATCAAGGAGGTCAAATTCCTCCAGAGAATACAACATCCAAACAGCATCGAGTACAAAGGATGTTTTCTACGCGAGCACACGGCCTGGGTGAGACTTTACAACATTGCGTTTGTGCTGCTGGTGACTGACTGACTGAGTGTATGGAGGTGATATATTTGTGGGGAAATACAACCTATTTACTCTACTTTCTCTGTTTTCAGTTGGTGATGGAGTATTGCCTGGGCTCCGCTTCAGACCTCTTGGAGGGTATGGTGTCTCATTTGTAGATCCTTATATTTATATCCTTAATATCCCAGTAATACCCATTCATAGTTCCATATTGAACATCAACCTTTTTAAGTCGCGGTTAATGTTTTGGTTGCATAGACCGGTAACACAATATGTCTGAATTCACAGTTGCCGTCTGAAATCACAGATACGGTCTCAAATCATAGTTACTCTCTCAAATCACCTATACGGTCTCAAATCATAGTTACAGTCTTAAAGTCGCCTCACTTACTCACTGTCCAACCTTCTCCATTCAGTCCACAAGAAGCCTCTCCAAGAAGTGGAGATAGCTGCGATCACGCACGGAGCTCTGCAAGGCCTGGCCTATCTCCACTCCCACAACATGATTCACCGGTAAGCCTTGTCCGCCCGCGGTGCGAGGGGTACGACGGGCAACCACGCTGAGCAGTGTGACAGCTGCATGTGTCTGGAAGCTGTAATCTCCCCTTCCCTTCCCTTTGTCTCCCACAGAGACATCAAGGCAGGCAATGTCTTGCTGACAGAACCAGGCCAAGTGAAACTGGCCGATTTTGGCTCGGCGTCCATCGCCTCACCCGCCAATTCCTTTGTGGGAACACCATATTGGTACGCTGCGAACGTCTCATGACCATCACATGGGCATATCAATAACTTATCCTGATGCTGCTGCAATAGTTCTCAGGGTAACTTTTGGAGCTAAAGTATGTGGCTAACATGTCAACCCTTTCTCAGGATGGCCCCTGAAGTGATCCTGGCTATGGATGAGGGCCAGTATGATGGGAAGATTGACATTTGGTCACTAGGGATCACTTGCATTGAATTGGGTAAGGGTCGTTATTCTGAATTCTGTTTCAAACACAGAATCCTGTTTTTTTCTGTGTTTACATAATGGTAATCTGGTAGCAGAGATAATAAAATGACATTTGCATACACTGATTGAGTCAGAACCAATGTATCTGACTTATGTGTGTGTTGTGTTGCATTGTGTTTTTTTTTGCAGCTGAGAGAAAACCTCCACTGTTTAATATGAATGCAATGAGTGCCTTATACCACATAGCACAGAATGAGAGCCCCACACTGATGTCAAGTGAATGGTGAGTGACTTTCTATGCATTTATCTGAGCAGATGCAAAATAACATACAATTAGTTCATTTCAACATTTTAATTCTTTCCCCTTCCTCCTTACCCGTTTTCCTTCCGATTCAGGACGGAATATTTCCGAAACTTTGTAGATTCCTGTCTTCAGAAACTGCCCCAGGACAGACCCAACTCTGAAGAGCTGTTGAAGGTAGGACGACAGGGATCGACAAGAGATTAATGCCGATAAGATGCATTAAAAATCCTGTGGTAATCAAATATTACCAAACCGACTTTGTGCTTATTCTTTCTTCAATTCATTCGATTAAATGTCGTGATTCTCCCCTCCCTGTCTCCAGCATGCCTTTGTACAACGCGAGAGGCCGGAGTCTGTGGTGTTGGACCTGATCTCGCGGACCAAGGACGCGGTGCGGGAGTTGGACAACCTGCAGTACCGCAAGATGAAGAAGCTCCTGTTCCACGATGCACACAACGGGCCTGCAGCAGAGGCTCAAGACGACGAGGAGGTTTGTTCTATCTCTGTCTCTGTCTCTTTCTCTCTCTCCGCTCCAGCGACTGTTTATATTGATTGCTAGTGTTGTTGTTACATCTAGGCACAGTGTGGCTAGGTTTAGGCTTATGATAACTCGTATTGTTCACTGAAGTGTTTTTATTTGCATCAACCTTTTTTGTTTTGCCTGAAAATTCTGTGAACATAATAAGACATAAAATAAACCAGGAAACGTTCCAAAATAGGGTTTTCCACCAAAAAAACAGCTACATTTTGAACAACACTCGCATCAATACCTACCAGTAAGCGTGAGTGTCTCTGACCGCCGGGTGTGTTCTCGTGCTCAGGAGCCGGAGAACAGTGCCGGGCGGACGGGCACTGTGAACAGCGTGGGCAGCAACCAGTCCATCCCCAGCATGTCCATCAGCGCCAGCTCTCAGAGCAGCTCCGTCAACAGCCTGACAGACGCTGCCGAGGACATGGAGCGAGACAAGACCGTCATATCCAACAGCTCCGTCATCCACCTCAAACCGGTTAGTGGGGCCGTGGGGATTACGCATACAGGAACCCGTCTCCTCTTAAGATGCACTCCTGTACTAATAAGTCATTTTGGCTGATTCACATTTAGGGCATTTAGCAGACGCTTTTATCCAAAGTGGCTTACAATAAGTACAATTGTCAGAAATGACATATCAATGTCGGTACAGTAAGGATGTTCATAGAACCAAGTGCTAAGCACTAACAATCGCTAGGTTAACCCATTCTCTGTGTACAGCAAAGATAGCTAGGATAAGATGCTACACGATGCCAAGTTTGACATACAACATTCAATAAGTGCGTAAGGGGGGGGGGGGGGGGAGGCTATGCAGAGTCTAGGTGAACTCTGCAAAAATGAGTCTTGAGTTTTTTTGCGGAAACTGACTGATGCTATTTTATTTAGAGCATCTGCTAAAGTGAAGTTTAGATGCATGTTCTAAGAAGCAGGTATGGGTTAAGGTCCTTCCGCTTCTTGGTCCGAATCCCAAACCATCGGTCCCACTGTGGACATAGAGTTTGAAACCAAGACGCTTCGTACCGGAACACCCTAGTTACTTGACGAGTCTGGCCCCCCGAGATAAGAGATAGCACGGTCTGTCAATAGCATGTGTTATCTTGTATCTGTCAATGTGCTACGGAATAAATTCTCTGTTTGTTGTGGATGTCCCCCCCCCCCCTCCCCCCTAGGAGGAAGAGGCCAACCATGAAGACCCCGAGGCCAACGCGGGTCAACCCGAGTCCCAGTCCCCTTCTGTTCATGTTCCAAGACCAAAACGCAACCGCGAGCACTTTGCCACCATACGCACGGCTTCTCTGGTAAACACTCAGGCTGGATGGAGAAGGAGGAGTTTGAAAAGGGGTTCCTGATTGTGTTGATTTTGCCAGTCCGTCCTCATAGAGAACATATCTCGTTTTGCCTGAAGAAGTTATTATTAATTCTGCTGGTGAAAGTTCATCAGAGATTTTTATTACATGAGCATGAATAACCCAAAAAGTCTCAAATACAATAACTGGTTTATTCCAACGGTCATGTCAACCGTATAGTGCAACTTTTCGTATTGGCATATCAAAGAAATCTTTACAAAATGTATTCTATTGTTGTACCTGTCTACACAAAGAGTTTCTCCAGAAGACCAGACACTTTCATAGCTGCCCTCTTAACAGTGTGTGTGTTGCCGTCTACCAGGTGACGCGGCAGATGAAGGAGCACGAGCAGGACTCTGAGCTGCGGGAGCAGATGTCGGGCTACAAGCGCATGCGGCGGCAGCACCAGAAGCAGCTGATGGCCCTGGAGAACAAGCTCAAGTCGGAGATGGACGAACACCGGCTGCGGCTGGACAAGGAGCTGGAGAACCAGAGGAACAGCTTCGCCCAGGAGATGGAGAAGCTGGTGAAGAAGCACCACGGCTCCCTGGAAAAAGACGTATGTCAACGCAGCTACTGACCCCCCCCCCCCCCCCCTCTAATGGTTTCACATGAAACTTGGTTGTATTTATATAGATCGTTAGCCTCATAGTATAATTGATAGCGTTAGCCTCGTAGTAAAATTGATATCGTTAGCCTCAATAGTATAATTGATATATAATTTATAGCCTAAGTCATATTTTGGCCCAATTGAGGCTAACGATATGTTTCCATCTTTCCCCCATCAGGCGAAAACCTTCACCAACGACGAGAAGAAGTTCCAGCAGCACATCCAGAGCCAGCAGAAGAAGGAGCTCAACAGCTTCCTGGAGTCCCAGAAGAGGGAGTACAAACTACGGAAGGAGCAACTTAAAGAGGTACCGTCTACTCTGCTGCTCGACAGAGCTCCCGCATTGGGTTTAAATGACATGGGGTGGGAATCACAGGGAATCACGATACGATATCCGTTACATGGCCTGCGATACCGATAATATCGCGATAGAGCGATTCTATTGTCATCAATATATTTCTTTGCCAATCGTATAACGATAAATCACGATATATGTCGAACTATGAATATAAAATAAACATATTCTATATTCATATGTTAAAAAATGTCGGCCTCTGTCTATTCATAGTCCAAACTGAGTTTTTTTCGTTAGTTTACTTCCGTTAAAGTCTCCTTTCTTCATGTGTTAAGCGCCACCCCGTGGAGCATGGATATATGTTTAGAGCGCCTGTTTTGGTCGTTAAAATATGGATATTTAAGAAAATAAAATTGATACTTGGTGCCAGTGTATCGATTGTCGTACCGCACGAAAAAGGGTGACAATACATCGCCGTATTGAGAGATATATGTATATATATATATATATATATATATATATATATATGTATATATATATATATATATCTCTCCGATCCGTTCCTCATCCTACCATCCCTCCCTCGTTTCCAGGAGCTCAACGACAACCAGTCGACGCCCAAGAAGGAGAAGCAGGAGTGGCTGTCCAAGCAGAAGGAGAACTTCCAGCACTTCCAGGCGGAGGAGGAGGCCAACCTGATGCGGCGCCAGCGGCAGTACCTGGACCTGGAGTGCCGCCGCTTCAAGAGGAGGATCCTGACCGCCCGCCACAACATCGAGCAGGACCTAGTGCGCGAGGTGAGACACCACCCTGGGGCCCCGACACCACCACCCTGGGGGCCCGACACCACAACAATAGGCAGGACTTAGTCCGAGAGGTGAGACACCACCCTGGGGCCCTGACACCACCACCCTGGGGCCCCGACACCACAACATTAGGCAGGACCTAGTGCGATAGGTGAGACACCACCCTGGGGCCCGACACCACAACATCAGGCAGGACCTAGTGCGAGAGGTGAGACACCACCCTGGGGCCCGACACCACAACATCAGGCAGGACCTAGTGCGAGAGGTGAGACACCACAACAATAGGCAGGACCTGGTGCGAGAGGTGAGACACCACAACATCAGGCAGGACCTAGTGCGAGAGGTGAGACACCACAACAATAGGCAGGACCTAGTGCGAGAGGTGAGACACCACAACAATAGGCAGGACCTAGTGCGAGAGGTGAGTCACCACAACAATAGGCAGGACTTAGTGCGAGAGGTGAGACACCACAACAATAGGCAGGACCTAGTGCGAGAGGTGAGACACCACAACAATAGGCAGGACCTAGTGCGAGAGGTGAGACACCACCCTGGGGCCCCGACACCGCCACCCTGGGGGCCTGACATATTGATGTGAGCCGGGCAACGGGGTCGGCACTTGGTTATTCGGAAGGGTTGCTTACATTTAGGGTATTAAAGGATAGATCACCTTACTATTTTTGCGCTTATTCGGATATATATATATTTGTATGATATCCTCCGTTTTAAGTCGGGATGAAGATATTTTTTTCTATAAATTACAAATGTATGTATTTTTTAAGTTTGGATTTTATTTCAAGGTTAACAATGAATAACAAAAGCAAAGTTTGGTTGCCACATACTTTAGGCAAACTCTAAACGCTCACTTTTTTCGTGCATGTATATGTTTTTTTATAGATTGACCATAAATTCGAATTACGAATAAAAATCGATTAATCAGGCAGCTCTAGTCGAGAGTCTCTCCAAACCCCCTCTAATCCGGTCCCCCCCCCCCCACCCAGGAGCTGAACAAGCGCCAGACCCAGCGGGACCTGGAGCATGCCATGCTGCTGCGGCACCACGAGTCCATGCAGGAGCTGGAGTTCCGCCAGCTCAACAACATCCAGCGGCAGCGCACCGACCTGACCCGCCTGCAGCACCAGACGGAGCTCACCAACCAGCAGGAGTACAACAAGAGGCGGGAGCGCGAGCTGCGCCGCAAGCACGTCATGGAGGTCCGGCAGCAGCCCAAGAGCCTCAAGGTGGGGGTCCCTCCGCCGCTGGGAGGAAGGGGGGAAGGGCTGGGGGTAAAGGAGGGTGGGAAGAAGGTTTGAACTGGGGCTGGGGAGGTACTGGTCGATGTTCACCACTGGTACTGGTCAATGGTCCCCACAGGTACTGATACCAGTAGCACCAGTACCTCGCAGAATCGCTCTGTCGGAATGCAGTGTGATGTTGGATTATCTTTTATTTTTATTTTTTTTGTGCAGTACACAACCATTGTTATGTTTTCTAGAAGTGTCATGTCGTGAAACTCCTAGCCTAGTAAAGCCTAATGTCCTGTAGTTTACGAGACAGTAATCCTGCATTGGGTTTCTTGTGAACCGTTTTATTATAAGGGGGAATTTGCAGATTTAAATTTTTATTGTTTATTGGACTTGATATTATACTTTTGAGTTGAGATGGATAGCTACATTTTTTTTTTTTAAACCAGTAGTTTCGGTAGCCTAAACTGTTTGTTTTTTATTGGGTGGAACTTTTTCAAAGACAGTTTCAGGGTGCACTAACACTAGGCCATCTGGCCGTGGTCGTGGACGTTTTCACACCTAACCGTGCTCAAATCTGCCAGTTTGAGTGTGGCCAGTCTGGCCAGGCCAGGCCAATTTGGCCACTTGGGAGAGGTGTGCTGCTACGGTACGGGCCGCCACGGTACAGATGCTAATGAGCAGACACGCACACGCACGGCTACGCAACCTGAGCTGGATGACGTATAGTCTATGCGACGAGCCTTCTTTCCCCTTAAACGGTAAACATGGCGTCAAGCGGTCCAACTGTTGGTTCACGTTGGTCCCATAGAGAAGTCCAGTGTCTGTTAGCCATTTGGGCATTCCGCCTCCAAATAAGCAACAGACTCGGCAAAGTGCGAACTGTGTTCTCTGTGTTGTTGTCCATTGATGTTAAAACTCTGACTTTATTATGGTCAATGCAGCAGACGCTTGGTGATGACGTGTTACGACGTGATGACGTATGTACAAGAGCCTACCGTGGCCAGGCCACAGTTGCGACGGGCCACGGCCAGATGGCCTAGTGTGAGTGCAGGCCAGAGAACAATTGGGCCAGTTGAGCACGGTTAGGTGTGAAAACGGCCACGGCCAGATGGCCTAGTGGGATTGCACCCTTAATCTTGCCCTTGGATGTTTGTTGACCAGTTCACTGCCTCAGGCAACGGCCAAAATATTTGCCATAACATATGTTTCATGCCAAACACAATCGTTAGGTTGACCCATTCCTGGTATACAACAAAGCTATCCACTCACCCACCTCTATGTGCACCTCGTGTCCCAGTCCAAGGAGCTGCAGATCAAGAAGCAGTTCCAGGACACGTGTAAGATCCAGACGAGGCAGTACAAGGCGCTGAGGAACCACCTGCTGGAGAGCACGCCCAAGGCAGAGCACAAGGCCGTGCTGAAGAGGCTGAAGCAGGAGCAGCACCGCAAGCTGGCCATCCTAGCGGAGCAGTACGACCACTCCATCAACGAGATGCTCTCCACCCAGGCGGTGAGGCCACGCCCCTGGTTATAAGCAGCAGGCCTTCTGGGAAACGGTGTCCCGGTCTCATGCTCGTTGATCCTCCAGCCTTTTCTTTCCAACCCACTCTACCTATTTTTTGTCTTAGGCTCTCTTTTATTCTCCAACTGTCTCTCTCTAGTTATGTTCATCTGATGCATCTTTCTATTTGTGTCTCTTTGTTCCCTGTCTATATATATTCTTTCACACTCTATCGTCTCTCGCTCTGTCTGTCTCTTTTTTTCTTCCCCTGCCCCAATCTTCCCCTTCTATGCATATCTATCTGTTATTTCTGATCTATATGTATATACATTTCTCCCACCTAATCCCTACTTCTCTCTCTGTCTGTCTGTGTGTCTCTCTCTCTCTCTCTGTCTCTGTCTCTGTCTCTGTCTCTCTGTCATCGTCTCTCTCTCTCGTCTACAGCTGCGTCTGGACGAGGCCCAGGAGTCCCAGTGTCAGGTGGTGCGCATGCAGCTGCAGCAGGAGCTGGAGCTGCTCAACGCCTACCAGAGCAAGATCAAGATGCAGACGGACGCGCAGCACGAGCGAGAGCGCAAGCACCTGGAGCAGCGGGTGTCCCTGCGCCGCGCCCTGCTGGAGCAGAAGGTCAGCGTCACACCGGGCTGTACGGGCGATCAGGGGGCACTGTCAGGCTCCTGCACAGGGCAGTGGGGTCATGTCGGGGTGATGCGAGAATTCCTCTCCCAGTGAAACACAGCCCTTGTTTCACTGTTTCCTATTCTCACGTCACCCCGTCTTGACTGTTTGGTATTCCCATTTCAAAACGGTGACTTAATTTACCTTTACACGTAACTTTACACTTAACATAGCACTTAACTCAACACTTACTACACCAGCCCTTGTGGAATACCATTGAAGAGGGTCTCTTCACTTAATTTAACACCTAATTTAAAGTACTGTAACAGCCCAGGGGCTGTATTTCACTGTTTTCCTGGAGCGGAATTCTCATGTCTCCCAATCTTGACTGTTAGGGGATTACCATTCAAGTCAGGGATGGGGCTGATGTGAAGATGGGCAGACGGTGTTGTTGTGTACCAAGTTAACTCTACTATGCACTGATCTGTGTTTTAAGCTCCCCTTTGGCATGCGCACAAACAGGCTTTGGTCTCGCCTGTGGTGACGAAGGAATGAACCATTCCGAGCCTCGGTAGCTTATTCAACACACTGAGTACGGTGTAAAATGCCTTAGTACAACGTATTATTTTTTTACTACCGTTGTATCTTAACACTGAACTATAATTGACGATAGAGTATAATTGATTGCAATTATCCCTAAATGTAGTATCTTATTGTAGCGCTATCCGCCGGGCGTGTGCGTGTGTGTGTGTGCGTGCGTGTGCGTGTGTGTGCCATGCAGCAGAGAGCCGGTACTAAGTGCTGTGTGTGTACTTAGGGCTGTGTGTGTGTGCTAAGGGCCGAGTGCGTGCGTACTAAGGGCCAGTGTGCGTGCGTACTAAGGGCCAGTGTGCGTGCGTACTAAGGGCCAGTGTGCGTGCGCACTAAGGGCCAGTGTGCGTGCGTACTAAGGGCCTGTGTGCGTGCGCACTAAGGGCCAGTGTGCGTGCGTACTAAGGGCCTGTGTGCGTGCGTACTAAGGGCCAGTGTGCGTGCGTACTAAGGGCCAGTGTGCGTGCGTACGAAGGGCCGAGTGCGTGCGTACTAAGGGCCGAGTGCGTGCGTACTAAGGGTCGTCTGCGTGTCTACTAAGGGCCGTCTGTGTTCTAAGGACCATGTGTGCGTGTCCCCAGATCGAGGAGGAGATGCTGTCGCTGCAGAATGAGCGCGTGGAGCGCATCCGCAGCCTGCTGGAGCGGCAGGCCCGCGAGATCGAGGCCTTCGACTCAGAGAGCATGCGGCTGGGCTTCAGCAACATGGCCCTGTCCAACCTCTCCCCCGAGGCCCTCAGCAACAGCTTCCCGGGGGCCTCAGGCAGCTGGAACCAGCACACGCCCCCCCGCCAGGTGGGGGGCTCCGCCCGGGGGTCGCCCTGGGGGGGCGGCAGCGGCGGCGGGGGCGTTGTGATGGGCTCCGCGGGGAGCCACCAGGGCAACCACCACCACTACCACTCTAGCCCGGGCGGGGGGTCGCTGGGGCCCAGCTGGGGCCCCGGCAGCATGCAGGCGGCCGGCACCCCCCAGCCCTGGGGGCACCCGGTGGGGGGGCACCTGCTGTCCCGGAACAGCGCGGGGGGCGGGCACAACAGCCCCCAGGCCCTGCGGAGGACTGCGTCGGGGGGGCGCGGTGAGCCGGCCATGAGCAGGAGCGCCAGTGTCACCTCTCAGATATCTAACGGGTCGCATCTGTCTTACACATAGACACACGCATGCATACACCCCACCCCCCGCACCAGTCCACCCTGGGGGTCAGAGTCCGGTGAACTGAGGAGAGTCAGCTGGAGATGTTTAGGCTCCGCTCACAACACATTGCTCTCTCTCTCTCTCTCTCCCTCGCTTTCTCTCACCTTGACTCCCTGCCCCCCCTCCTACCCCGTGTACAGATAGGGATGTGTGGTGAAATCAATGTTGCTCAGGTCAAAAGGGCTGGGATGACTCCACCCTTCCTCAAAGCAGTTTTCCAGCACACGTATAGATTCAGAATTAGTTTTAACACCAACGTAGTGTCCACACTTAGCTTAAATTTTTTTTTTTTTAATTTGGAGATCTCTTCAATCAAATTCCTTATCATTTAGAATCTATATGTCGTGCTTTATCTCAGCCATTGCTCTCATTTTGCACATGAAACACTGTTGGAAAAAAAAAAAAAAAAGACAGCCTTTGACTTGTATTAACTATGTCCTTTACAAATGTTGTGTGACGCAATCACAGTGAGTTGATCTTGTTCCCGACCCTAGTCCTGTTGGCCCCACGTCGCAGTCCACACACACAGTGCTCCGCTGTCTTTGCTGCCAGCCTGCTGTATTGGTCAATGCTCTGACGTTCAGTTGTCTTCCTATAGTATCAAAAGCTAATACTTAGAGTTCCTCAGTCATTCGCCAAAATTAAGATACGTTCGTGCCACCCCTTACTTTGTCCGGCTACGTTGTTTTGTTGCAACTGTTGCAGCTCAAAAAAGAAATATGTGCCTTTTCCTTTTTTTAAACCTGTGATTTATTAAACGCTGTTACATATTTAAGTGATACAACTTAACTTAGTTGAAATGGATGCCAATTTATTTTGAATGTTCAGATTGCTTCATATCCACTCAAATCTTAAGTTTGCAAGATCCCAAAGTCTAAATTGTAGTTTTCTTATACTCATTGTACATATGCAGTAATGTGGGTGTTATATAAAGTTTTATAAAAATATGAGGAATATATCTCGAATGAGCGATACTATCTTTCAAGGGTGATGTTTTTAGATTGTTCAGACTGCTTTGATGAGGAGAATGTTGCATTCTATGTGATGGATGGAGGAGACAGACTTGGTTGCCTTTTAAAAAAAGGACCCTTGGATATGTTTATTTTATGCGTGCCTTGTTAAACTGCTGCCTATTTAAAGCACTTTAAACCTATCTTTATATATATATAGATATCTATATCTAGATGTTTATAGATATATATTTCTATATCTATATCTATAGATATAGATATATAATTAGTTATAATAATAATAATTTGCCTTGCATATTACCAAATTCCCTGAAAGGCTTTTTATTTAGATGCCATTAGGAATTGGTCAAGGAAGTTTATATTATGTTTCTTAAGAATACTATTTTTTAAACACAAGTTGGGTGTGGGGGAGCAACTAGCCATAGCTGTCCAGAGAGTCTTCAGTTCAGGGTTTATTTTTGACCTAAAGATTACCCCAGACATTGACGGTCACGTTGGGGATATTTTCATTGATCCTGGTTGAAAGTAGGGAGAGAAGCGAGGATGTGTCTGAAAGAAGTGCCCGAACATGCAAATAGATTTATCGTGTAAAGCCAGAAACCTTGACCATAACAGCAGGCTCGGCAATGCATCTGTGAATAGAAAATAAATAACTTTAAAAAAAACGACACTGTTAATGAAGATACAAGTTTGGACCTGTGAAATTAAACACTAAGGACTCAAATAAAAAAACCTATCTTCTTGCCTACATAACGCAAAGGTGCATGAATCAAGCACAGTTTTTAGTGTTGCTTTTTAAGTATGAAAGCATTACGTTAATTTAGCAGTGGTTGACATTAAACCGTTTTTCTTTTTTTTTTTTTATAGATTTAGCAATGCACTTGGGTAAATTACTTAGTTGACCCATGTTTGTTTCTCTCTCACTCAGCATTTTAAAATGAATGCACTTAGCAGGTTTTGTGAGTCATGAAATGTGTTTGGATTGCCCACCATTTAATCACATCCCACCCCCTCATCTGTCACTAGCTAACTAATACCAGGGTTGAATCATGAATAGGCCTAAACATTAATAATCCAGAATTACATGGAAAGAACCTCCCATATATCTCTGAGATGGAGTTTTGTTAATATTGATTTTTGTTTTCCTTCTCCAGATAAAACTTTTTAAAACTAAACTTGCATAAAGTAAATAACTTTAAAAAAAAAAAACTAACCTTATTTAACTTGCAGAATACACTGATATTATATTATAAAAGAAAATGTTGGCTCTCAAAATAAAAATCCTATTGAGTTGTCCAAAAGTAGTTTATGGAAGATATTCTTGGTTTGTGTACATCGATACTACACTAAATGCTTTATTTGCATGTATTTGCTGTTTACTTTAAAATGCCATTTGCTTAGCCAACGGACCATTAAGATCAAAATGAAACTCAGTCGATTTCCTTCTTTGCTTTTATTAATTTCTTTCGTCCATCTCCTCTTTGAGATTCGAGCGGTCCCTAACCTTGTGGCCGTGCGTGAATCCCTCACCCTTTCGCATCCTTGTCAAGTGGTCAAGAAATGCAAGACTGGTGTTTATTTATTTGAATGGGTGGATTGTTTTGTTTTGCTCTGCACTCGGTCATCAGAGAGCTTTGGGTTTGTCATATTACATACGTTGTGCGATAGGTTTTGCTTCCCCATAATACCAATATACAACTTATTTTTTTGTCTTAACACCCATTGTCAATAGCTTGAGCTATTTGTGTAATAAAACAGGTTCCATTCAGGTTTTCTTTTGGTTGTTAGTAAAAGCGATGGCGGACCAGGAGGGGGGGTGTATTTAAGATTATGGGAATTTTTGGGTCAATTGTATTAATGTCAGGTCAAAACACAGTCAGAACGCCAACAATATCTGTGGTCCGTTCCCCGTTGTGTTTTCGTGCGAGGGAGTCCTATTGTTGTGCATAGGACCTCCTTCCACCCACCTGGACTTTTATTTGTGTCACGATTCTAAAGCTTGGTGTCCACTTCTGTCCTACTGACCGTAACGCATTCATTACCGCGTCAACCACCGCGGAACAGTCTGAGATCCTCCCTCTCTGCTCCCAACACTGTGCCATACCAAAACCCGACCCCACACACACACGCTCACATGCTCAAACACACACACACACACACACACACACACACACACACACACACACACACACACACACACACACACTTGTCTTATTTCCTTGGTTGAACTGTCTTTTAGTTTTTTACTGGGCTGACGGCATGAGATACACGATGCATATATTTATAGACAAACCGTTGGCAGAGTTCTAAAGCAGTGGCGTGAAACGATGATGTGGTGACAGGCAAATATATGAAAAGAGATTGCATTTCTTTGAAGATGTCAGTATTCTCGCCACAGCATTACCACTACACCTTAATGTACTCTGTCTTGAAATGTATAGATGTTATTGAATGTCTGAAAGATTATAAGATGAAACTTGTAAGAGTTAAACCAAGAAAAAAAGAAATGGTGGATTTAAGCAAAGCGAATTACCTAGGATCAAATGTACCATTTTGTTTGTATTATAATTACTGTTGTATTGGCAGAGGGATATTGAACAGAAATCAGCTGTAATAAAGTAATTTTAGTATAACTTGACCTGTGGTGCAATTTTTTTTGTCTTGCAGTATTATTGTTCCAAAACATTCCACTAGACTATAGTGACACGTTATCTGCATAGATTCAATGACTCAAGTTGGTCGCCCATGGTCGTTGGAGGAGAGGGAGTTAGTTGAAATCAGGTTGGTGCCGTTGCGTACTGTAATATCAGGATCATGTTCTTCTGATTACCTCTTATTGTGTAATGTCCTACTTTGAACAGTTTTCCTCATAAATTGGGTGGAGCCTTAAAGTGTGGTATTTCACCTCACCAGATCCTGTGTCGTTTACCACGTGGTTTGAGGTTTTCATCGAAGGTGTCAACGTTTGCTTATTTAGCTGTTTTACAAATTGAATATTTAAATTGTGAATTCAAGCATAGAAGATTACTAAGCAAAATAATGCATACAAACCAGCTGCCACAACATGCCACAACACTAGGGGGCGCCCATTATTTTAACTCCACAAAATCTTTATTTGTTGTTGACCCGCATTTTAGAACCGGGTTCATTTGCAAGGCAGTGACGGAGGAAAGGGAAGAACACAAGTCCACTCCGGGGTTGAAAGTGGACCCGTTTTTTTGTAGATTGTGTTGGATTGAAAGTGTTTTGTCGAGCAGTGCTGGCCCGAGGTGTGCGGGACTTGAGTAGACGATGGCTCCGACTATTCAGACTCAGGCGCAGCGCGAAGATGGACACAGGTGAACCCCTTTAAGTTTAAACTTAAGTCTGTTGGTTGTATGGATGTGCTATGGGTGGCTGACCGGCAATTAATAACGAATAAACATGGTTAGTTTCTGCAGTGTGCATGTAAAATAATATACCACGTATTCAACACATAAGTGATGATTGGCAATAGCCCAGGCGGACCCGCAAACTAGATGCAAATATTATTTTAGGTTGCTACGCTACTTAGTTTATGATCATGTAACTCCATGCACGGAAGGTGTTGTTAACCATATAGGCTATAGGTCTGCGGATATCCAAGTAAGCAATTATAATTAGGTTGTGGTTAAGGACAGCATAAGTATTGAGATATTTGGACAGTCCCGCCTCAAGAATGGATCTGTGTATTGTCAAATGTATGAACATGTGACATTGTGTTTCCTTTTGCAGTAGGAGCTCCTCTCACAGAACTGTCCCGGAGAGGTAAATGCATCACAAATGGCAACATGTTCGTTATTATACAATTAGCCTCTTTATAAGTAAAATAAAACTAAAGCTATGATGACTGACGTTTCTCATTTTGTTCTTGTAACAGGTCAGGTGTGGTCTGTCGGGTCAAATACTGCAACAGTCTTCCAGACATCCCCTTCGACCCCAAATTCATCACATATCCATTCGACCAGCACAGGTAAATACCCCCCCACTGACACTGAGTAGAGTCTCAACGGAGTAGTAGCCTTAGTCAGACTCTTGACGGCTGGCTATTCTGAATCTCTTGGAACAGATTTGTGCAGTACAAAGCCACCTCCCTGGAGAAACAGCACAAACATGAGCTGCTGACAGAACCAGATCTGGGGGTTACCATCGACCTCATCAACCCTGACACCTACCGTGTTGACCCCAGCAGTAAGTCATCTGGTCAAAGTGAGGCTTGTAAAGCTACACACTACCATGTATATTACAGTAACATTTGGATTTTTTCGCTACAGTTCTGTTGGATCCAGCTGATGAAAAGTTACTGGAAGAGGACATGCAAGCACCGTCCAGTTCTAAAAGGTCAGCCACACACACACGCACACACACACACAAACACACCGTGTAACATTCACTTTTTTGTCTTGCATATTTATAATAATATACGGATAATACTCATTTTAACGTGGATCCTTTTTATTTGAAATCATGCTGAATGTTTTGTGTTTTTCCCCATCTCTTCGTAAAGGTCGCAGCAGCACGCCAAGGTGGTGCCATGGATGAGGAAGACAGAGTACATTTCTACAGAGTTCAACAGATACGGTGTATGCAATGAGAAAGTTGAAGTCAAGTGAGTTAGATTAGTTGAATGTTTGTTAATTCTACATGGCAACATTCGATTTCTTACAATTGTTACTTTTGACTCTTTGATTCTTAACTTTCCCCCGCCGGTCTATCTCCTCAGAATTGGTGTGTCTGTCAAACAACAGTTCACCGAAGAGGAGATCTACAAGGACAGAGACAGCCAGATCTCTGCTATTGAGAAGACCTTTGAGGATGCACAGAAACCGGTGGGTGATGTCATTTCTGTAGCTCCCATCCGCATTTTCCTTTAGACGTATAGACATCATGAATAATATATTATTAAGAATGCTTATAGTTAAAGTGAAGCATTATACTGCTTGTGTTTGGGACTAAACGTGCCTGTGCCCTCTTCAGATCGTCACGCACTACAGTAAACCCAGAGTCACTCCTGTGGAAGTTATGCCCGCGTTCCCTGACTTCAAGGTAAGCTACGCTCTTAACTCTTTAGTAATGTCTGTATTGTGATCTTGTCTGTGAGATTTGTAATTCAATTTTAGGAACCTTATTATTCTTGCTCCCACAATAAACACAGTTTTTAATTCTTCTAATATCTTTGTTTTTTGATTTCCAATTAACCAATCCTGTGTATATATTTTTTTGGTTCAGCTGAACCTTTAAAGTAATGTAATTACTGCTTGGCAATGCATGCACATGGACCAATGTTTTTTTTAATAGTTAATGACCCTGCTTGGTGTTTTTACTCCTTTCAGATGTGGATCAACCCATGTGCTCAGGTCATCTTTGACTCTGACCCTGCTCCTAAAGACATGACCGCTCCCGCCGGAGTGGAGATGATGTCTCAGGCCATGATCAGGTGTGTGTGTGTGTGTGTGTATGAGAGTGATTGTGTGTGTGTGTGTGTGTGTATGAGAGAGAGATTGTGTGTGTGTGTGTGTGTGTGTGATACAGTGACATGCCATTGAATTGTAACCAATTGCGTTATTTATTTTCCCTCCATGCAGAGGTATGATGGATGAGGAAGGAAATCAATTCGTGGCCTACTTCCTGCCCAACGAGGAGACCATCCGCAAGCGCAAGAGAGACGTGGACGAGGAGCTGGACTACATGCCTGATGAGCTGTAAGTGGAAACGTTGGGTTATTCTCACATCACGGCCGCCTTCAATGACTCGATCATGACCGCGCTGACGCCAACGCGTTCTGTGTTCCAGGTACGACTACAAGATCGCGAGGGAGTACAACTGGAACGTCAAGAACAAAGCCAGCAAGGGCTATGAGGAGAACTACTTCTTCATCTTCAGGGATGGAGACGGTGTTTACTACAATGAGCTTGAGACAAGGTAACCCAGAATGCAGTCCTTCAAAAAAATTGTATTGCAAGAAAAATGAATGGTTACTTTTATAGATCAAGATCATAGTTCAAACGATGGAGGAATCAGAGGGGGCTGCCTCGTTAAACGGCGTTTACCTTTGACGTTAAGCGCTTGCGGTGTTGTGACGTTGCTCATTGCAGAGTGCGTCTGAGCAAGAGGAGAGCGAAGGCCGGGGCCCAGTCCACCACCAACGCCGTGCTCGTGTGCAAGCACAGAGATATGAATGAGAAGGAGCTGGAAGCCCAGGTGAGTGTTCCACCTTTTTAAAGACCTTTTAACTAAGAGTGTTTAAGGTCTGTTATGGGACCAAAGGCAATGCTCTGTGAGTGGGCTGCGCAGTGTTCCATTTAAGTTTGGTTGGGCTATAAAGGACACAGATTCCATGGCCAACAATTGTGTGTTTAAATAGAATATAATGTATATAAAATCAAACAATGTATACTCAAAAGTTAAGTGTCGTATTGAGCATTTACCAACATTTTATTAAGCAAGGCCCACACAAAAGACCTGACAATAGTTTTATTAGATGTATAAACAGCCTTGACATAGATCATATAAACCCCCCATTCTAATGTGTAATATTGTTCCTTTCATCCTGTAAGACCATGAATACATACTTTGAATCCTACTTCTAGATGGTCGTGGCTCTGGCCGTGGTACTGGTTAGTGTGGTTGTGTTGAAGCTGTCCCAGTGTAGTAACCCTCACCTCTGTCTCTGTTCACCGCAGGACGCCCGCAAAGCCCAGCTGGAGAACCACGAGCCCGAGGATGAGGAGGAGGACCTGGACAAGGACCTGCAGGACTCCGGTCAGTTGTTTGTTGTTTGCTCTTTCTCTCTCCTCGTTTTTATCGTTGTTGGTTTATGGCCTGTTAATAGAGGTGAGGCAGGATAGATTAGAGGCAATGGATTTATTCTCTGGGTTCAATCTACTCCTAGAAAAGTTGGTAAAGGCTCAGTGAATGTCTGAAATTTCAATTAACACCGTCCTGCGAATGTGTTGGGATATACTCGAATGATGGATGGTTCTATTTATTATTACACGTTTTTGAGTTTATTAAAAAAAAGTAAGATGGACATATCTTTGGTCGAGGTGATTTATGGAGGGTTATTTTGTACAGATTTTGTCTTGATTAAAAAAAAATAATAATATTGTAGCATTATGAGTTTTTAAAACCACGGACCATGTGTTGCCCCTGTCTGTGTTGCCCCTGTCTGATCTATTTGATGCCCCTGGCGGTGTTGCCCCTGTCTGACCCCTGGCTGTGTGATTGTGGCGTCTCCAGGTGACGAGAAGGAGAAGGGAAGCGGGAGCGACGCGGATAACTCCGACAGCGACTCCGACAAGGACGAGGATGAGGACGAGGAAGAGGTGCCGGAACGGCCGCCCAGAGTGGTGGTGCAAGAGGAGGAAGAGGATGAGGTGGAGGTGGGCGGCGGCGAGGAAGAGCGCGAGAAGGCCAAGCCCCGGCGTGTCAGGAAGCCCAGCGGCGGCAGCGCCGGTAGCGCCGGCAGCGGCAGCGGCAGCGAGAGCGGCGGGGAGCGGACCCGCGAGATGCGGGACGAGGAGGAGATCTTCGGCAGCGACGACGACGAGGACAGCGAGGCAGACATCACGGAGCCCAAGCGCTCGGGCGCCCGGGGCAGCGGCAGCGAGGAGGAGGGCAGCGGCAGCGAGGAGGACCGGGGGGGCCGGAGGAGCCGGGCCAGCGCATCCCCGGCGCACAGCGACCGCAGCAGCGAGCACTCCGGGGGCCGCGCCCAGAGCGGCAGCGGCAGCGAGCAGGCGTCCGACTCCAGCGACGGCAGTGACAGCGAATGAGCGCCCGGGGTGGGGGGGCACGCCAGGGGGTTCCGGCTGGTGTCGGGGCAGAGGGCCCTGTCTCTGCCGGATTTTAGAGAGCCTCTCCGGCCAGGCGGAAGTGGAGGGCTTCGGTCCGCAGGAGCTGGTTAGACAAGTGCAAGTGTATTATGTTTTTGTTTCCTTTTTTTTTTTTAATAAAAGAAAAATATGACACCCGTCATGAGTCTTCCATGTGACTACATCAGAACAGAGGTGTGTGTAATTGGGGGCAGCACACCTTCGATATGTATACGATTGTGTGTCACGGTTGCGCCGTTGCTTAACCTAGGAAACCAGATTCCATCCATCTATATCAATGAGCCAGCCAATCGACTAATCACTGCACTGGGGGGGTGTCTTAATGAGTTTAGGTGGGTGGGTAGGGGATCATCATGCATGCAGGGCTGTCCTGGCTCTGGCCTAGCCATCCTTGGATGGGAGACCAGATGGAGCCGATAGAGGTGCTGGAGAGCCAGTAGGGGTTGCCCATCCGTCTGGCAACGTGATGTCCCCAATGCCTTGGGATAGAAATGAGCATGGTCTTTCGCATGAGCCGCAAATCCGGGGTCCTGGCTACATCCGGTCACTAACGATCCCGTGGCAAGAAGGCGTCGCTAGCTAGAGTCGGGGCTGCTAAACACGGTGTCCTGGCCGGATTCCCAACCTGGCTCTGGTAGCAACTTGGCCGCCTAATCAGCCCCGGCTCTAATTGGATTGTAGCGTTCATCACCTCTCGTCGACTGAGGTAGCCAGTGTGTAGTGTGCGCGTCCTGGCTGCTGTGCGTCACCCGGCTGGGGGCTAGACATGATGAGTGGTGGGGGTGGTGGATGAGGTTTCCTATCCCACCCGCACCAAATCACTATTCGAAACGCTCTATAAATGGAATCAATTATAACATGTATAGTTGGGGTGTTTTAGGTGTCTTATCGATCACACACAATCGATCACTATGCAAAGCAAGATCTATAAGTGCAATTAATTACAACAGGTCAGTGTTGGGATATATGTTTTGCATACATTTTGTTTGCCATGCACACACAACGTCGGTATCATGTGCACTTTTTTAATAACTGGGCGGGGCCACGCTTTGTCTGCCGCCCTTGCGTGTGACGTCACCGCGCCTTACGTCAACTCTAAAAAAAAAACGAAGTGGGATTTCTCTCCACCAGGCGTACACTCTCCCTGTTTTACGTATTGTAATACGATTTTTTTTGTACATTTATCCGCTTGGCCTACGTCGTACAAACCAAACACACACGTTACTGCCGTCACGGAACATGGCCATCGAATGTGACCTGGCCCGGGGGACGAAAACCGACGCTTCTGTCTGAGCTAAGCTAACGTTCTTGCGTCTATAAGCAAACTCGCTAGCCTAGGAGGTAGTGTTAGCATCGTTAGCTTTTTTGCAACGAAGCTACATTGCTAGGCGGTAGCCTTGCCAAGCTAGCGCGCTAATAAGTCACTTGGTTTATCAAAAGGTAAACAACCGAGCTTTTCCAGAGTACGGGATCGGCGATCGCGTCCCTCGGGGCCCAATGGCGCCACACGCGCACGAATTCGGCTCCTAAATTCGCGCGGTGAAGTGCGGGGGTAAAAACGGGGGCTCGCACAGACAGCCCCGTCCGTCGGCGACGATCAACAATACAAATCTCGGATCCCCTCCGGTGAGGCCAAGCCAGCTAACGCCAGCGGAGGGTGGCTGCGAGGGGCTGGTTGAACCGCCCGCCTGAACCTCCACCCGACCCCGGTCTGGAGGTTTGCTACCCGCCACCCGACCCCGGTCTGGAGGTCTGCTACACGCCGCCCAGCCCTCAACCCGACCCCGGTCTGATCGGTCTGCTGCACGCCGCTCAGCCCTCCTACAGGTTCGTATGTGACCGGTCACCTGGGGTACAGGTTCGTTTGTTACCGGTCACCCGGGGTCGGTGTGCACGATGGGCTACATGTGGTGGTCCAACTTATTCCACCATGGTGCTGTTCATTGATCAGGTCGCTGCAGCCACCGTTCCAGTGTCAGATTTTCTCTTATCATAAGCTGCTCTATACATATGATGGAGTGGTAGTGTTTGATAAGCGGTGGATGGGATTGAATAAAGTTAAGTCGACCACAAGTTTGATTAGACGGGTTGTATGGTTGCTACCAGACTTTTGGGGAGCGGGGCTCACCATGAATGTGTGGCGCACCTGCCTTGCTCGGTGAATGACTTGCGTCTTTACGTTGAACTGGCTCCACACAACCAAATGTAAATTACACTTCCTAAACCCTTTCACTATATACCAGGACCAGAACTTGTTTGGGGCTGTAGAGGGTGATGTGGAATTGGAAATGGATATGATGTCATTGTTGCCAGCATAGAGTTTAGTTCAGACTCTTGTTGTGTTATGCTTATATTCAGTATCATTACTGGTTTGCATATACCATGTCAGTCGGGGTTGGTTCCAATTGAAACAGTGTGGAGTCAACTTAAGAGCTATTCATACTCGTACTTGGATGTGTAGAGTAGAGTCGTCTGTGTTTCTGTTCCTATTTTTACCGATTTTGTAATCTCCTGTGGGGACCTACTTTGCTAGTATAATATTAAAGTAGGTCCCCATATGTATGGAATATAAGTTATTATGGAATCCAGGGTCTGACTTTGTGACGGAAACGTTTTCAAACGTACCAGTGTTCACTGCTAAAAGCCATGCTGGAATTGAAATAAATCCAAATTTTTCCTGGGTTCTAATAATGGTTGTGCGGTAATCACTATTAGAGAATTGTACTTGTAGTTACTTTTTTAAACTGAGGTGTATGAAGGTGGAAGGCTGTGCTCATCCTCTATTTATTCTCCAGGACTCTGATGCTGTGATCCCGGACACGCCCGTGTGACACAGATTCCCCTTTCTGTCTTGAGTTACATCCAACTGGAGCGGCCATTCTCCCACCATCCCAACACTGGATTCCACTCGCTCACTACGGCCTGCCACGCCCATCCGTCGCCTCGCCCGCTCCTGAACCATGTGAGGGCCCTTCGCTCCACTCTGAGGGGATCCCAGGACCATCCTGCATAAGCCCCCCCCCCCACCGTGCAGGGGCTAGAGACACCCTGATCCCGAGAAAGTGGTCGCCCCCTGTCCCCCCCACCCCACCCCACCCCTCTTTCCACACCTATACGTTCTTGATCTCCTTCCCTGGGGAGACACGCAATGATGTTCCGTGACCAGGTGGGCATCCTGACGGACTGGTTTAAGGGCTGGAACGAATGTGAACAGACAGTGGCACTGTTGTCCCTCCTGAAGAGGGCAACGCGCACCCAGGCCCGCTTCTTGCACATCTGCCTGGAGCACTGGCTGGCGGACTGCTCCGAGATCCATATACTAGAGGCCGAGGCCAACAATGCAGGTAACTACCTTGTTTAAACGGGACCCCTCAACGGGTTCTCGGCTATTTTCTAAATGAGAAAGGGGTTAACGGCATCAACTCTGTTTCCATGAGTGCTTCGCTGAAATGTTGTACCATTGATATTGTTTTTCCAAATCTGACGACTTGTGAAAGCATATCCCTGACCACTGGTGTCAATGTTCGTACTAATCTGGGATTATTGTTCACGGCAATGTGGTTTACCGTGATTTTTGTTATTCATAACACTCATATGGAGCAGTATTTCCTTAGATTATAAAACGGCGAGTGTTGCTGTTGCCCTTTTAAGTTTCTATTATTGTCTCGGGATAGTTTTAAATGTATTGTGTGAGTTTGAAGGGAGATGAAACTTTTCAACGTTTGAAAGAGTGAGAGAAACCTTGCATGGGCGATTGGAATGTGTGCCCTGGGAGGGAGGCGAGCCGAGCAGTTACGCAATTCTTATCAAGCTGGAATCATGACTGACTTACTAAGTTTGGCATAAACATTGATAGATGTGTAGAAAAGGGCGAGGTATGGGTTTAGTCAGCCTCTGATATGAACTGCTACCGGTAGCTGTTATATATGTCAACGTCACATGAGTGACATAATTTGTTGCCATCGGCCAAGCTGGTAATGATTCTGCTATGGGAGTCGTCTCGTTGTTCAACTCTTTTTGGTTGGTTAGAGTCCAGAGCAATGGAGTATTGATACAGTCCCAGGCCTTCTTGCCATTACGGCAGGATGAGGAAAAACTCATTTTTTTCCTCCCCTTCCCTACCTTTCTAAAGCCAATGTGTAATATGGATTATTGAGTGGTCTCCCACGTCTCCCCTCTCCAGCCATCGTCAACCAATGGCACCAGGAGCCTAAGGAGAAGGTGGTGGCCCTGCTGCTGTCCCACCTGCCCCTGCTTCAGCCGCGCAACAGCGAGGCAAAATGTGAGTACATGAATCTGCTGCAGAAGGTGCTGAGTCACACCATCGAGAGCAGCCTCTTCGTGGAGGAGAGCCGGCAGCTGCTCTCCTACGCCCTGATCCACCCCGCCACCACCCTGGACGACCGCACCTCCCTGGCCATGTGGCTCAACCACCTGGAGGAGCACCTCTCCAGCGGCTACGCCCCCTCCTCCAGAGCCCCCTCCAGCCCCTACCACCCGCGGCAGGGCTCGGACGAGTGGCCCAGCTCCGCGGACGCCATGGACCCCGGCCACGCCTGGCACGACCAGTCGCCCTCCTCCAGCACCTCGCCCGCCGGCCAGAACGGACACATGCCCTTCCCTGGGTGTATGGGGTCGAACAGCAATAACACAGGTCCGTGTCTGCCGTCACTTGTCCGTCCTGTGTGTACATTCAGGGCATTTAGCAGACGCTTTTATCCAAAGCAACTTACAATCAGAATTTTTTTTAGAAGGAGAAACAACAATATATCGCTGTCGGTGCAGTAAAGATGTTCATTGAACCAAGTGCAAAGCACTAACAATCACTAGGTTAACCTATTCCTCGTCTGAAACAAAGATAGCTAGGATAGGATGCTACACAATGCTGCTTTTATTAAGTGCAAGGACATACAAACGTACAATAAGGCAAGGAAAGGCAACTTTATTTATACAGCACTTTTCATACACGTGGCAGACTCAAAGTGCTTCACATGAGCACTTGGGAAAAATGAGTAATATAGATAGAAAATAAAGGCAAAGTCAAAAAAGCATTTTAGAAAGTGCAATGTATATAAGATGAATAAGTGGGGTGTTATTTGGAGAGTTAGGGAGGAGAATGGGGGACGGTGGGGGGTAAGGGAAGTGGCTATGCAGCGTCCACTCATGCAACACTTGGTGACCCCATGCGTCCCCCCCCCCTGGGTGTTTCTCCTGCCAGGCCTGGGCCAGATGCTGCCGAGCCCCCTGAAGAAGCCCATGTCCCTTCTCCCCTGCGGGCCCCAGGCCTGTGGCTCAGAGTGGTCCAGCCAGGACGACACAGGGCTGCGGCAGGCCTTCGGGCCCTCGGACCACGCCCCGCTCTCCCCCCAGAGCAGCGTGGCCTCGTCCGGCAGCGAGCAGACAGAGGACCAGGGGTCCGCACGGAACACCTTCCAGGAGGACGGCAGCGGCATGAAAGGTCAGAGGTCGACGCCGCTGCCGCCCAAACCTTGCTACTAGGGCAGGGCGGTACATCGATATTTGAACTATATATTTGTTTTTTTCAAACGAGATATGGAACGAGACGCTATCGTAAACATCGGTATAGTTTCATTTGCGTTGAAATTGCAGCGCATTTGCTCCAAAGAAAAGCCGTTCCGAGCAGCGCCTGCCGCCTGCTATTTCCTTACTCTGCTTAGGGTTGCCAGATTGGGTGGGAAATCTTGCCCAATCTGCCTACGCCCAAATTAAGGATTGAGTTTGCTTCAGCAAGGCAGGTTAACGAGCACAGCGACGCAGGCAGCCTGGAAATGAAAGCACAGCGGCGCCACCGATGTAGAATGACGAGTTGGAGCGTGACAACGGCAACTATGTTATTGCGTCACCAAATATCCATATAAATCTTATATCGGCTTTCTGCTTGAAAATATCGAGATATGACTGTTGGTCCATATCGCCATGCCCTAGTTGCTACTAGTTTGTCCGTAACGTGTTCACCCCGCAGTGGGGACCCAAATGATAACATCCGGGTTTGTTTCTGTGTTTCTAATGTGCCGCCTGAAGATGTCCCCGCCTGGCTGAAGAGTCTTCGTCTTCACAAATATGCATCGCTGTTCTCCCAGATGACCTATGAGGAGATGATGATTCTCACCGAACACCACCTAGAGTCCCAGGTTTATATCCTCCTCTCCTTGTTTCAACCAGGGCCCTGGCTTTCATTATCTTCACCCTCACCCACCCCATCAACTGCAAACATCGCTGTCTTCAGATGTAATGATACATCTAGTCTCAATGAGGCATGAAATTAACCAGTGGGCCCCACAGTTATATAGCGTCGCTCACACGACCAAACGGTACGATTCCTGCCGTTGCGCCTCAGGTTTAATGAAACTGAGGATGATTGGGTTTGTTATTTAGTAACTACAAATGACGGCGTGTTCCCCTGAGAAATAACCACTTTTTCTTGCCCTCTGCGCCTTCTATTTCTTCTTCTGTTCCCTAGAATGTGACCAAAGGGGCACGGCACAAGATTGCTTTGAGTATCCAGAAGCTGCGCGAGAGGCAGAGTGTGCTCAAGTCTTTGGAGAAGGTAACGTAACAGGTTTTTGTTGTACAGCAAAAGCTGGCACTCGGTCGGATGAGAAGGCAAATAGTTTATATCATAGAATCGTGCCCTTGAAGCACTCCTCTGAATGCAGTGTCCGTATCCGAGTAGTAATCTCCTCTTTGGAGCGACTAATGTGTATCTCTGAGTCTAAAGTTGACTGTGTTCGCTCAATGTCTGCATCCTACACTTAGGCCTCCCACAAAAAGGAGGCCCAACTCAAGTACCTGAAGGGGAATGTGTTGTCCCTACGGGTAGCGCTGGGAACCAGCGTCTAAAGCCTAACTGTAACAACTAGAGTTGTTCCGATACTGGTATCAGAAATTCCTCTGTTACTGCCTAAATAGCGGGATCGGTTATCGGCGAGTACATCACATGTCTATCTAATCTACTACACAGGCAAAACAATCCACTACACAGGCAAAGAACATCACAAACTCGATACTCAAGTTCAGGAATTTTAATCGATGTCGGGAAGGAAAAGCTGGTATGGGAACATCTTTACTAACCACTGAACACTGAACCCCTACGGCAGGACATCCTGGAGGGAGGGAACCTGCGGAACGCGCTGCAGGAGCTGCAGCAGATCGTCATCACTCCCATCAAGTACTACAGCGTGTCCAGCGCCGCCCTGATGTCCTCGGACGCCAAGGCGGGGGACAAGGACCTGACGGCGGAGGGCTTCCAGTCCCACAACCCCCCGCCCTGCGACGGCGAGCCCTCGGCCACGCCCATCTCGGAGGGCGACATCGCCGGGCAGTTCACGCGCGTCATGGGGAAAGGTGAGGCGCCTTCTGTACGGCTGGCCTCTCTGTCGTCTGCATTGGAAGAGCGTGTATTGATTTAATCTCTGTAATAAAACGGAGAATTTAGGAATTTGGGAAAGTTCTGCCAATATTAACCCATTAACATTTAGCACAAAATTAAATTAAATGATGCTCGCTCACATCAGCACCGAGCACATAAACATCAGTAGTGCTGCCACTAACGACTAATCTTTCGACAAATTTTTCTAAACGGCTTATACAAAAAATATACACAGGAGACGCCAACATTGTTTTCAACCGCTCGGTACTGTGCCATATTAATTCCCAAGTTTTGAAAAGAAAAAGTATTTGAAGCAAATAAGCAACGCTGTTTTTGATTTGTTTATTTGGTTTTGAACTAATAGTTTTGGATGCATGCATCGTTTGTTACTTTGAAATAAGCTCACACGTTAATTTATTCACACACGCACCCACTACAACCTGCCATTCTTCAATCAAAACATCACGTAAGTGATGCCGCAGCCTTTAGACAATTCCATCCCGAGGTGTCCATAGGCTTTATGGTTTGTATATTTGAAAGCCGTGACTCTTTTACCAGTTGGCCTGAAATACTCAACTTGATTCGGCGACTGCACCGGCCTCAGCCATTTTTCATATCAAAGCAGTGAGGATGGGGGAAGGAGAAGAAAGAGGATAGCAGATTAACCAGCAGGGCGTGCACAGATTTGTGTGGATGTGAATTACAGTGAGCCGTTTTAGACGGGCGAACTAAATAAATAGGCGGTCAATAGGCGCGTCAACTAAAAAAATTGCCGTTGATTAAGTACACTAAGTTGACTAATCGCGGCAGCACTACATATCAGCACCGTGCACATCAGCACCCTGCACGCACACATCAGCCCCGTGCACGCTCACATCAGCCCTGTGCAAGCACACATCAGCCCCGTGCACGCTCACATCAGCCCTGTGCAAGCACACATCAGCACCATGCACGCACGCATCAGCAAGGTTCACACACACACCTCAGCACTGCTGCTGGAAACAAACGAGGGAAACACTGTTTAACCCACATAATGCCTCATTAGCATATGGACCCAGGGTCCAAATGTAAGCCATAGAATATTTTATTTCTACCTGCCCCAGTGGAAAACCTACCGGCCAGGCAGTTGTTTGAATATATAACCCTGAATCTGCCAAAGGCCCAATCTATCCACTGGTGGCAGATGTAAATGTTTGGCACCAATGTTGGTTTGTATTTTTCTATGCACATGTTTGCAGTACTAATTGTGCATGAAGGGGAGAACACTGATGTAGATTGCAGGCGATTATGGGTTTTTTCCTGTGTCGTTCCCGTCCTGTGAGAAAAGTAATGTCTTTGTGCCGCAGTTTGCACCCAGCTGCTGGTGTCGAGGCCGGACGAGGAGAACATCAGCTGCTACCTCCAGCTGATCGAGAAGTGTCTGACGCACGAGGTGAGAGCCTCCCACGGTACAGGGTCTCGGTGTCAGCATGGCTCCGGGGTCTGCGTATCATGGCCGTAGCGGTGCAAAACGTTATTCCAAATGGAATTAAGCTTTGCGCTAGTTAAGTAATATGGGTGAATGTTTTGAGGTGGCCGGTGAAAACGAATGTATTTTGCAGTCATCCTAGTTCTCTGTTTCTATTCCAAATGGTTCTTGGCAGGCGTACCCACACCTTGTCTCTCTCCCGCAGGCGTTCACGGAGACCCAGAGGAAGCGGATCGTTTCTTGGAAGCAGCAGGTCCTTAAACTGCTCCGCTTGGTCCCTCGGAAGGCCATGGTGGACATGCCAGTGTACCGACAGAAGGGGTGAGACCTTTTGAAATAATTCCCTAACAAGCATTGGGGAAGGTGGGGGGGGGGGGGGGGTCACCTGAGGGGAGAAGACCTTTCTTTTACCTCTGCAGCCCTGGGTGTCCAGCTCTCTAGCCTCTGTTCTCACTTTCTTTCAAATAATAACCCCCTCTCCCTCCATTTCCCTCTCCTCTCCCATCCCCTTCCCTCTCTCTCCCTCTCACCCTCTCTCCTCTCCCTTCCCCTCCCTTTTTATCCCCTTCCGTCTCCTTGTCTCCCTCCCTCCCTTTCGCTCTCTCCTTCTCTCCACCTCCTTCCCTCTCTCCCCTCTCTCCCGCTCTCCCCCTCTCCTTTCCTCCCTCTCCTTCCCTCCCTCTCTCTCCATCCCTCCTCCCCTGCTCTAGTTGGGCGTATGGCTCCAACTCGCTCCCCACAGCAGGCTCTGTGAGTGGAGGTCTGGCGCGGAGAGGCCAGAGGCAGTTCCAGATGCCCCCCCCCCGCGGGCTCCCCACCAGCCGCATGGGCCTGCTAAGCCCGGGGAGCATCGGGGGGGCGTCCCCTCGCCACGCCCTCACCAACCCTGCCCTTGCCAGCCAGGGGAGACAGGTCAGCACACACTCAAACTGTTTACATCGATAATGTAGCGTGTGATAGTGTTCACCCCCTGCTGTCACCAATGTTTCCCTTTGGCGCTCGGCGCGGGCAGTTCATTTCGGTTACCGATGTGTATCGTTTTATAGTTTCTAACGTGTTCGTATCCTGTTTAAATCTCTTCCTCTCTTTTGAATCTCGTTTAATCTCTTCAAAACAACTCCCAGTACTTTACTGTGCTGTTATTCTGCTGCTGTAGGCCCCAATGGTCCGGGATCAGAAGTTTAGTTTATCAGCGGATATCGAGAGGTTCTCTCTGCTGAACTGCAGGGTGCTTTATCCACCCAGCAATCGTGCTCCCCGGGCGAGCCTCTTGAACTGAATAGCGAAACAGTATAATTGAAACTGAGCCCTCTTGGTAGCCTGTTCCATAACCCACAAGGCAACTCTCCGCACGTTGTTAGCGAGCGTTTGAATCATTAAAGCTTGACGAGACCCGGTGAAACGACTCGATTTGAAAACGCCAGAGGACGTATGAAGGTGTGAGACGGATGGACGGACGCCATGAAACTTGTTTTTCTCCCCCCCTCGACGCAGAACCTGTGGTTTGCCAACCCCGGGGGGAGCAACAGCATGCCCAGCCAGAGCCGCAGCTCGGTGCAGCGGACCCACTCGCTGCCTGTGCACACGTCCCCACAAACCATGCTTCTGTTCCAGCAGCAAGGTACGCTCCCTCACACACTTTACACACGTCCCCACAAACCCTGCTTCTGTTCCAGCAGCAAGGTACACACGTTACAAACGTAAGGAGTCCTTCTCCCCATCGGGACTAAAACTCTGTTTCATTCCCATGGATTGCAATTGCATGTATGTTGCATTAAAGCATTGAGCAATTTAAGGGCAGAGAACTACCAGAGGCCTAGCTTAAGAAAATGGGGAGTTGCTATCAAATGGATCCCTGCAAAACCTGGTTTCTTGAAAGACGAACGGACACAGTGCAATCTAGCAACCTGAATGACTTAATCTTATTTCATTTTCACTTGCTCTTCCCTCCAACGCACACCTTTAGTAACCAAGGCGTGCAGCATTCTTTGACGTCTCACATGGTGTCATGGCGTGTGTGTCTGGAGAGTAAAAATGAGCTGGACTCCAACAGGGCTTGCCCGTGTATATACATTTCAAAGCTTTGGATAATCGTTGGGTTTTCCAAAGGAATATTCAAATAGTGCCTCAAAAAGAAATCAGCATGACTCAAGGAAATGCATTCACAGTGTGTGTCCCCCCCCTGCATGAATGACAGTCACTCACTGGGGGGCCACTGTAGAATCTGCCATTTTTAGCACTCGGGGCTGTTTTTCCTTTTCATTTCTAAAGCCTTATCATTCTGGAAGGCAGATGTTATTTTTAGGGCTCGCCCCAAACATTAACTCAACATCAAACATCCTTTTGTTATTTATGTATTCAGAGATTACGACGTTGTAAAGTTATACTTTGACACCATCCATCAAATGTGCGGAAGGCTTCAAAAATCGGAAGTATAATGTAGGATGGATGACAGTGCTGTCTTTCGGATTCACTCATCCTAATACGACGTCTCCGGCTTCTGTGGAAGAGTTTGCAAAGACTTGCGGCTTCCAAATGCATGAGAGGACTTGATATTATCACCAAACAAATAAGCTGCTTTGAACATTGTGCGTGCTTTTGATTAGATTGCGTAGCAGCACAAGTGCACCTGTGCACCTGAAGAGAAAAACACACCAACGCCCGGGAGACGGTAGACCAACTGGATTCATGTTTGTTAAATGAACAACTCATTATAACTGGGAGGCAGAGCTTTTGGGTATATTCCTCCCTTGCTTCAACGTTGACATGGCTGCTAAATCCGTAAATTATTATCCATTATTAGAGCTATGAACTCCCCGGTCCACACAAGCTCTGGTTTCCATGGTCAGCACCGACTAATGGGAGCTCTGTGGTGTAAAAAATAACAATCCTGAAGAGAACAGTGGAATAAACATTATTACATTTGTTACAAAATAATTAGGACTGTTTAAGGGGCTCCCATGCTGTCGATTTCTTCGGCGTCTGAACAACGGCTCAGTCGGCCTTTCCGATTCTCACACTGGATGGAAGGTGTGAAAATGGAACCAAACTATTGGAATAATGTGCTAACGTCTGAATACATATTCGAGGCATGCCCAGGACTCCATTAGTAAACTCACTCTTGGCTCCATTGCACGCTGGCATGCTTTAAGGTGTTTGAGTGTGAGTGACAAAATCTGCATGAGAGGGCGCCTTTTTATTCAAGGGTTAGCCTTCTAAAACGGGATGTGTGAATTAAAATGTTGTACTGTTCACTTTTGTAGAGTGTAAACTAAGATTGCCTGTTTAGGACTATCCTCAAAGTCACCTAGGACATTTTTATCTGATAGTTCTCTGAACTTCAAGAACACAAACATGTACACATTAACAAATATTTACACTGAGTTTAAAGTTGTGGGCGTTTTGGCTCCGGTATCGACTTCATTATGCTCGGTAAACCTTTTCACATCCAGTAAAACATTGACATTTCTCCACAAAGAAAAAGGTGTGGGAATCAATACGTCATTTGATGAAAAGTTTAGCTTGCTTCTTCTACCTGGTGTTTGGTGTTCGGATGTTGTTCGGGTAGAAAAGTCAATGAAAGAATGTATCAACTCCAGCCCACTTGTGTTCACAGAACATTCATGTTCATCAAGACATCGGGCCCTCTCGATATTAATAGTGTGGCTAAATATATCCCAGGTCAACTAGGGTTCAAATTTGTCTTTTAGTCTTTTTAGCTGGAAAATCACCTGAGCACTGTTAATAACACTAATGATATTTTATACATAATTAATTGTTTCGGGGAAAGGGAAGACTTTTAAATACCCTTTTTTAATAAACACTTTAAATCCTGCTACTAACACACTAGACAAAGAGCCAACAGTGTGACTGTGAACGGGCGTATCAAAGTGAAGGTCTTCAGAGTGATTCTTCATCCTGTGCTCAGGCTGACTCACTTGAGGTCATGCGACGCTGATGCTATGTGAATCCTCCATCACCTCATTCTGAGGCTTGGAGACCGCCTGGTGAATCTGTATCTTACAGAATGGAAATGTGGTGAATGAGGAATCAGGCGTTTGTATGTCTGCTTGGCTTCCATGTCCTGCAGACGTGCTTTGCTGCATGTTTCGTTGCTATTTCTTACCAGTATTAAGGCTTTTTTTACCTAAGAATAGGATTTTGGAATAAGCGGATCATTCCGATTTAAGGTGTGTGCGTGTGCGTGCGTTAGCTTTTATCGCTGAACCTGTTGTGGTTCTTGTTGTTCCTTCCCCAGAATGCCAAGTCCCAGGAGCAGACCTGGAAATCAATCCCACTCTGGAGTCACTGTGCCTCAGTATGACGGAGCATGCCTTAGGGGGTGAGTTCTATCACCGTCCCGGTCTGCCCCACACAGGACATGCAAACAACATCAGTAACAAAGAACACACACACACGCACTACATCTGAACGACCTGTCGGGGAGAATGAGCGGTGATCCCTGAGAGGCGATGCATTCACAACGCGTTTGCATTATTGAACAGATGATGTTAAATAATATTGGCGCGCCAGTGTTATACAGGAGTTCAAGCATGTGTCGGCCCAGCTAGATCTGTCACTGCTGCTGTGTATGTGTTGCACTATTCCATAGGGCGGCGCCCAAATCCAATTTTGGCCAGCGTGTAATGAATGAAGGCCCCGTAGATGGACTAGGCTGGCCCCGGGCCCTGTGAGCGATGTGTGTTGTTTAACTATTTTTCTCTTCAACCCCCCCTTCAGATGGAATAGACCGAACGTCAACAATATGAAAAAACACACGGCATAACGAAGAAGGAAAAAACACTTAATTTCATCTTGAGGCCTGCAGTTCCTCGTTACCCAGCACAAAGATGTACGCTTCAGAAAAACGAAAGGCAAACCGCTCACTACAAAACGACAAAAAAACTGTATATGTTATGATATTTTTGTACTTTATTATATACAACTAAGTTTATTATAAATGGAATACAGATGAATATTATATTGCAGGAGAGAGGGCGGGGGAGAGAGAGAGAGGTGGAGCGAGGATAGGTTAACTGTGGGTACTCTGCCCCATGTTGTCTGCAGGACTGGGACATGTTGTGCAGAGGCCCAGTTTGCTGTGCTCTGACAGGAATTGGTGTATTGGTGCTGTCTTAAAGTTTTTTTTGCCCCTATTCGTTTTCTCTTCCTTTTTCTCCCAGGAAAACAAAAAGATAAGTGTGTCTCCGAGCAGCCTTGTGTTGGAGCTAGGAAAAATAACGCATAGCCACAGCCTCTTCACCACGTAGTGTGGAAGTTGGATCTCCTCCCCCCCAACTAAGAGTCGGGCACTTTCTCACACACACAGACACAGACACACGCGCAAACACACACACACACACACACACACACACACACACACACACACACACACACACACACACACACACACACACACACACACACACACACACACACACACACACACACACACACACACACACACACACACACACACACACACACACACACACACAGTGAGACCGGTAACACAGATTGCACATTGATTTAACATACTCACCGGGTCAACCTGCTGCCAGGTCGCGGTTCACACACACACTCTGCTAGCCACACCTCTCGCTCTGTCGCCAGCCAACAGTGTCGATCAAACCTTGGAAAAAAATCTCCTTTTTGTTTAGTTTTTTTTACTTGTGTTGTATTTCTGCTACTGTCCCAAATAAACCTGAGGATGAGGATTGAAAAGCAATTCTAGACAGCCTCCACATTGTGTGACAGGAGCAGAGGAAAGGGGGCCTGGAGGAACGGAGCTGATGCTAGTAACGTAACCACAGGTGGGCCCCTTTTCTAACCCCCCCATCCCCCCGAAACCCCTGCAAACACGGACTCAGCAAAGCCAAAGTTAAGGGCTGTATGAGGTCCCAACTCTTAACTGGAAGATATGACCGGTGAGACACGCCAAGAGGGGTTACCCGTGTCCCGACTAAGGGAAGGTGGCAGTTTGAGGAATACACGCCAGCTTCCACTCATCTCTAATATTCTGTTCCCTGGTAAACAAATGATGATGAATCTCATTTTGCGCCGAGGAACCCCTGTGGGGCCGAGCCCGGGCTGGGGGGGGTCGGCGCTGTCTAGGAAAGGATTTTCAATTGAACCAGGCTGGAAGGGGGGGGGGGGGGGAGTTTCAATTTGCAATGTAATGCCTGGTAAAGTAACACAGTGATGGCCATCTCGTGCCCCCGGGCTCCTCCGCGATTGGCTGGAAGATGATAAGGAAGCTCAGGCTTTTGTTAATGACAGCGACGGCGCCGGCCGCCTTGCCCCTGCTCGGCCTTCTCCTCAAAATGGCCACTTTGGAGATTTGATGACTCATTTTTGTTTTGAACCCGTGGTGCTCGGAAGATTCCCCAACGTTCTCTGTTTGGGTGTTCACGCCGCCGTCTCAGCCTCCCCTCCCCCCCCCCCCCCCACACCCCACCCTCACATGATCCCGTGGTGTCAGTGTTGAACCCAAACTCGTCTTATACAGCCTCTGTCTTGGAATGTGGCAGAGTAGGAGGTGCATGTATGTGTGTAATATGGTCTTAACTTTTTCGGGTTACACCTTGAGTCGCATCGTAAGGTCAGGGATTTAACCGTTTGCATATTGTTTCCGTCTCCAGAGCCATAGGAGATCTGTGTAGTAAACATGGTCATTTACAGATGTCTTTTTTCCACTTGGATTTTTTACTCTTCCTCGGTATTGATACCTTATACTTTTTTTTTTTTCTATAACTGCATGTTTTTGCCACACTAATACAGCAAGGTTGTAGAGAGAGAGGCACGACCGTCACGGGTGATCAGTGTCGCCTGCAAAAAAAACAAAACAAGAAAAAGACGAGCATCTATGTTGCAACTAATGTTTGATGTTAACGCCGCCTCTGTGTCACTGTTTACATCTCACTGGACTAATGCCAGCTTCATGTGACCTCATCAATTATTCCACTTGTCTCACGTTGTAATGAATTAAAAGCACCGAGGCCTTCTCCTCGCAAGAGAGCCGGCCCCGGCTACAGCCTGAGGACGCGACGCCTTCTACCCCAGCCAACACCCCACTCCTTCTCCATTCTGTGTCATTGCAAATGGGGCTTAAATGTTAGACGCGACACATGTAGGAGGTTACCTTTTGTGGTTGTGGAGAAGAAGAAAAGTCATTTTTCCTGGCCTTGTGAATAATCGTTCTGAGTCGTCACACGCTGGCACCCTATTGGTGTTGTGCCTGAGATACACAGCCACCCCGCTCCCCCCCCCCCCCCCCCCCCGGCCCCGGCCCCGGCCCCGGCCCCATGTTCCTTGTGTCTGTTGAGTTGCATTTGTGATCCTACATAGTGTTCTAGTCATGGCTTTCTTCAGAGCAGGCTCTCGGACAGATCTGACTTAGAGTGAATACATGCGATGTTGTGCCCTCAAAGAGTGCAACGGTAAAAGGTATACACAACTTTTATTTCAGTTAACACATTTTAATCTATTAGTTATTACTGTATGTCGATGCTCTTGTGTTATGGCTCAGATCCCCACTTTCATGGTGTGTGCTGCAGACGAGGCGACACTGCCTCTGTTTCGCAGACAGGTGCCGGTTCCTGGCCATTACTGGGATGACGAAGCAGGAGATGAAAATGCTTATCTGAGCCATTGATGTGATTATTTGTGTAAACGAACACTAATGACAGGCCAAGGAATATGTTTACTCCATGTTTACATTCCAGTAATAAGTTGAATGGGTTAGAATGTGCTCTTCATAAATTAGGGTATATTCAACAGACAACCACCACTGTGAGGGTCACAGCTTAATGTCAAATTAAAATTCTTACCAAGTTGTCTGTAAAATACAGTCAGTGTCCCTGCCTGGCTTAATTAATAGAACTGTCAGTTAGAGGCAATGTTGCGACGTTGTCTTGTACAATTTCTATTTAATTCTAATGACTCCTGAGACATTTTCTAATATTTTAAGAATGAAACATTTTGCATCCCATGCTTACACACTCTAATTTTTTACTGTCACTCATTGTATGTTTTGGATGGTCTGAATTGCAGCATTCATCAGAATGACAGTCCAAATAAAGGAGTTCAATTCTTTTCTGGCTTTTGACTCGGGTCTTATTCATCTGGTCATTCCTCTAGTGAATACCAGCATCCTCCTGTTGGGCCTGAGATCTTCCTGATCACAGTCAAGCAGAAGATTACAACTATAACAGACCGCACTACAACAGTAAAAAATAAAATCGGATTTGCAATTTGCAATATAATGAACCGTGGCTTTTACCACTACCACTTGAACACTTTACACTTCACTTAAATTTCTTATAGGTACTTATTACCACTCTCTTGATTTCTATATAACTTACCTTTTAATATTTATTATTGTGATCTATGCTGCTACTTATTTATTTTTTACATCATTTTACTTATCTTTATTTACTTTATCTTGTATTGTTGGTGCTCTGTGGCTGTTGAACCAAGGCTGATCATTTTACTCTTGTGTACTTGTACAATAAGATAATAAGATGTAATAAAAGTAACTGATTCTGATTCATCACTTCCGGGTTGCTTTTTTTTTTTGTTCCATGGATTCAGCCGAGGAGTTAACGTCAAGCTAACGCTAGCCTCGATCGTCTCCATCGCGGTGTTAAGAGAGTCGTGCAGTGACAACACAACACATCCGACCCCTCACAGGTAACACACCTATGGTGTTCTTTGTTGACGTATTTGCAGACGGGAAGAGATGTAGGGTTTGACCTGACAGGACGTGTCCGATGCGAAGAACGGCCGCCCAGCTAAGTGCTAAAGTTGGCTAAGAGGAGCTTCGGCTTTAGCTTCATGGTTCCTGGGTTTCCTACCTCGGGGATTGTTGATCGTTTGATCTTGTTGTCGGGGTTTTGCACCACACACCCGCGCTTTGCATAATGAACGGCGTTTAAGGGGTATTAAAGGAGTTAAGGGGTATTGAAGAGGGGGGATCAGAGTTGGTGCAGTCTGTGCTGCTGATGGGATAGCTGGCTCAACTTTTTCAAACTCATTATTTCTATAAAAGGAAGCCGGACTGAAAGGACAGACGATCGTCACTCGTAATGGTTGATTTTATGCCGTGTGAGGTCAAATGTTGCGTTACGTTTAACTTTTTTGAACTTAAATGGTCAATACTTTTCAATTTGGTTATTGCCACTTCCGCCAGGCGACGGTCGTCTGTCTGGGACTCGTACGTTTGACTAGGAATAAACTAATAGGTCCATGGGACTAAACCATTATACCATTGGAAGCATAGCCTTGGTGAATGTTGTTACTTTAGACTGGGATTAAGCCATTATACCATGGGAACCATAGCCTTGGTGACTGTTGTTATACATTAGACTGGGACTAAACCATGAATTTACCATCATGGGAACCATAGCCTTGGTGACTGTTGTTACATTAGACTGGGACTAAACCATTATACCATGGCAACCATAGCCTTGAAGAAAGTGTTGTTACATACGACTCGGACTAAACCATGATAATATTATAGGAACCATAGCTTAGGTTAATTGTTTCTGAACTACATGCTTGACTGGTAAAATACTCGCGTTGTGTTAAACAGACTGGATTTCCCCCTATACCCATCTATTTAAAAGATTTAGATATTTAATTTAGATTAAGATATTTTAAAAGACAGATGTGTGCCTTAACACACACAATGTTTATATAACACACAGGCCATACAGCAAAAAATATTTCAACGTGTGTAAATAATCAGTGAGTGTTGTTTGTTTTGCAGATGGCCTAAAGCCACGATGAAAGTGACCCACCCATCATGTTGACGGTGGCTCACAAGCTCACACTGCTGGTAAGTCGCGCCACTGCGGGCAAAGTGGAATAACAAGTCATCAGCGCACGTCTCCGCGGACCGGACCTGTCTGGTGCTACCGTGTTACCCGCTGCATAATTACACCGTCATGTCATTACCCAAGGACTCGGGGGACAGGGGTAAGGACAAGGAGCGGGGGGCGCGTCCCAAGGTGAGGCAGAGCCGGTCGGAGGAGCGCCGGGACTCTAGGGGGGGGGGGGGGCCGCAAGGGAGGGAAGTTCAAGAAGAAGGGTCTCTCCTCCAACGGGCTGGCGGCCGAGCGGCCCGTCAGCGACGGCTTCGAGTACGGCGAGCTGCTGGCGGGCGGCGCCGAGACCAACGACCGGCGGTCGTCGTCCCCGCTGAAGGTGGGCCGGAGGTGGCAGGGCGCAGACGCCGCTGCCACCGGGTCGCCGCTCGGACCGGAGCGGGGGGCGGCGGGCGCCGTCGCCGCTGAGTCGCCCCCCGCCGGTGAGGGCGAGGGACGGGGGGGCAGCGGCAGCCGCACCCTGCGGCAGAAGATCCAGGACGCCATGGGGCAGTGCTTCCCCATCAAGACGCTGGCGGCGCCCGCGGCTGCGTCGTTGCTACTGGCAACGCCGCAGGCTCTCGCGGCGCCGGCGCCGTGCCCGGCGGCGGGTGCAGAGGCGGCGGGCGGCAGCGTCTCGTCGAGGCGCAAGATCCACCTGAGCGAGCTGATGCTGGACGACTGCCCCTTCCCCGCCGACTCGGAGCTGGCCCAGAAGTGGTACCTCATCAAGCAGCACACGGTGCCCATCACGCAGCCCCCGCCGCTGGACGCCGCCACGCCCACGGCCGCCCCGGTGGTGGAGGACGTGGACGACCGGCTGCGGGAGCGCCGGCGAATCAGCATCGAGCAGGGGGTGGAGCCGCCGCCCAACGCCGAGATCCACACCTTCGAGGTGACGGCGCAGATCAACCCCCTGTACAAGCTGGGGCCCAAGCTGGCGCACGGCATGAACGAGCTGGCGGCGGACGAGAGAGCCACGGTGCAGCTCCAGCAGCAGCTGCTCATCCAGAGGCAGCAGCAGCACCAGCTCCTGCTGCAGAGCTGCCTGGACACCCTGGACGAGGTGGTGGCCTCCGCCGCCGCCTCCAGCTCGGCCTCGGCCTCCGTCACCGCCCCCGTTGCCGTGGCCTGCGACCCCGTCCTGGAGTCTCTGGCGGACCCCGAGGTGTCGCCCGGCGAGACGCCGCCCACGGCCTCGCCGCCCGGAGCGGAGCAGCCGCAGCCCACGCCGCCGGACGGCTATCGCATCCACACGCAGATCGACTACATCCACTGCCTGGTGCCGGACCTCCAGCAGATCACCACGCTGGGCTGCTACTGGGGCGTGATGGACCGCTACCAGGCGGAGACCCTCCTGGAGGGCCGGCCCGAGGGGACCTTCCTGCTGCGGGACTCGGCCCAGGAGGACTACCTGTTTTCGGTGAGCTTTCGGCGGTACGGCCGCTCGCTGCACGCGCGCATCGAGCAGTGGAACCACAACTTCAGCTTCGACGTGCACGACCCCAACGTGTTCCACGCGCCCACCGTCACGGGCCTGCTCGAGCACTACAAGGACCCCAACTCCTGCATGTTCTTCGAGCCGCTGCTGTCCATCCCCGTCCACCGCACGCAGCCCTTCGGCCTGCAGCGCCTGTGCCGCTCGGTGGTGAGCGGCAGCACCACCTACGACGGCATCAACCAGCTGCCCATCCCCACCGCGCTCAAGAAGCACCTGAAGGAGTACCACTACAAGCAGAGGGTGAGGGTGAGGCGGATGGACACCTGGTGGGAGTAAGGCCGGCGCCCCCCCCCTCCTTCCGGACCAATCGGCTCTCTTGTTTCGAGTCGCGTGTTTTAAGGCGTGTTTGACGAAGGGAGACACTAGACTCTGTGATGCAGGTCCCCGCACGCCCGGCCAAGTAGTGACTTATTCCTCCGTTCCTGTCCTTCTTTTCTTTTGTTTGTCGCTGTATTAATCGACGTTATACTTATTTATTTCCTCTGGCGTGTCCTTTTCTTGTATCGCGCTATGTGAACAATACAGAATAATACTAAAGATTGTCATGCACATTTAACATTTGACACATTAAACAAAGATCTTTCCAACGAAGGTCCTGTTTGAAGAGGCTTTTCTTTATTCCTATCTGTTGGCTGCTGGCTGTGACGAATCAGTGTAATAGCCTGCCGACAGGGGACGGCGGGGCTGATTGTAATGGAGTTGTTTACCAGGTGCTGAGCAGGATGGCACGCTGGCTCTGTCGGGTTGCTGAGCTTTACATTATGGGGCTGGGGGAATTTACATTAGCTTGAATAGAGGTGTGTGTGTGTGTGTGTGTGTGTGTGTGTGTGTGTGTGTGTGTGTGTGTGTGTGTGTGTGTGTGTGTGTGTGTGTGTGTGTGTGTGTGTGTGTGTGTGTGTGTGTTGTAGCCTATTCAAAAGAAAAGAAAAATCACTACATATTTTTTGTAACAAAAACAAGCAGATTCAGTTAGTGTTTAATGTTTGCCAGCAGAACCTTTGGTCGTGTTATCTTCATTGTTCCTCTGGTAGGAACCGAAGGCACCAGGGTCGATACGCTCACAATGTGCTCTTCAGAAGCTCATATTTCAAGGTGTAGCTGGAACCAAACACACACAAATGCATGGTGCTCATTCATCCTCTGATTTAATCAGATTATACGAAAGCAAAGGGTGAATTGGCAGCACGAAACGTGCTGCCAATTTTCCCTTGAAAGCAACACAATTTTCCCTTGAAAGCAACACATTGCCATTAATACCGTAAATAGATAAACATTTCCTGAAACGTAAATAGAAGTAGTGTGAAAGTGGTTATTTGAATGTTTTTGAGGTAATGTATGCAATTGACAAGGATGAGGATGTTTTTCGAGACGGGGCCAGTGGTTCTGATACCTAAACCATGCAGAACTCAAAGTAGTTATCTACTTGGCAGAGTTCCCTACTGTGAATGCCCTCAGTTAAATCAGAATAATTAGCATGGTAAATTAGCACTGATGAATCACTCATAATTACCTGAAAGATGATAGCTGTGGGATTCTGGATTTCTCCTGGGCGCTGACATCAAGTCAATCAAGAAGCCGATCTCAACTAATGAGAACAAATGCTGCCACATCTTGGGTAGTCTCGCAAAGCCAGACCAAACTACAGCAAGTAGAACATCTTGGGTAACATGTCCGTAGTTTTTGTCCTTCTCACTGAATACCCTTCTGCTGCTGTGACCCAATCCTGCCAAACCAACATTTCCTCTCGGCTTTGTTATTGAGTTAACACACTTGCTTGTTTGATTTATGTTGTTATGAAGTCCTATTTACAATATCATGGTACAAATGATAGCGATCAGAGAATCATTCTGCTATGATCTTTCGAAAACCAAACAAACTTAAAAAACTTGACCCCGTATCAGTATAAGAAAGCATTGCAAGTAAAAAGCATTAATTCACATGCTGTCAACTTTCCAACCTAAAACAATATGTAAAATGAACAAATTAACTGAATGTCATGCTGGAAGGACATTATTTAACTGGGTATCTGAAACTAATTGCACAATTTACCATTGAATTCCAGGTGTGTGTGTGTGTGTGTGTGTGTGTGTGTGTGTGTGTGTGTGTGTGTGTGTGTGTGTGTGTGTGTGTGTGTGTGTGTGTGTGTGTGTGTGTGTGTGTGTGTGTGTGTGTGTGTGTGTGTGTGTGTGTGTGTGTGTGTGTGTGTGAGTGAGACACAGACACACAGACTGCATTTCCCATTACCATACACCACCACGTGTGGATGCAGCGTTAATTGATGTGTGTGCGTGGGTAATCTCCACACACGACACCCCTTTCCAGTTGGCTAATGAAGAGGCGTGGAGAATCGATCTGCCATCGTTCTGTTTTGAATGGCCATGATGTTCCACACTTAATCAGGATTGGGGGGTTTAATAGGACCCACGTTCGCTATGCTCTCGTGGGCGGCATGGCAACAAACTGCCCCTATCACAGGAGCCTGACTTCCGTGTTGAATCAATCTAGGGAGAGAGAATCTTCACCGATTAGGAAAACACCTCAACCAATCATCACTATAGTCCACGGGCGCCATGTGGCTCAGGAGGGAGAGCGTGTTGGAGTGTCGAGGTGTCCCTGAGCAAGACGCCTCACCCTAACTTCTCCCGACAAGTTGGCTGTCACCTTGTATGGTTGCTTTGAGTGGCCACTGGTTTGAAAAGCACTACATAAATGCAGTCCATTTATCATCCAGAGGTCTACTTTGGCATTGATATGTATATATTATATGTATGATACTGATATGTAGTCTACTGATGCTCCTTGTTCCCATCATCAAACCATCAGTCCTAACCTGTAAGTGCTAGTAGTCCATACCTAGTCAGATCCAACCCATTGCTTCCTATGAATACAGCCCATTTTAAATCATAATGACTCACGTCTAGGCTAATTCTTTATTAAAAGACTGCTAGCATTGAGTCCACGGGGCCAGCAGTTTTTTTTTAAAAAGTTCATTCCTCAGCAGCACTGAGATATTACTTTGCTCCTGGTATCAGCTTGTTTGTATTGGGGCTTTGCTCCGGTATCCAGCCAAAGCCTGCTCTCCTGTGTGAGCCCGCTGTACGTCCATAGGTGGCATTACACTGGATCCTGACACCCTCGACAACCCAGTGTGTCGTCTCCTCCCGTGCACAGAGCCCTGATGCTATATAAAGCTGGCTATAGCTCACGGATAATAAGCTGAAACAGCTGTCACAGCTTGTGCAGGGAGGTGTACACAAATGCCGAGATCAGACTCGGGGAAGGTGCGAAAGGAGGATTTTCGCGGTGGGAACAAGCAGACAGAAGCAGTATTCGCTGGGGGAAGGAGCTAAGGAGCTCAGCAACAAGGAACCCAGGTGAACAGAGACACTAATGAACACAGGTGAGGACTGAGGAACATTACACCAACCAAACAAAGCAAACACAAGTAATGAGTGGGAGCAGAATCTTTACTAAGAGCCCCCCCCCCCCCCCCCCTTTAAAATAAATAGATAAAATAACAGTATTAATCACGGCATTGTGTCATATGCAAACAAGATGTCCAGTAATATGATTAATGTTCATAGGTCATTTACTCAAGAGTTAGTGGGACTTGTTCCCCTCCCGCCCTTCCTTGTGATGCTCTCGTCAGCACAAAGAATGTGGTGCTGCAGCCAGCACAGCAGGTGGCTGTAAAGAGCTTCCGTGTTTATCACACTGTCTGCTGATGCAGGTTTGTGCACGACCACAGTGTGTATGTGTGTGCGTGTGTGGGCCTTTGTGTTTGTTTCTTTCTGTGTGGGTGCGTGTGTGTCTGTGTGTTTGTCTGTGTGTGTCTGCATGTGTGTGTGTCTGTGTCTGTGAGTGTAGGTGAGTTTGTATGTGTCTGCTTGTCTATTTGTGCGCGTGTGTATGTTTGCATCCCTGCATGCGTGCGTGCATGTGTGTGTGTGTGTGTGTGCATGCGTCTATCTACGTGCATCTGTTTGTGTGCGTGTGCACGTGTGTGTGCACGTGCGCGTGCACGACGCCGTGCTGCAGCTGCAGCCAGCGCCTGGCTCTGGTCCTGCAGGTATTAGAGGCACCAGGGACAAAGGAGGACTTCTCTTCTCCTCCTCCTCCCTCTCCTCCTCCTCCTCCTCCTGTGAATCGGCAGACCCTATACCGCGGCTGCACGCGTGCAGCCGCGGTATAGGGTCTGCCGATTCACAGGAGGAGGAGGATTTGAACCAGCAGATTATTTGTGAAAAGTATTGTCCTCACCCCCGCCAGCATCCCACCGCATACATATAGAGGACGACCGGCTCCACGGGAGAGGGTCTGTGTCCGTTCGTCCTCCCCTGAACAGGAGGACAGCGTGGTGGAGGGGGTGGGAGAATGTGATCTCCCGGACAATACTTTAAACAAATAATCTGTTGGTTCAAATCCACCAACAGACGCCGTTGAGGGGTCCTTTAATGGGGGGCCCCCGATATTGGGCCGGCTGTTGGTGGTGCCCGCTGGGCATGTTAGGGAGGGTGTGAGGGGAAGATAGGGGACCGCTCTGAGGAGTCCTGCTCCTCCTTCCTGGTGTGATTAAGGCTGCTGAGGTTTGGGCGTGTGAGGCTGCTATTCACTCCGGAGCGCCGTGGGAAGGACTCGGTAATAAGGCTGTTAACTCAACTGGAGGAGGAGGGGGGGGGGGCGGCGGAGGTTGGGGATTGGACTGGGTTCAAATTCTCGAAAGATTGATATTTTACATAGTCCCTTTGTGTTTAATACACGGCGGTAAGTGGATTTTCTGATGAAACAGGACTGCATGGCTGGTTGGGTATGTTCAAACACGATATCTGAATTATGTAGACACAAGAGAAAGAAACGGGAACATTGTTTTCCCTATTTTAGTCCGCTTTGGAGTTTGACTGTTTACACAGGAAATGCTTCCCCTTCCAACCACCGTAACCCAGGTGGCGGATCCAGAGTTCACTGAGAATCCTCAGTACCCTTCGCCCCCCTCCCCTGGGAGCCTCAGTCAAACAGTCATGTTTGATGTTTGGCTCCCTGGAAGCATTGCCCTTTTGACAACACATTGTTTCTTACTCGTTCTCCGGTTTGAATCCTAACACACTCCTTGCACTTCAATGCTAGCAGAGCCAGACGCAGACGCAGACACAGACGGAGACCCGCCAGACCCAGACGAAGACCCAGACGAAGACGCAGTCCCACGTCCAGACCCAGACCCAGACCAAGAGCCAGACCCAGCGCAGTCCCCAGGAGGAGGCCTACAGCCGCCTGTATCGTCCTTCCCACGCTCCGCTCGTTCCGTGGACGGCTCCGGGGGCCCGGCCCCTGACAGATGGCTGGCGAGGGGCCCGACAGTGCTACCACACCGGCCCCCCATTGGACAGTTTGTGTGAATAACAGTGTGCGGTATGGCTGGCTGACCGCATGACCGGGGGTCTATAAAAGGTAGTTGCAGATTGAAAAGGTATGCGTATAAGTTAGTGTGTGGAGCAGGACACAAGGAATTTATTTATACCGCACCCTTCAAACACAAAGGGCATTCATGGCACAGAATGATCTCTCAGCATGGAAGTGGGCTTTATATTGCTGGGAATAGCAACACACTGAGGTGATGTTTTAGAGAGGGCAGATTTGATCAGGAACGCGTTTGCATGCTTGTTTGGGGAAGAGATAATAACTCTTAAGCTTGTATGTAATTGACAGCCATTGCATCTGATTAATCAGTACAGTATATCAGCTACATATCTTAATGGTATGCAAAGTAAGTCATTATTCAAATGATTTTAATCAAAATGGATGACAATGATTACCCGGGCAGCTAGTGTATACCTGTCGGATTATGAACTCCTCAACCTGAGCATAAGTCAAACGGAAATTTCACTGCACACAGCACACTGAAAGCAACAAAACAAAGGTGTGTGTGTGTGTGTGTGTGTGTGTGTGTGTGTGTGTGTGTGTGTGTGTGTGTGTGTGTGTGTGTGTGTGTGTGTGTGTCTGTGTCTGTGTGTGTGTGTGTGTGTGTGTGTGTGTGTGTGTGTGGGTCGCCCCTGGTTACACAGAAAAATAGAGATGTTAAGAGACAGTCCGAGAACACGAGGCTAGGTAACAACACACAATGATACGAGTCCAAAGACTTTAAAGGTCAAGCCTCCTAAATGTTTATGGCCACTACATACAGTTAAAAGAAAACGCATAGAAGTTAACATTCATTTTGCCTTCTAAACAAATGTTAACAAATAAGCAAATTATACCCACATTTCAACAGCGAGAAGTTGTGGGACTTGACAGGGTGCTAGTGTGTTTGGTTTGCTCTGTAATACACCCTTGTCTCTTATTAATTCTTAATTGAACAACTCCAGCAAAGCGTTCTGTGAGTCCACAGCTCTCGTGCTACAGCTGCTGGAGAAGCTGTGAAAGACCTGCGCCTGCCTGTCAGGTTTACTTTAACTCTAATTAGGAATCACAAAACACCAAGACCATTACCAAACAAAGTGGACACTTTTAAGGATCCAGGCGTAATCAAAAGCGGTTGGATAGTGTTAAGAGTTTGGTATTTAATACTTAAAACCATTCGAGAGCCAAAGAGAGAACAAGTCTGGGAGAATCACAGCAGGCGGCCGAAGCATCTTGGATAGTCGTATGTCACTTTCTGACATCGTACTGCCTTAGAGAAACAGAGAAGAGGGAAGCATGAGATTCAGACATTGCAGCTTCCGCAGCATGACTACACGAGCACAAACATTTTAACTTATGTGGTGAAAACGTGTTATTTCTCCAACAGCACAACAGACACGTCAATCAATCAGTATCACTCCTGTCATCATTAGATATAATTAAATGAAAATGGATAAACACGATGATGACAATAACGATGGTTATCATTATTAAGCGTCCTGCACAGCAGACATCCGACCTCATGTATTTGTATAACTCACTAATAGCGTGAAGTCTAAAACCTTGTCACACATCTCCATAGCTCAATTTGACGGATAAGATGACATTTTAATGAAGAGTTTCAACTTGTTTTTCCGCCTCCAGCCCATTCTCTTTAGGCCTACATATCTCTTACAAACGCAAACCTCCACTGAATACCAATTTGTCTTTTGTCCTTCTACCCCAGTACATGGAAACCACTCAATACCATAATTCTGCAACGTCGAATCGCATATTTCACTTGCAAACTAATTTTACAACATTCCAGCAGTCATTCTTCAACCACCATTGTGTCTCCGTTCCCCTCGCTCCTGCTCCCACCAGAACCCTTTGCTGTATTGACATGCATTTCCCAGCTCCCCTGACAAGACTTTGTACATGTGATCTTCAGAGCAGGTAGATTGTTAGGGTGCCATGGAGGAATTAAAGGTTAAATTAGGTTAAGGATGTGCTGCAAACAGCAGTCTCGGGGGTCTGATCATTCTCATTCCGGGAGACAAAGGGAAGAGATGGCTTCTCGCTGGCTGCAGTCTCCGGGCTGCTGCTATCAGTGATTACACAGCACAGGCAGGATGAGAGGAAGAGGTTGTGTTTAACCTCGTCGCGTCCTCCTGTGTTATCGCTACTCAATTCCCCACCGCCAATTTGGGTAATCTGACACATTGTGAGCATAATGGGGATGTTTATTTTTTTTTGTTTCCCTGTCGCCGGTAAAATACCATGCTGCACCCACATTGTCACACAGAGAGCGGAGCTGTTCAATGGTAAAGCGTTGCCCGTTGTTGTTGCTATAGCAGCACGCAAAACGCACAACCGTGACGAATCCGACTGAATCATTTCTATTTGAATCCGTGAGTGATTCTTGACTTCAGAGGCGAGCTCGTGAAATCCCTTCACAGGTATGGATTCAGAAAATGTGCTCCATTTTTTAAAAGCCTTATAAAGAACTAAGTAATAAACACGACCCAAATCCAAAGGCTGAAATTAAATTGGACTTGAGGCTCACACGTCGGAGGGAGGGAGGGCGCATCGAGCTCTCGCGGTTGCAGAGCTAATTCTGAATGCCAACTGGGACTCTTGGCTCTTTGCCCCCCTCGCCGCCACACAGAGAGAATCCCAAATGCGGCGGGGCCTGTGAAGCCACAGGAAGCGCTGACCTCTTTTCACCAGACTATGAATCACCCGCTTATCTCCATCTCCTCAGCAGAAGGACTTCTTCTTATTTTAGCGCCATCACTGTCAAATCGAGAGACTTGTTAAATAAACCTGGGAGGCGGGGGGGGGTTACCGCAGACCTGTAATGATAAGATGGAATGGGGTGAGGTGCACACCAAATAGGAGGGTCTCCCCCTCAGGTTGAATGATGGGACAGACAGTGTACCGAATGTGTTTAATAATGCCCTTTCATCCACTGAACTAGTGGAGCGGTCCTATAGGCACGATAAACATTAGCATTTCCTGTGTCTGGTTAAATTATTCATGTCTCGAAACGAAGAGGAACAGAGTAGGAGCTGGGGCTGTTTCAGTCGAGCAGCACAAAGGCGCCGTTGCCTTGTGTCTCTACTTTAGCTCGTTGGCGCTAATTGTTAATACATTTATTTACTGATGTTTGGTGTTGGTGTTTTCTCTTCAATGCGTGCAGTATATCTTGTCACTGTGCACCGCCTGGGTCCATTAATCAACCTGAGAGTTGGGTGAGGGTGACGCTTTGAGAACCGGTGCATGTTAAGCAGCAAGCTGCAGTAAGAGCCAATGTCTCCCGTTCTTTCAGAGTACATTCAAGTTCTCTTTGGGTGACTTTATTTATTCAAAACCTCAACCTGATGGTCCGCTCGTAAAAACAACACACCTCATAATAACGCATTTGACACATGAGTAGCAAATAATTAAAACAAAACAAAAACAAAAAAGATATTTAATGAGACATCATGGTTTAGGTTACCAGTCCAACCCGTGTTGATCACCCAGTTTGTCCACCCGTCTCTATTTTCTATCTTTTCTTTGTGACCCCTCTATCTATTGCAAGTGTTTGCCGGCAGCATTTATCCTGTTGTCAGAGGTAACAACAGCCAGCATAATGCGCGTGTCAGAGGAGAGAGTCTCAGTCCCTCCTGGTTTATCATTCGCGCACAAACAAACAATGAGATGAAGAGGAAAAACCACCACACAAATGTCACTTTGACGCACTGGATCATTTCTGCACGTATCACTAGGAAAAGGTCTACGCGCGTGCGTGCGTGCCCCACGTGCGCGCGCCAGGCACTCGATGCACAGGTAGTGCCGTGATTTAAGTGCACGTGATACACACGAGCGACTCAATTTGCGGAGGTGGCCCGTCGCGTGCTGCGTCGCGATATGAAGCTCCTCTACCGTGAGTAGGATAATTTGCGTGGTGGAGGTTCTTTGCTTGGAGCGGGCAAGGTGGGGGGATTAGCGGACGGCGGGGGACACTGAGGCAATTGATGACAATTGATGACAATTGATTAAATCAGCGGGAGGGAATGAATTGCGCACGTCATTATTATCCCGCCCTGACGACAGCGCCACAATCACACTATCTTGTGCGTTTTTAACATCACGCGTATAAGCAGGTTCAAACCTCAAAGATAGTATTTCTAGGCAACGGTGGAAGAAAAATGAGGATGAAATGTTGTGTCGGGATCCAGGGATACTGAGAATACCTGTGGCAGAACGCCAAATGACATTGTTCTGGGTAAATAGGTCTGGTGTTCTGCCAAAAACCTGTAAGCCGTGCCTGCTCCAAATCAACACGAAGGCCCTATTGATGTGGCGTATATCCGGTATTAAGTGGCCCATGATGCCATTATGAATAAATTAGATCCTATGGGATGCAACAAGGTTGTCAGGGAAATGTAAACTGCTGGAGTACAACAAGTGGATCCTCTTTGAAACAGCCTTTACCAGGGCTGCGGTAGAGCCGGGAGTTTTGGACTGTTAATGACGGTGACATTTCCAAATGTCTCGCGATGGTGTGGCGACCCAGGCTGTCTTTGAAAGGGGAGATAGGACACCTGGAGGTCCGGGGCTGGCCAGGGGCCTCTGAGGCCGCAGCAAGGATAACCTTTTAAAATAAAGTAAGATTAGGTCATTCATCTTTGTCTGAGTAGCGCGGGCTCTGGTCTGCAGAGGAGACTGGTGGTATCACAGCAGACGATACGCGCTAGGATTCATATTACCTGAAGGCCGGCCCTGGTCGCATGATGGATAATGCAGAGAGCATAGGGCTGATCCCAGGCCGGGCGTGGTGTGGGAGCCCACACATTGCTATCATGCTAACGTTTGCCGTCTCTTTTATAGTGCAAGCCTTTACCTCTACCTGTAGGAAGTGGTGATGCCATAACACGAGACTAGGGAGCAAAATGATAATTTATCAGTATTAACACGGTATTCCAATGTGCTGACGATTTAGTACTGATGCACACACTGAATAAGAGATGTTTTGAAATCCACAACCAATAAGCCGCCCTATGTAATTTTTTTGCTTGCATAAACATTTGAAAAATATACCAAAACCTTTTATGTAAACGTATGGACACCATATGTGAATTAACATTAAATATGGTGGAGTCCTTTCGCAGCAATTTTCTTTGTGCATAATCTTGCAGACATGGTGTCTTTGATCATTTTTCCCTTTACATTAAACGCGATTGTTCATTGCATTTCCTCAAGCATCCAAACAAAACACGAAATTGGCAATTTTTGAAAGCCCTTGCCTGCGTTTACATCAGTTTAACGAATCAGGTGCCTGCGTCATATCCCCATGGTCACGGTACATGTCTGTGGAAATAAAAATAGGTAGGTCTACTTCCATCCTCCCTTGTGGTATCCATAGTATTGAACTACGTTCATAGACCCCTAATTATCGCTATCTGTTCTATGCTGACCTATTGATCATTGGGCTGTTCTTAATAGCACTTGGTTCTGTTCACTAGCCAATGTTCATTTGCACTGCGCTTATAGATCTTGCCTTTGATAACATGATTGTGTGCAGTAGAATCTAAACTGTTTTGTTTTGGGTAGGCCTACAGAATTTCTCTTTGTCTTTCAAGTGTAATAGTCTCTTTCTACCTATCGTAAAGGGTAAACAACCTCAAAAAACGAACCTCTCCAAAACATGGCGGTGTTAAGGAATGCTGCAAATGCAACGCCACTTAATCCCATTCATCCACAAACTGCCGTTCGCTACACTCTTTTACACTTGGCTTTAAAGTGTGTAAACTCCATTATAAGTGAATCCTTTAAATACATAGCATATTTTTGTGAGAGGACAGCATAAGCTTGTCTCCAGGCTATACAGTTGATGTCTTTATTACCTGAGCTATATTCCTAATTGAAAATGCTGTCTACTTGCATCTCAGCTGATGTAAAAATTTAATTGAATTTCTTTCGTTCGTCGTTCTTGCTTCTTCGTGACGTTAATTCATTATGGGCCTGATTTTAAAACTACCTTTAGTCCTCTTTTGAAGGCTGAACAATCTCTGGAGCGCTTTCCCTGCCTTCTGCCATGACACAAAACAATTCCATGTTGCATGGCCCTTTCTCTTTATAACTCATGTTTTCCGGAGCGCAGTATTCAAACATGGTGTTAATGTAACCTACAATGGATGGGTAACATTAACCAGGGCTGTGAATCGTACCATGGTTTACAACCATTTCATCCTTAGCTCCGACAATGCTGACATACTTGTGCTGATTCATGCTGCATGCGTTTAACAGTCTGAGCAGGCTTTCATTGTTCCCCCAAATCGTTGCCAGAGATCAGGCCTTGGGTTTAAAAATGTTATTTAGAGCGCCGCGTTGCTATCATTCTTATCATGTTTCTCCATACACTAGCCGTAGCGCGCGGCGCAGCCACGTCTGTCCGCGTCCTCTAGAAGACTTTGTTTCCAGCGGGAAGCGAAGGTCGCGTTTGGAATGCAGGTGACGACTCGGCGCAGACGCTGTTTGCCAGCGAGATTCGGCAAATCTTCAAGACATGCTAATGGGTAGCTGTGGGGTGACAGAAATAGACACGCTACACACACATTTACACACGCACGCACACACACACACACGTACGTACAGACGCGCGTACATACACGTACACACACACACACACACACACACACACACACACACACACACACACACACACACACACACGTGTACAAACACACACACACACGTGTACAAACACACACACACACACGTGTACAAACACACACACACAGACACACATGTGTACAAACACACACACACACACACATGTGTACAAACACACACACTTGCCGACACACACATACACACACACACACACACACACACACACACAGATGTGTACACAAGCGCAGCAGCGAAGCCAGGTCAGGCGGGGGAACTGTGCCTTGTGCCGTCTTGTTTCTCTTTTTTTGTGTTTCGTTTCAATCATTCGCCGCATGCGCCTCCTTGCAAATGTCACCTGCTGAGGCTCGGATTAATTAGCGCTCCCACTGCACAGCCCCCAGCCGGCAAGCGGCAGCCACGGCGGCTCCGCGAGAAATGTCATTTATTTGACTCGCAGAGTTATGTCAAGATATGAGGGAGAGGCTTGTGATGTGAGGAAATTGAATATAAGTAAAATAATATCGGCGTTTCGTGAAAGAGAGCATACAGGTGTTAATAATGTGAAGGATTGCTGAAATGTGGTTGGGGGCGGGGGGTAAAGTTTGGGAATTACTGTTCGTCATTACAATATGTGCGTTTCATAAGAATAGCGTGTTCAGGTGTTTTTGTCAAAACCTTGTGTAAAACCGAACACGGGTGAGCGGTTTTGGTGAACCATCTTAATCATCTGTAACACTTGCTTGAATGCTCTGAGGAATTTGTAAAGCTACAAACGGGTGCCGACTGGTATGGTTGTGTGCCGTCATGTATCGTGTGTATCCGAGGCGACAGGGAGCAGCTGTGGTGAGCCGGTGTAAACCGGCCACTCTGGCGCGAGGGGGTGAGTCAGGGCAGAAGCCACGGAGCCCGCAGCCCTTTTGGACCTGATGTCACTTCAATTTGATGTACTTTCATTATTGTGATTACCGCCAGGTACCTTCGTTTTTAAGCCCTTGTCACTCTTGTGGTTACACAAACAGAGTTAACTGGGTGTTGATAACCCAGGTTGACATCATCCAGTTATACGGCTCCCTTGCAGAACCTATATTTATTTCTGAAGATTAGTTCTGTGATTGGCTGGGAGAGGGCAGGGGTTGGGGTTGGTAGAGTTGCAGAGGGTTCTGTTGTCGAGCGGCAGCAGCACCACCACTAGCACCACCATCACCACCACCACCATCACCACCATCACCACCACCACCACCACCACCACCACCACCACCACCACCACCACCACCACCACCACCAACACCACCACCACTACTACCACCACCACTACTACCACCACCACCTCCAACACCACCACCACTACCACCACCACCTCCAACACCACCACCATCACCACCACCATCACCACCTCCACCACCACCACCACCACCACCATCCCCATCAACACCATCACCACCATCACCACCACCACCACCATCACCACCACCAGCACCACCAGCACCAACACCACCACCATCACCACAAACACCACCCCCACCACCACCACCACCAGCGGGTCCTTGTGAATTCTCTCTCAAGTCCCGCCCACCCGCCCCAGCACGGAGGCTGAGGGCGGGCTGAACACCGCTTGAAGATGAAGATGCAATTCAAGACCACTGAAGAAGTTCCCTTCTATGAGGGGTGCTCCGTAAAGTCTAGTCGGGGAGTTGTGTGTGTTTTTATGAAGTTGTAACTCTCGGCCCCTTCACTTGAATCCTGTGATGTCTCGTGACGGGGGATTCAGCGGAGCAATTTATTTGCGTTTTATAGCAATATTGAATCTTGTGTGTTTTACGCCGATAGTAAATGTTTTTATGCACCGGCAGATGTAATATGTGTATGGTTATTATATAATGGTAAAATTCTCATGGAATCATAGGGTTTAACGGAGGTCTCTGCAGCATCGACTCGTTTCAACACTTGGAGGATACATCGCCCCTTCTCTGCCCTTGACTTTGACCCCCACTCTAATTTACAACGTGAATGCAATTCATGTATTGGTATGAATATCTCGATCACTCATATCTCTTCACGAGGCAAACCATTAACTCACCCAGGCGTCGACATGATGGTCAAAGACGAGCACATTATTTGTCAGATTTTATATATTGGAATAACATAGACCAAACTAATAATGTACAAACCATCGTAATAGCACATCATCGCATTAGAGGTAAAGCATGGTCTTTAATCCTCTTTTCAGCTCATACCGATGCAAATAACAAGTTAATCATGTCAAATTCGAAGCCCTGTCATTATAATCATGCAGTTTGATTTTGGAGTGGCCTCTGAACTTAAAAAAAAGACAGTTATTCCACTTCATGAACCTAGGCAGTGACAAGGGAGTCTTGAATCAGCCACTTTAATTATAATCAAATGTTCCTACCATACACTTAAATATTAAACTTAAGTATATATGCATTGACCATTGAGATGAAATGCAATGCATTTTGTACACCATGATGGAAACATTTACAGTAAATGATTCGATAGTCTTACATAAACTACAGGGATTGTGTAAAGAGTAAAAGCTACAGCTGTGAACACCACAGCAGAGTTAATCTATAGGTGGCCTTTTTTGTCAGCAAACTTAAAGTCAGTTCTTAAATATGGCCATTAAGCGAGCATAATAGCATAACCACTCATTCTCATTATTTCATATCTGGTTATCTGCGTTGGCCGGGAACACGGTGTGGCCTTTTCCGCTTAATAACCTTCCGTTGTGTTTCCCATTTGTCGTATTTCTTTCTTGGCTTTCCCATGTTCCTTCCGTGCCTGCCCAACACTTGTCTCGATAATGGCCAGCGAGGGACAGATGATGGCTGTGAAACAGTGGCGCTGTAAGACCGGCCGTTAACCGGGCTCAGTGAGGTGCCGAGCCTGGGCTACCTCCAGCTGCTGTTTTAAAGTGACCCCTTCTTTGATGTGCGGGTGGATAAACTCCGGCCCTTAAATCACCAGCCTTGCCGCCGTTCGCCAAAGGATTGCCAGGAGGAAAGATGGGGAGGGGAGAGGCAGTGGGATAGGAGACTTTTTTCACGGGTTATTACACGCTGCAATATGGTGTGCCTATCCTCGCATCATAAGAATGGTGATGGGTAATCAGGCGTCTGGGTGACGGCGACATGTCCCACGCAGCCACGCTGGCAGAACATGTGGTCATTATCACGGAGACGCTGAGGCTGAACACCGGCTCCTAGAGCATCGTCTGCCTGGTGTGGGGCTGAGGGGCGCTCGGTATCTCTGAATTCAAAGGGAGATCTGTTTTGTCTGTTTGTGACTAATCAACCGGAATCTTCTGAGTCCCCCCTGTAGGCCAGCGTGGACAACACAGATAAAGTTTGGGAAGAAGCAATTATTACGAGGCGCTCGACTTCAACATTTGAACGAATCTCTCTTTGAAGAGCCGCCACACTCGTCCCGCCTTATCTCGAATGACATTACACAATGACTGTCTATCGGCAACGTCTGCCATATAGTTTGAATAAACTAAATCGTAAAGTGTCTTATTTTTTAGCTGGATGGAGCTAGCTGATATGTGTGCAGTAATTAGCAATTCCAACCCTCAATATCCAATGAATAACGAATGAATTAACGTCTCTGGCCGATAAAAAGCTAGATCTGAATTAATGAAATAGTCTTGTTAGAAGTGGGTCTAAATAATGCGAGTTAAAGTGAAAGTTTAAAAAAAAAAAAACATTGTTCCAATCAGAGACCAGTCTCATAGGTAGACAAGCCGGTGCTAACCTCCGGCAAGATGATGTTTGTATTTTTATATTGCCTTCAATTTGGGGCTCAATTTGGCCTTGTTTTCCTAAGGTTACAGAAGCGACTGCGACACAGCGGAGCGGATCCTATCTTCGAGAAAGCACACAGCAAAAACAAACCACAATCAATCTTCATATTATGCTCTAATCGCGGGGAAGGTTGCTGTTGTACACAGCCGAGATGACCACACTCCACTCAGAGCCATCGAAACTAGCGTCTCACACCCAGTGTTGCCACAGTTACCTTGAAATAGTAATCCGATTACTGATTACTAGTTACTCCTTCACCGGACGCATCTCCACGTGTGTGACGTAAACCGCGTTCTAGCGCTCGAGCTGCTCGGACCTCCCCACAAACAGGCAGACAGACAGACAGACCACACACCACTCCATCGCTCTCAACGCCAATCGGTGATCCGGTAAAAAAATAGTAACGCACAGTGACTTTGATGAGTAACTTTAATCTGAATACTGGTTTGGAAATAGTAATGCGTTAGATTACTCGTTACTGAAAAAGTGGTCCGAGGCCAGTACCGCGTTACTAAGTAATGTGTTACTGGCATCACTGCTCACATCACCTGCTAACCATTCCTCTCCCATCTGACTCCATCTCCATGTGTGTACTACCGTGGTAGTTTGAGACCGCCGTCCGACTCAAATCTTTGTGTGTCCTTCCGATCCTTCCTGCGCTACAAAGCCTTTAACTACTATCGGATAAAGCCTCGTGGAGGCTGTGTCTGGTGAGACTGCTCCGAGCGTCGTCAACCAAACTACAGAGGCATCTGTTCCAAACCACCACGCTGCCTCATTGTCTTCTTTGTTGTTTCGTGTTTTTGTTTAATGTTTATTTGCATTATCGCTGGCTATTAATAAGTTACAACACTGCAGTGTTTTTTTTATCATTTGTTAACTCTGTAATGTTAAACAGTGATTCCGCTGCCCTTTGCTTTGTGTAACCGATAGTGGCTTAGAATTAATGACACCTCCATGAGTAGTTTCAATTATAGTTTTGTTTTGTTCTGCGGTTGCAATAGAACCGCCCTGCACAGGGTCAACGCTCTTCATTCCTGACTGATGTTCACACACAAGCAGATACAAATAAACAATTCCATGCTCAAAACCCCCCTTTGTTATCTCGCGTTTACATCATTAGTTAAATAAATAAATAAAAGGATAATTGCACGGTGAAGCATTATCCCGGCCCTCTGTCGTTACAGCCTTCGCAACACATCGCTGTGATGGAGGCTTTGCGTGGCTTATCAGCAGTAGTTTCCTGCGACTCGTTGCCTTGTGTTGGTGCACGGGGGACGTTGGCGGAAAGCTAACGCTGAACGTGGCGTTGCGTTGCGATTAACTCCCGTTTGAATGACAGGCCAAGAGAGCTCGCTGGAGTGCGGCGGATCCGTCTCGAGGATTACCTGCTGCAAAGCAATTAAGACAACAATGTAAAGGTTTACATGTGCGGTCCCAGAACACCGCGGTAAAAAGGTTATGTGCAAACAATTGGGTACCAGGGAAATGCAGCTCCGCAGGAGATCTCATTTGCACAACTGGATCGAATACCCAGCTGTGAATCCGAGGTGTCAGGCTTCGTGGGGCTGATGTGGTGTGTAAGAACTGTGCAGAAACAGGCCTATATATATATATATATATATATATATGTGTATGTATGTATGTATGTGTATATGTATATGTATATATATATATATTTCTCTGAAGGTCTGCTCCCTCTGCTATGAAGATGCTCAAATGCAATATCAGTTAATAGTGTGTATGATATAAACTGATATATGTCATATAAACTGTATGGGACATCCTACTTATGTTGAATTCATCCAACTAAATCCAACTACTCTGCTCAAGATATATAAAATCGTACCTGAATAATTTGCAATGTACAAAATTATTAAACCGGAAACTCTTTATTTAATTTTTGATATTTTATTTGATCAGGAAGACCGTGCTCTCTTTTGTAAGAAAGCTCTGCGAAATTTGCATGTCAATTATCTTCAACAAGCCAATTATAGAGACACATCAACCAAAATACTCACAAATAGGCCTACTGACCACGTTTTTAGCAAGCAGCCTTCGAATTCTATTCACGAAACGAGTCAGTGCCGTTTCAGACGTCTCTGTGGCTCCTCCCAGAGATGACACATGCGTGGACCTTATAAAACGTACCCTTGTTCCAGTATCGGATCTCCTTTGTTCACGATGAGGCCCTATGCCGCGAGCAGAAACGCCCATCCAGACAGCTCTGTCCCTCCAGCCGCTGGATGAGACTGTAAGTCTTCCCAGATCCCTCTAGAGCGGTATTATCCCCCCAGTGCATCCTGGGTTTGCTCCACCCTCTCCTACCAGCTGGGGAATTTGTGGAGCAACTCAAAGCGAGAGTGGCCTGGAGGCATCCTCTCCTCGCTACTTGGTTCAACTCCCTCCATGTGGAGTCATCTGAAAGTCTCTGCATACTAATGCATCCAATTATGTAAGTCGTATGGATACAGCTTGCGTACACCCCTGCATGTGACTATAAAAAGTAAATCACTCCAAACTAAACAAGTGTCTGCTAAATGACCGAGCTATAAACAGTAATGAACAGATAAATGTTGGACCGAGAATACCGGGCCTTTTGTGTTGTTTCTATAAAAAATAAACCTGACTTGTGAGTAGCGTGGAGCCATGTGTTTGGCATCTGCTCGTTTTCATCTCACTTCCACTGACGCCATTGAGCAGACTCGCTCCGACTGTGTAATAGGGGGGCTCTTAGTTTGAAATTGGAATACGTACCAATGTTTTGTCTGAAGCACTTCTATGAAAGTTGTGTGCCATATGGCATTTGTCCTGCGGTGTATCGTGACTCTGGATTAATGACACGTTGATAACAGGACGGTTGAGGATAGCAGAAAAAAAAATCTGTTTGTTTTCAATCTAAGTTTTAATGCAATACAGGTTGCACTTAATCAAAATCTAATTAATCAAATGATTCTTTTTTTTGGGCTGAGGTAATTGGAGCTCAGGAGTTATTGAAGCTGTTATTAACAGTCTATGACAATAAACAGGGTCCTCGTCAGCAGGCTATATTAATCATACATGTCGTGGCTCACGTCTTGATAAATGATCATCTAATGCAATTATTCATCGAACACAGGCTCACATTCCCGCGATTCTTCCTCTGACCTTTATTTTGCCACCAAATATAAATAACCATTAGGATTCAAATTATATGCAGAGAGAATCGATTTGAAGAAGACCATAGAAAAAATTAACCATCAAGTTATTAATAACCGTTTTTAATCAAAATGCAAATTTCTTAATTCACACAATTTTGTTGAAATGTGTTTTTGTATGTGTGCCTAGATTCCCTTTGTAGAAAAAGGTTTTCACCCCCTTCCCCCTGCAATCCCCCCCCCCCTCCCGCTGGGTGCAACAGAAAGCCTCCTTAAACAGTCTTGTCACAGATCTGATGAAACCAGGGATACGGTGGGTGGGTTCCTGGGTGGGTGTGGGGGGGGGGGGGGTCGAGGGGGGGGGGATGCAGAAAGAACCCCTTTGATCTCTCAACGTCGTTGAGTGACCACTGGCATAAATTGCCAGCGACCGTGCACTGCCAACGTCGGTGGCGATGGAAAGAGATCCCACTGAAGCAGGGAGGGGTGACTGAGTGATGCCCTACCCTAGGCCTCAGACGAAACACTGAGATATCACTTCCATCAGTGTAGCAGGATGCGGCAGATAAGACTGGCAGATATGCCGCAGGAGCGAGATGGCTAATTGTTTTTGTCAGGCGACTCTGCCTCTTTCGTAGCCAATGTTAACCCTGTATGGTAAGCCATCCCTGGCCAGGTAGAGGAGCTTTGTGTATTGTGCCTTTTTTTCCAGTTCTAAATGCATTGTAAATGATCCAAAGGAGAGCTACTGTAGAATAATAAACAGGTCTGTAATGCACCTGGGTGCACCAGGCCAGCGCTAATTAAATCTATTATAACCATCTATACTATACCATTGATTACGGCATTAAAAAAGCACCAGTTCATTTCTATCACATTGATTAATGTGAAATGGAAATCCCCAATGCATGCATTTACTGTGTGAGAGAATTAATCAATAATGATAGTTTGGAATTCCTTGGCGATGCTAAATTCTAACCATTATTTTTCGTATCAACAGCCATGATAGAGTGTAGAATAACACAATTTTAAAAAATGCCCTATTGATTAGTAATGAGCTATCTATTATTGACGTTGATGCCTTCAACTGCCAGAATCCCACGGGGTTGGGTTCTCTGATAAGAGAAACTTCGGGATTGATAGTCACTGCTGTGTGACCACCGTTTTTTGCCCTCCATGCGAACGCCTATTGGTAAATCATGGCAAATCAATGACATCTGTGTCGTGCTGCCACGGACACTCTGTCACCGAGTCCTCCATCCGCATTGAGATTCACCGGCTGTAAGGATGCATGAGCGTGGGGAGGGAAGATAACAAGGCTGCTTCCTATTCTCCCCCCAAATGTGTTTTTTGAGGCAGGTGCATTTAGGTCTCCTGTAAAAATGAAGAACAACACATGGAGATGAAAGCAGCGCAGGGGTTCATAAAACACTGTCACCTACGGTGCTATAGTGCTACCCTAATGGGTAAATTGCCCGGATATGTTACACTTTTGCTTTGTGAATTTGTGGGAGAACAACAACGCTAAACAATCATCCAAATGTCATCAATCTCACTCACCACCACCACTGGTGGTGGTGAGTGAGGTCCCCCCCTTCAATGTAAAGCGTCTTTGAGTGTCTAGGAAAAAGCGCTATATAAATTCAACGCATTATTATTATTATTTTATTAACGCCGGCCAGCGGGACAATCAGCCAAGGGCGTCTGTTCATTCGCGGACCGCGGTTGGCTTCCTGTGAAATGCCGGGTTAACGAAAAGGGGAAGGCTGTGATGAATGCAAGTATTGTTCCGCTGATTTTGGATTGGGTGCCTGCTCTCCATTGAGCAGCTTTCCCTGACCTACGGCAAGGTCATGAGATGAATAAATCGAAGCATAATGGAGGAGCCTCTAAATCACTGTCAACTTGGTCAAGATGGGTACACCCCTGCAACTCACCCCCCCCCCTCCCCAACCGACCCCTATGACCCCTCCTCTTCCTCTGAACGTTGTTACCCGTTCCTATAAATGTGCGTTGTTTGTTCCGGTGTACCAAACTAACCCCCTTCGCTGAATAACACATTGGGGAGGGAGTGACGTACAGTGAACGGGTGCGTGAGATGACTCACGTATGCTTAATTGCTAATAAAGTTGTCGTTGAATCCTTATGTGGCTGTGCTCAGATGTTCCCCCCCCAAAAGTTCCCCAGAAGCTCCCTTTGGTGCTGCAGCACCAAAATAACTCTGGGAGGAAGTCTTCCCTTCCAGGCTGTCATTGCTAGTGAGCCAGCATGCAGCATATGAGACACACCACTGCTCTGCAAACAAGACGCCTCATAAACCGCCACGCGCTCATTTCCTGTGGAGCGAAACTGCAAGGACGAGGGGGAAGTCGGGTCGCCTGTTAAAACGGAGGAAGCGTAAATAATTGAAGTTGTTTGTCTCCTTGACCGTACCGATTGGTCGTTTTTGGAGGATTAAATCGTTGTTTCTTTCAGCGGATTGTCGGAGGTGGATAGGAAAAGAGTCACTATTCTTCATTGATTAGGGAGTGGATGGACATGCCGATTGAGCAGCCATCTATTTTATGGTCAATGGCAAAAAAAAAGATTTGACTATCGGATGATGACATGCCCTCCCAAATACCTCCAGATACAACAGGAAGCCTGGGAACAGATTGGGCCACCTCCTGTGAATGCTCAGAGAGAATACAGAGAAGTGCCTAATCTGACAACCATCAGGCAGAAAAGGAAGAGGAAATAAAGTACTCACCAGGCAAGATGTGTGCCAGGCTGGGCTGCAGAAGCAGTTAGGTTCAGCAGCGCAGACACCAGGGAAACTGATGTCTGAAACGAAGGCCTTACATCTGAATTAATTCCACTGGGGATCACCAGGGGTCACAGATATCGTTTTTATTACCTTTGATTCCTTGGAAGCCAGATGGAGATATGCATCTCTTGAATGTTAAGTGTGTCTCAAATGGGGGCCAAGTATTTTTACTGCTCAATTGTTTTGCCCCAACGGTGACATATCGGCATGGCGATACCATCCAAAAGCGTATTAGGTATGTGACTTTGTTTTCCGTTTTTCGTGAGTTTTTTATTTTTTAATGAGCATTGACTTGAGTTGGGTATTAATTGGACGCCGAGACTGGTTTTTGTTTCAGATGAAGAGCTCCCAGGAATACGAGATGACTCATGTCTCCATCTGGACGTGTTCTTATTGTGATCGTGCAGACGGACAGTGCTCTCTCTAATGGTGTACAATTACACAGTGTAACTTTTAATGGCTGATAATGGGCCACTGTAAGAGGCAGCATCTACGTGGTGTAATTAGATACGCCATTCCATAGGAAATGCCTAAGCCATCCTGGTTAATGATTGATCACGACGCAGGGCGCCCAAGCCTTCTCAGTAATGCATCAGACAAGGTACTTTGTGAGCGGTGAACTGGTAACAAGTGCTTATATCTCCCCAAGAGTCTGATGTCAGGTCTTATAACCGACTTTTTATGCAGACCCAAGACTGATGTGTGATTCAAAACCGTAGAGTTATATAGAAGTTTGGAGGAGAACATTACAACTGTCATCCAGATTGGTAAACTACAGGTTACGGTTAGCCCTTTCCTTTAGTTGTTAGTTTTTTTTATTTTATTAATAGTGAGAGAGGAAGAGAAATAAGAAAATATATTGGATTAATTAGCAAAGGCATAGATAAAAAGAGTATCTATAAATGTTTCTTCCGTGGAATAGTTTTGGAATTGGCTTTTATTCTATCAAGTAATTTGTGCTTTTAGTTTCATGGGAATTAATAATTGTATCATCTACTGACATCCCTGTTTATCAGGTTTGTTATGGAGTCAGAGTTGGCTGGGTCTTCTCACTGGCAGGGCACTGGGATAATGAAGTTTGCGTGTGTGTTGTTCAGCGCAGAGGGCGTGGGTGGAGCCCGTACTGATGAGAGGTTAACCAAAACAGAACAATCAAGAAGCCAAGCACAACCCTTCTGTGGCCAAAAACGAAGTCTCTGGGAGAAAAATACAAATTAGTCTGGACTCTGTTATAGCTCGAGCAGTAAAAGGAGCTTTTGTTTAGATCATGGCTCGCCTCCTGGGATCCAAAGATGCCACCGCCAAAGGTCAAAGGATTTTTATGTATTTATTTATTCTTTTTTTTTTTACCTTGCTGTGTCTCTCTGTGTCCCTATCTGTGTTATTATATTTATTATATTTTCCTTGGTTTGCTCCATTGGGGAGCTTATTTTGAAATGTAATTATTTCGCTGGTCAGCCTGACGATGCCTCAAGTTAAACACATTGGCAAAAGCGAGCCAAGCTAATTGGAACAGGTGTTGAAGCCAAGTATAACAAAGACGATGATGCTAGCCAGTCTATTTCCAACCTACAAACCTTTGGTTCTGGTTTAATTGTTTTTTATTTGAATGTACAACACAGTTTATATTTTCAGCAACTTAACTCCAGAGCCAAGCTCCCGACTAATGTTTGTTTTTATCCGATACCGTTGAGTTATTGTTTTCTGTGCGATATTGATATATAGATTTACAAATTAGTTTTGATCCTGCCTGTACTCCTTGCGCGGAATATAATACAAAAACATGCAGTGGAATATGGAACAAACAGAAATTATCCAATAACTTTTACATAAACCAAGTCACTAGAGAATTTCTCTTGGATATAGGCCTACATGATTCCTTCCACGCAGCCGCTCGGTAATTAGAAATTGATTTGATCCAGGAAGATAGGAAAGACAACAGAAAGGCAGTGAGTTCTCCCTCCAACATCGGCTCAACATTCCCCAATGTTTTCCTGTGGAAGCCGAACCGTGCATTTGTTTTGGCTACTCCGTCTCCGAGCTGGTATTCGCCGTATCGATCGCGTTTCCATTTGTTTGTATACTTACACGTCAAACAGGGCCTGATGGTCGATGTGTAACACAAGCCTCGTCCACCGAAGGAAAGCTAATAAAACAGGTGCTCCTGCCTGCCCCGATTACCTGCAGCACGCCAATAACGGCATTACTCCAGCCCATACACGCGGTATGGAGACGTCTTGTCATATCTCCAGTGCAGTTATCACTGTGTCCTCCGATGGGGACTTCAGCACAGTATCCATTGTTTAACATGGTCATTTTTGACCATGTTGAATTGAAGATACTTCTCATTGCAAGTTTCCACTGCTGGTTTCACCCCGTGTCTGAAGCAACGTGATGGTGGGGGGGGGGCAGTGGGGGATGGAGGCTTCTCTCTGTGTAGGGGCTGGTGGGGGGTGGCGAGATCGTTTTGGTAGCAAGCACTGAATACTGCATGAGTCCTCTGCTGGATTCGACTGCTTTCAGGCCCTGTTAGATGTCAGTGGTGCGTAGACAACCACACAGACTCCAGCCAGTCTGGAGGTGGTCCAAAGGCCGGGAGATTATTGAAGACGTGTTGGGTGAATATTACATTACAAAGGTGTGAAGGTCTGTCTGTCTGTCTGTCTGTCTGTCTGTCTGTCTGTCTGTCTGTCTGTCTGTCTGTCTGTCTGTCTGTCTGTCTGTCTGTCTGTCTGTCTGTCTGTGTGTGCATGACACAAACTTTAGGTGGGTACCTTGGATTTATGGTAAAATGCACACTTTTAATTGCTCGTCAAACCCAAAAGGAATTGAAATGGGACACTTCAACGCTGGTGTTAATGCACTGGGTAGAAGTAACCACTTTCACAACTACATTCATGAACCCTTTGACTCGAGTGTATGAAATGGATGACATATGTGCAACAAAAAAGTAAACTCTTTTAACTACACACATTTTGCTAAATAATTGTTCCTTAAGAACAATCAGAATTATTATTTCGGAATATTCTGATTCTTGATGACCTTTTTCTGACAAGTAGGGCGAGGTAAAAAAAAGTCGAGGAATGATCCTTCGAATAACAAGCAGCACGTAACTGATCACCGCCTAAGTATTGACGAATGCGCTTGATGTCTTTGGGATTTGATTTCCTCTGTACATGAAAGATCTCCATTTTAATTGAAGATAAAATTAACAGACTGGCCTTGGTAGAAAATCATCCTGGAAATCGACAACACTTTGAGATGTTGGAATATATTCAAACTAGCGTATGTGAACCCGTGTTTCAGCACAGATTTACCACATCAACATTTGTTTTTGCACTTGGGAGTTCTCGTAATATAAGGAGGGGGAGGTGTTGTCTACATGGTTATGCCCAAATGAAACCTTGTGATAATTAGTTTTAGGCAAGTAAAAGCTATATTAAGCGAGTAAAACTATTTGTAAGCTTGTATGCCTTTGCGTCATTGAGTAAGAGTTCAATAATGAACGATATGTCGTATGAAATGCACCACACACTGTGGCGTAACACATTCTACGTAATACTGTTAGCCTTCTATTAATAACTAATAAAAAAGTATTAGATTAATTAAAGAATCGAGTAAAACGTTCACAAATTGATTGGCGGAGACTAGCCCAAATTGTTTTACACCTGTTTATATTCTGAATTCACCTTTTAATTTAGTAAAGTAACAAAATAGTATGTTGAGGTAGCCTGGCTATTGCCAGACCAAGCTGAAATGTAGATTGCCCGTTGGTCTGGGGAGGCTGTTTCCATTTTCTTCAGCACAAGAGGCGTGATCAACGGGCCTAGTTCAACTGACTCTGTACGCAATTGGCTGCTTGCCGTTGCTTCCCTGTCGTCATTATGTTAAACCAGCCAATAGCGCGCCAGGGGGAAAAGCCTGCTTGGCTCCCGCAAAATGCGTATCGGAAGCAGAAAGAAATGCATTGCTCCTCTCAGTTCAACCTTCTGCAGGGCGAACTCAAATCGCCGTCAGATTGGGCGGGGCTACCCAGTCTAACGTAGAGGATCTCAGAATACGTTCCAAGACGTCTAAACCAAAACAGCAGCAACAGCAGCGTTGGCTGGCACGTTGTGGATGGCTCATCTGGCGGCGCCATCAGTGTGATGAATCCATGTATCACCGCCACCTCCGCCGCCGCCGCCGCCACCGCCGCCACCGCCACCACCGCCACCACCGCCGCCACCGCCGCGCAGAACCTCCTGATCAAAGCCAATACGGGACGGGCAAGGAGGACAGCTGAAGTCGGTGTGTTTGTTCACAGACAGATTGGCACAGACTCTCTGTTTATGCTGAGTAAAACACATAAACCAACGACGGCCCCGAAAGTACAAAGAAGAAAGGCAGACGACGCAGTTCGTTTCACAGCGATTATTCTCCTATGAGTAACGCAGTGTGGGCTTTCAGAAGTGTTCGGCTACAATCTGTTTATCCAGGCGTCTGTCGCACCACTCAGAACTGTCCCACGCTCGGACGCACGTACCCGAGCTCTTCTGACAAATTGAGGCCGGTGGGAAATTAAAAATGCTGGTGTTGGCCACAGGGGCCACAGCGCTGAGCCCAGTGTATGACCCAATACCCTCCCCTTCCCAGGGCGCTGTCCGTCTCTCTCTGGCTCCCTCTCTCGTTCTCTCTCTCTGTCTCTGTCTCGTTCTCTCTCTGTCTCTGTCTGTCTCACCCACTCTCTCGGCTGCCTCCCCCCCCTCTCTCTCTCTCTCTATCCGTTTCTCTCTCTCTCTCTTTCTCTCTCTATCTCTCTGTGTCCCTCTGTGTCTCTCCTCTCTCTCTCTCTGTCTCTCTGTCTCTCTGTCTCTCTCTGTCTCTGTCTCTGTCTCTGTCTCTCTCTCTGTCTCTCTCTCTCATGTCTGCTCATCCGTTCTGCAGGCCCAGGATTGGCACCGTTGTTAGTCAAGGAACACTTCTGAAAAAGTAGCCATGGTTTATCTTTTTTTCATTCTTTTTATTCCCCTTCTTTTTATTTTTTTCTTCTTTTCCACCAAATTGACTTCTGAAGTCCTTCCAGAGCCTTTGAGGTCCGGGAGGCCAGGAATTGAACGTCACTCGGACACTCTGGGAGAATGAGGAACGACATCTCAGAGTCTTATTTGTGATCACGCTCATGTTTGCTGACACATTCGCCTCATGGGTGGAAATGTGTCACTGAGACGCAACGAGTGCAGAGACCACACTTCCACTGTTAAAGCGCTATCATCTAGCCTCAGTTTGATGCCTCTGCAAAGTCAAACAACACATGTCACAAAAGGATAAAGAATACCTGATCCATCCACCCACACAGACAGAGAGACAGACACACACGAACACAAACACATAGACAGACATACGCGCGCGCACACTTGGATACATGCACACGCACGCACAATCACATGCACACAGACAGACACCCACACACACACGCACGCACAGACACACACACACACTCCTCTCACATACTCTTCTCACTCCCTGCTTCCTAATATAAGACAGTACTGCTTAGTACACATGTTGTCAAAAAAATGGCAGTCGGCAACATCCACTCTGTTTCCCTTAAAAATGTGCCTTTGACCTCATTTTTCAAACTGGACCAATGGTGAAGGCCACTCCCAGCCTCCTCCGTTGATACTGAGGAGTGGATGATCTCTGATCTCCTCACCACTGACATGAGGATGAGGATGATAATATGCAATAGCAAGCGTGAAGCGTCCCCCTTTGTCCTTGCTCATAACCTTGGGTAGAAGCAAACACATTATATCTGGGATCGATACGGTAGTGTGGTGTATTAAGAGAAAAACATGTTTATCCACATTAATGATTTTGTCAACCTGAGAAACTGCGGTTTTGAAAAACGCCCTTGAAATCAAGTTCGTTCTGAACCGTGGGGAGTATTCTGTTGAACGTAGAACAATTCTTTCAATCGATCGTGAAATATCTTATGTTTAGCTGTCCAAATGTAATTGTTAGGAATGACATATGTTTTCACCAGGCTTTGAGTTTCAAAAGTAACGCACAGAAAGAATGAACCCAGTAGTGATTGTGATCAAGCACGTACGGTTCGGGACATCTTGCTCCAGGAGGCCTGAAGGTAGACCGCAGTACTGGAATATCTAAAGCCAGAGGGCCCTATTTTAACGGTCTGAAACGCAAGTGGGAAGCGCAAAGCACAAGTAGCTTTGTGGGCGGTTCTACGGCGCTATCGCTATTTTACAGGCGGATAAATGACACTTGCGTCGCGGCGCAAGTGTCAAAAGGGTTGGTCTGAAGCAGCCTAGTTACCCGTAGGTGTGGTTTGGGCGTAACGTCCAACAAACCAGTGAGAGTGCCAGCTCCCATCCCCTTTAAGAGCCATGAGCGCATTTGAATCGGACGAGTTGATATTTTGACAGCGCGTCTGCAGTCTCCGATGAGACAGATGCACATGAATTTCGAACTGCAAATGGCTCAGTTTATTGCCAAATAATATGGCCTAATTCACACATGGAATAAGGGGTTTTCTTCCACAACTTCTGAAATACTGAGTCCTCAAATAAATTTCGGCAAAGAAAACGTATATGATATAACATATGATATGCGGTAACTGTGGTTCTATTTAATGATATACGCAATACATTATAAACATTGTTTCTTATCAGTATGCTATCCTAATATGCATGTGTCCCCGCGGTAATAGACATTGCCATTGATTGTGTTATGCGCTACGTGTTTAGTTTGCGTGTGTTTAAACAGAGCACACACGCGCGCCCGCATTCATTCATTATTTTTAACACTCACTCGCGGTAAAACAATGTTTTTCACGATCAAATACTCATCAATCCTAAAAGTTATGGGCATGTAGGCCTACACGATGTCTCTGTCAAGAAAATATGTGTTTGCTGTACGGTGTTTGCAGATGCATTGATTTAAAAGTACAACTTATTACCGCTGCATCTGCTGTTCTTTCCCAAATAATTTACCAAGAATGTGCGGCTAGGTAGATGGGAGAAGCAAAGTGTATGCGCGAGGTGCACAAGCAATCCGTATGCATGTATCGCATGTGCATGTATGCATGCGCCCTTAAAATAGCATCTGAACAACGCGCCACTGACTTTAAACCAGGTATTTCCTGGTCAGTAGCGCAATGGTATTCAGAAACGGCAAAATACCGTTTGCGCCAGAACACGCCTCCTCCTTCCGCCGAACCGCCCCTTGGGGCGCATGATCAATCCCTAATTTACCGGCGAGTGGCGGTGGTGGGAAAAGAACGCTCTGCGCCAGTTGTAAACTAGCAACGACACATGCGCCAGTGACTAAGTCACTTGCGCCGGATGCAAGATAGGGCCAAGAATCTTGAGGCTGGGTTCTCCCTCGCCGATACACGTTGTAAATACACTATTCTACACTGGATGGATGGATAGCTACCCATGGCGATGTTACAGCAGCACACATCAGTACGAAGACTTGTAAAAGGTAGTAGGTAAAAGTAGGAATTTACTGCAGACAATGGAGTAAGTGAAAGAGCTGTCATCAATGAATAATTAAACGACTGCAGTGCTATCAAACTCACGACCTGATGCCTAGAACAAGTCGGTGCTTAAAGAGAACACATGTTTACTCTCTTTAATGAATTTTGGATTAGAAAGAAATAGTGGTTTTAAACCACCATTTGGGCCAAGGGCATTTTAAACAGTCGTGATTATTCTATTGAATGTAGAGCGTTATTTAAAACGTGGAAAAGTACCTGCTGTTCTCGCTTTCCAAATGTAATTGTGAGGAATAAAATATGGTAAATGGAGCACAAAAATAATAATAAACACACTATTGACGGATCAACCGAGCGCTGTTAATCGACTCAGCGACAGAAATACAGCTGTCGGAGATGCTTTTCTTCCCTTCCGTCATACATATTTAAAAAGGAATAATGCTAATTCGGTGTTGCGTGTCAAGCGCTATCGATGACCCCGATGGGTAAACAACTGAAACAATCAATCAAGCCCCCCCGGTATCAGTTTCCCTCCCCTCAGAGTGCGTTCCATCGCCAGTGGGAGGAGGCCCTCCCACACCCGTCCTCCCAGTCATCAGGGCTGTCTTGTTATGCCAATACCAATTAACTCGCGTATATTCATTTCACTGCCTATCATCCTCCGCCGGCTCACCTCGTATTACAGAGTAATTATGAACTCAGTATGTTTTTTTTCTGTTTTTTAAGTCGCTGTATTGACTTGTGTACCGAGAGAAAATAAAATCTGTCTGGATCTGCGCTGCGCTTACGGAGGACAGACTAGTCGGAGAGTTTGAGCTAAAAGTTGTTTCTGTAAAAATTCGTTCTCGTTTTTAACTTCAGTCAAGGTAGCAGGATGAAGAGACTGCTACTATAAATATTAATATTTGCATTCATATTAATATTAATATGACTACCGCAGACACATTAGTAATTGAGGAAGTGTATATTTTCCTTGAGAAGAATGTATCTGTATTGAGCTTACGGGGAATAGAGGCCGCTGTTATCAAGGAGCATATAAGGGTGGGACAACCTGCTCTAGGAAGCCTGGAGGTAAACGACAGAACTGGAATATCTAACTTTTGTCTCCCTCGCCTAACCCTAAGGGTAATTTAATAGCAGCACATATAAGAACGAAGACTAGTAAGGGTAGGAATTTACAGTAGACAATGAGGTAAGATAAACAGCTGTGATGATGAATAATTAATCCACTGCAGTACTATCAAACTCCAAAACAAGAAGCCATCACGAGCGACCTGATGTCTAAAGAAACCAGTAAGGTTACATAACGTGACTCTTTTTGACGTTTCACCCCAACCCTGTTTCATTTATAGAAGTATAAACAGTCTGGAGCGGAGCCCAACTCAAGAGAAAGCCAGAACTCATCCAGAGCCCTTCTTATCATCTGTTTTCCAATTGTCCAGGGTGAGTTCTGCCTTTTCCCGGAGACTCTGGGGATTAATGTTTGTTCAGATAACAGACGTCTTGTGGCATTCGCCTTAAAGCCGAAATCCACAGGATTACTGAAGCTCAGCGCTGCCTGCAAACTTATTCATTTATTATTTAACGGTGTGAGAGAAAAGTGGAGCACAAACACCGCCATATAAATGATGAATAAACGAGGTGGAGGGATTGACACATGAACAGGTGCGGGTGAATCGTAATGCACAACTGCAGTCTTTCTAGTGGCGCGCTGCTCGCTTGTTGGATGGACTTTGTCTCACCGCAGGGGTGTAATATGAGGGGTGAGGGAGTGCGGGGGGGAGAGACACAGCATGGGTGCTATTCTGATCCTCTCCACGACTGCGCACACACTGGAGCCGCTGAAGAGCTGCGCCCCAGGGTGCTGCCTTGATTAGGTGGCCATGTGTGTCTGCTTGGAGCGCACACACCACCGCCCCCGCACGCTCACCCCTTCACTAATCCCAAAGGTAACCATTTTATGGTTCACTATTGTCAGACGCCCTGAACTACTCTGGGAGTAAACATTCCCTTTGCCCGTTGTTTCTGTGGGAAGTGTCATCCCTGTTGCTGCAAGGACACCTTTGTTTCCCTCTTGGGATTAATTAACTAGCTTAATCCCGTCTACTTTATTTTATTGGTTGTGAGGGTTGATAAACAGTACTCACGCTGTTGTGTTGTTCCGTTCTGGGGCCCTTTGAAGTAGTTCACGCGGTCAAGTGGACGGGGAGCTGTAGGAATCTTTAGTTGTTTTCTTCCCAACGTACTCGTAAGTGACTTTTATGCAGACTGTTGACGGAGAATTCCACTCGAGTGACGAAAAGATCAGCGCTACGGTACACACGCACAAACCAACAGAATACTCGGTCACACTTGAAAGTACACACGCACACACCAACAGAATACTTGGTCACACTCGCTCCTGAGTCACGGTCAGGTGATGTGAAGACGGTCCCCACGTCTTCAAAGGCGTGTTGGTATAAATTGTGGGGGGAGTCTGCGGACCCTGTTTGTATCTAATGCCGCTTTTCCACCGCACATGTAGCTCGACTCGACTCGACTCGACTCGACTCGACACGACTCGACACGGTAGCAGCACGGGTCGTTTTCCACCGCAAATAGTACCTCCTGGACGTGGGCGGGGTCGGCTGCGCGAAAGGGCCGTGACGTATTTTTGTCCGTGACGCAAACAACACCTACGCAACCCACACATGGACAGAACCCACATAACAACAATGGAGGACATCGATAACATTACTATTATTAGCTGGCATGTTGAAGAAGTTGAAGAAGTGGAATATGTTGGCTGCGGCGCTGCTATGGCTGTTACCAGCATGGTTGCCATGTCGCTCTCGTGACTTCGTCACACTCTCTGGCCAATCAGTGGCCGGCCGTCTGCCTACGTCACCTTTTAGCTTCGGCTCAGCCGCTTGGAACCTAGAGCGAGGCGGTACTAGAAAAAGCAGCCACTTCAGGTACCAGATACCATGTTTTCGCGGTGGAAACGCAAAAAATGCGAGCTGAGTCGAGTCGAGTCGTGTCGAGCTGGTACCATGCAGTGGAAAAGCGGCATTAGTCCGCCATCGTCAAGGAGATCACACTTCGCGGTGGAGAGGCAGGCTGGAGAGCCCACAGAAACCAAAACCAAACAATCCAATTGATTTTGTTTGAGATGATATCAGCGTTTCTAGCGCCAAACACGGTATTTGGCTCGGAACAATTGGGTAGAAAGCATCCAGTCGTTTTCGGCATTCATCGGGGATACAAATTGTCACAATGGCGAAATTATAACATATTGATAACCCTACTACGAGCCTCAATAGAAAGTACAGTCATTTCTGAAACCAGTGATGAACACGGGAGAATGTTATGTGAGACCTTGGTTTCAGGGACACATCACAGCAGGAACATACCTGGGTACCCTCTGAACAAAACATTTCATTCCCCGCGTTCATTCATTAAACAAACTGAAACAAAAGGAAAATAAACTTCATCTTGCCTTCTCCTTACCGAAACAACTCCTTTGCGCAATCGCCACTCAGAGCACACACCGGCGCCCCAAACCAAGAAATAAAAACAATAGTCGATATTTCTAATTACATTTTTAGCTGGCAGTACATCAGGGCTGTCTGAGGTTGTGGTTGTGGCTCCCCATTGGAAAGAGATCAGGATGAAATATCGGCCAAGCTGCTCCGGGCTCGTCGGAGATGCTTGTTTCAGCATGTTCTCCATGTCCGCGGCCGACCACAGCCCCAATCAATGTCGTCTTAGCAAATCACTCCTAGAGCCCAATCATATTTTAAGATCCAAGGGCCATAGCTCATCCTGCATGACGGATGGCCAGACTATTGCAAAGCATTGAGCGATGTTTATATATATATGTATAACGGCTCATCATGTGACCGGCATTAGATACTACTATATTTAAAGATTAGTCAGATAGGAAGGCATATGTCTACTTCCTCTGGGGTTTAATTGCAATTGCTAATTGCTAATTGCCAATGCATAAAAGAGGAATTTACCACAATGCTATGATGGATTGTTTATTTGAGATTTCTCAAAGCTTTGTTAAAGTTTCATTAGTTACACAATGGATTCTGGCAATTACATCTTGACAGAAAGCAGTTAAAACTATTAATTCTGTGCATGACTCTTGATTTCTCAAACAAGCGTTGTAATGGACCATTCAAATAGGCAGCATTAAAACAACAATGCGAAAGTACAAAACCAATAGACTTGGCTAATTACTTTTCACACTTAATTTATTTAATATATTTCATTAAATTCAAAAGAACCCTGTGTTTTCCATGAAACAAAACAATATCTGGGAATTCCTAAATCAAAGAGAGGAAATATTAAAGTTCCTCCGCATTTACAAAGTGAAAAATATACCAAATGAAAAAATATTGTTATGATTCATGATAATGGTTGGCAAGCTATCAGCCAGCAGTTAGGGGCTTACTTCAAAACACGACAACCATCTCAGATTATGTCTGAGTTCTGTAAAAACTAAAACTGTACGCAGTGCAGACACATACATTTCTTCTGACAAATGTACTAATTGTTAATTGTTACTAAAATAGTTAGTTGTTTTTTCATCATTAATTCAATATTTGTTGTTTGCATAACCCTAACCCAACCCTAACACACAACCCTAACCCTAACACACGGCCCTAACCCTAACCCTAACACACGGCCCTAACCCTAACACACGGCCCTAACCCTAACCCTAACACACGGCCCTAACCCTAGCACACGACCCTAACCCTAACACACAGCCCTAACCCTAACTCTAACCATAACACATGGCCCTATCCCTAACATACGGCCCTAACTCTAACCCTAACCAGCGACACTCTGTGGTCAGTGAAAAAAAAATATTAACTTGTGCCAAATAGATATTTTAGTAACAATTATCAAATATTAACAAAGGGTTAGGTAATGACTAGTTTGCTATTTATTATGCCACCTTTTTTTAAAGTGTTACCTTTATATTTGATATATTATGCATATCAGGTATTATTATTTTACAGCATTTCATATGTATGCATCCTCCTACACATTACCATCCAAATTATTAATTAATAATTAATAAATGCTGTTTGAGAACATTCGTTGTAGTGTTGCACTCTGAACATGGCAGCATTCGACTCTTGGTGGCACCCCCTCTGCGGCCAGATAAATCTGGGCGTCATACGATTCTCAGTGGGGCTTCAGCCGGCTGGGCACCCTCGGTAAACGTTGAAAAGGGCTGACCTTTGACCTTTAAGTCAGCCGACTGCAAGCCGTACACATTTTACGAACGAGACATCTTGGATCCTATCGAAGCCGAATCGTCTGAACCAAAGCATAGTCTGCGGGTTTATGTCTTATGATGTGTTTTTGTTTTCCGTTTCTGTAGCGTTTTGTTTTCACAGTCGCAGCTTTGGTGTCTGTGTTTGGTTGGCAGTCATTTGTTATTCTTCTAATGCTAATATAACTCTTGCTGAAGACTAGTAGGAAACAACAATAACCAAAGCCTTTTAAAACAACCCAACACTGTCGTGACACAAAGCCAATCGTTTAACCACATCAGAAAAAAGTATTTTAATGATAAATAAGCAAACAAAAGCATGCTCAGTGCAGTAACGTCCCCTGAATTTGCAGCATCCAGCTCTTGTTGAATATTTATGCACCAACAGAGGTCCCTGGGTATGAGCGCTTTCCTTCCGAGACAGTGTTGACAATTCTGAATAAATAGAGTTGTGAAATATATGTTACGTCATGAAATATATGTTGACAGTCTTGATTATGCAGAGGTGCTGCAGCTGCACGCTGCGTATGAATACATTACCGTCACGGATGTGGTTGATTAAGACCTAACCACGTCAGTCACAGTCTGTCAGCGGACGCCATCATTTGAATTCTAATTACGGTGCTCCATACTCGGGGAAGGACAGTGTGGTGACTTGGGTGTTTGACTCCCAGTCTGAGGATGCCACACACCTACCTCCTGCTCAGGAGTCAGTCCCCTTGAATACGAGTGTCTCCTAAATTAGATGAAAAAATCTGAAAACAAAATACCCGTTAATTCTTCCCATTATCGTAAAAGGGGTGAATTCATGAAACCGTCCTAATTAAATCCCGCTGACTCTAATCTCGATTTGTGTGTTGTTATTCTATCCTGACACGGAATATGTGTAGGAAGCTAACTCCATCATATTACATAAGCTTGTTACCAAACATTTAAACCCCCCTTCTCTTTCTCACCATGCTGCAGGAAGAAATGCACTCGCTCGCCAATGAAAACGGTGAGGGCTGGCAGCCACACTGGCGCACGCAACTTTCAAGGTGATGCCTGATTCTTTGTATCTTCAGGAAGCTGTTGCCAAGGGAACAGAAATACTTGACTGTTGATAAAGAATGTCAGGCAATCAAGGGGTTGCCGGAGGCACAGCCAGCCTCTGATAGGCCGGGCGTGTACACCTCCGAAGACGGGAGGAAATAAATAAATAACTTCATCGGAAACACGACAGTCTATCAGGACCCCGGCCAGGAAGTGCCCGTCAGATTAGGTGCAGCTGTGCAGGTCTGGGAAAGGGGACTTTTCCGGCACATGGGTGTTGCTGTGATGATCACGGTGTTGATGTTGTCATTACCCACCAGGAGGAGACAGGTGAAGGTCGCGGGGTAAGCCGTGTGGACAGAAACGAGACGTGGCATCTAATAAACGGTCTCCTGTCGCTCTGCAGATTTACACCACTTGAAGAGCCCATTAAATCAGACTGATGGAATCAAACACGCCTTTGTGTGGGAGGGGACGCTCATAAAAAAAATAGTAACTTATGTATTATCAATAGTGGGGGGAAAAGGCGTCTGGTGAAGTGACGATAAATTGTAGGGCTTTAAATTACAGAGACTGTCCTCATCACTCCTGGGAGTGTTCTCTCACGCCAGGGTTAACTGGAGTCGTGAAAAAACAACTGGCGTCGCATATACCGAGGCCTCTAAACCACCACTTCCACCCCCATCATCACTGACGGCTATCGTTTCATTCTGTAAAGGGCAATGATAAGCTTGATGTCGAGCAGTTTGTGACCCCAACTATGTTCAATCAGTGTGTTTCTTGTCATTGATTTACTTCATTTGGACACAGCAGTTCAAGTTTAACGATGCAAACTCAATTTGTGGGCAGGTTGGGGCTGCTTTGGCCGGTTGTTGGAGAGCCTTAATATAATTTCGGCTGTCTTTGATTCAAAGACAGCCGAGTAAAATACTGTATGGAGGAGGTAAAAAAGGTAGCAGCATCAAATGATCTTTGAATATAGTAATGAATAAACGCCTTTGAATCCAATCCAGGCAGAAATATTCATTTGGAATATATAAAAAAAATACAAGGTTAGAAAAAGAAAGCAATTTCCCTCACTTAATAGTAGGAATGCGGCGACAGAAATGAGGGTGTAGAGATGTTTTCAGCGGTTCTTTTTATTTTATGGTCGACAGCACCACCCCCTCCCTCCTGAAGTCTCACCCACCTGGGACTCACTCTCCTGCTCCCCCAAAGTCCTCCCCCAAAACCCATAAGCATGCCTTTAATGTTGAAACCATTCTACATGTTTTCATATTGCCTTATCTCCCTGCCCCAATTTTAACTCGCTCTCTCGTTCTAAACAATATCCATGCTGCTATTTGAGAACGCTTTTACCCAGGGATTTTAATTCTTGTGTCTATTTAGAAACTCGCTGCACAAAATAAATCTATTGTTGTTGTTATTAATATTTTAAGGAATGGGGGAAATAAACACACACACACACGCACACTCGCACACACACACACACACACACACACACACACTCAAAAACAGACTCGGTGTGTTCTCCTCCTGAAATATGACGTCTGGGCTAATAGAAGGGTGGACCGTAAAGTAGAAGTCATTATGGTCTACTTGCCAGCGAACCCATTCTCTGTGTGCACTCAGAAGCAAAGGAAAACATTAGTGCAAGCACAGGAGTTACATTTAAATTCCTCACCTGTGATTATCTCGTCGGGAAATGTTCAGAATGTGTGTGCTTATCTCTGTGTAAAAAACTTTTTCATGGGTCATGGTTCACAAGTGTTTAATTTTTGGTTTTGGCTTTTATTGTCGTAAACTGTCCTTATTATATTCAGTTGAAATATGAAAAAGGTTACGGATAACCTTAAAATTGTATTTAAGATTTTTTCTCTTTATATTCATAGTAGGCAAGTGGGCATTAGCACATTATGAAACTGTAATTCCCCTAAACTAAGAGAGGGAATGTTAATTACCCATGATTCATTTAAAAGCTTTTTAGCCTGATTTGAGGTCACTGACTCTTGCTGAACTCTACGGCGACTACGATTTTCCTATTGAATTTAAGGATTTAACTTTGAATACTTTAAAGGTCCTATTTATGGGACTCCACAAATATGTCTATACATCCAACATGTTGACAGTGAACCGTTTTATCATTACTGCTCCAAACTGATTTCGTTAAACAGAGGTTGTGTGAATTTATGGGAGAATACATGAAAATATTTCACCAGGCTACATCGGAATTAAATTCAAAAAATAAGTTCCCTATTTGTACAAAAAAAATTACGTGATGATATCGACAGGTTAATAGTGAACCTGTGCATATAATCACCTAACATAATCACATTCAACTTGACCCTATTGGTTTAATAGTGTGAATGTAACTAATTTAATCGATTTACAAGCAGCCTGTGAAAAAGGTCTCCAATCTGGCAGCAGAGTAAGACAGGTGCTGGTTCCCCCCCTCCACCCCCCCCCCCACAAGTACTGCTGCTCATTGGCTTAAGGGAGATCCACCTATGCATACAAATCAGCCGTTATACAGCCTAAGTAATCAGATTCCATATTGTGCCTGACTTTGTTTTTGCCTCGCCCGCCCATACTCAAATCACTTCCACTAATTGATTGAGCAATCACCGATCTGGGTCTGGGGAGAATATTGAACAGGCCTGACCGATGGAAAATGAAGAAAAAAGAACAAGAGCAAAAAGTCAAACATAACAACAACCAATCGGAGCGTCACATGCGGTGGGAATGACTCCGCAGAAGTACGCGGGCCGCTGTGCACTTTTCACTGAAAGCTGAAGAAATTCTTTGATCCGCATTCATAAAACGACGTGTTTCGCTCGTCAATCGACGAAACAATCCCAACACTTCCGAGGTGACATTTATACGGAACGGTTCAAGCAAATGGCTTTCCACGCTATTCATCAGCGAATCAGTCGGAACCAAAAAAAATCAAGTACAAAAATACAGGCTGTGTTGTGAAATAAATGATCAAAATCAATCTTTGAAGCTTCCTGCTTCTCTCCCTGTTGCCTTGCCTGACTCGTGATGAAAACTAATTTGATCCTTTGTGGTGTTGTTGTTTTGGGCTAAGTATGACTCGGGGAGGTATATGAACACGCGGTTTATTCAGAGACACAAGGTAAACAAGCTTGCGTTCTGTAGGTGGTTTATGAAGCATCTCTCAAACACAGGTACAAATTCAGTTTATATTGGAAGTTATAATGGTAAATAAGCCACACCTAGAGGTTTTAAATTACCCAGGTAAACCTCCGTTCTGTCTGGGCTTGGGCGGAAATGGCAAAGAGGTCATGTTTGTACTGTCTGACTTATCTTCAAACTCATAAAACAATATGGTGTTGTGTTGACCACTATGTGGAGAAAAAAACATTCATAACTGGTGTTAGCCCTACACATGTATGGTCAAATGAGGTTCTGATGTTAGTTTGAACCATGTGGTCTAAATAAAGTATGGACTAAAATAGTTGACATCAATCAGTAGAGTGATATCAGCAATGCCAGCGTTAAGGAAGTCATGTTTATTTATGTTTGGGGGGCCTGAAGTTAGAATTAGGCGGTATGGTGGTACCTATTGTGTTACTTCACCTCACTGCTTTTTGACTCGATGTAACCTCAAGTCGAGGGTTTAGGAGAGTCCTGTGATGGATAGGGGCGTGTCCAGCATCCTTCCCTCCAAAATGCTCGGGTCGCCATTAGATTAAAGTCGCTAACCACCGTGTGCAGTCGCATTGCCTTTTGGTGCCAGGCCAGCCTTTGAATTAGTGCAGCAATTATTAAGGACCATATAAGAAATTCATACAGCATATAAATACCAGCCAAGGTATCAGCCATCATTTGAAGCAGGCCAGCTTGGGTGCGAGGGAATAAATTTGAAAGCAGCCTGCGTTAAGTGTCATTATTTAGAGCGATATAGGGAGAGACAACGAGGTCAGTGTATAATCTTTAGCGCTCTCCATCCCCCCCTCTGCTATCAGCCAAAGACTCTATAGATATTCCTCCAGTAGCCCAGAGACCCCCATGTCAGTGCAGAGGAGTCTTTGTTTGTTGCTCGTCTGATGTAAACAGTCTTCCTGCCGGATTGAATAATGTATTTAAGACTTAAGTCCCTCAAGTTTACCCAGTATACTAATGGTGGCTCGCCATAGCATGTGGATCCATCAATTAAAAAGAATATAACAAAGAAATTCCCTTTGGAATGAGAGGCAGACCAGATCCAATATAATGTGAATATAATATGAGGACTTTTCTCCGAGCCAAAAGCGTATAGCAGTTGAAGAAACATATTGATATTCCGTCTGAAGAGCTTTGTAAGTTCTCTTCTATTGTACTTGATGCACTAAACATTGCTCAGATATCCACTTTAGTTTTGCTATAAAGAAGTATAATTCAGGAGATTAGGATGGAATAATAAAACGAGGACTAGAGAGTATCAACCTGTTTCATCTAGTGATGTTATCATCTATCTCTCCGGCTCTGTTATACTGGGTATGTTGAAATCTATGGCAATGGAAACAAAATGTTATCAATGGAACCCACTTGAATGTGTGGCTCGCAAATTATTCAAATGTACTTTCGAGAAACGCAACGGCGTGTGCGACGCTGAATGAAAAATAACATCTCCATGATAATGGTATTGGTATTATTTCTGAGGCCTCGACACACCTCGAAGAAAGATCTTCACCTTCAAAACACAAATCCTGCCAAGCTAAAACCGAAAACACATTCATGATGAGGACATTCTGGCCTCTTAAACAGAAGTACTCTCCTATGTTTCCGATTGACTTATTAATTCAACTGTAATATATTGTTTTCTGTACCAGACGTGGGTCTGACTCCTCCAAAGGCACTGCGTGGACGGCGAAATGCAGCACCTGTCTGGATCGATACTCCGGCCAGTCTCTGCTGCTGAGTGATCGTTCTTTAGCCAGAGAAAAGACGCTCAGGAAAGGGGTTCTGGATTATTCAGTTGGGCTACGCTGCTGCTGCTAGGCGCCAAGGTCACGACACCTGGCCGCGACGGCCCACTGCTAGCATGAATTCTTAGCCAGCCTCAACTGGGTAATTCGTCGTATCAGTCTGGGCTCAAACCGACACATCCTCCGCCGCCGCCTCGTCCCTCTCCACGAATCTCCTCTGAATAGAATAATATAATAATATAATTCTTTATTGTCATTGTACAGGATACAATGAAATTGGATGGCAGTCCTCATGGTGCTTTTATAAATAAATAGAGTTAAAAAAATATCAATGCCAAACAATATAATGTCCGGCTATTCAAAGATCCCCCCCCCCCCACCCACATCCCAACATCTTCAGACACATTCTCCAATGTAAGTTTAAAGTGACAGTGAGGTAACCTGGCTACCTCACTGCAGACCCAGTATTACGTCTGGGTCTGCGGTATGTTAGTGGGTTTTCTCCGTCCAAATTTTGTGCGTCCAATCAGCGAACAGAGGGAGAGGCTGAGGACAATGACGTTAAAGTCAGCTCTTGCTGACGGACATCTTCACACACAGTGTTTGGTTTGTTTACAGCCTGCGTGCAACGTGATTCCCGGCCAAACGTTAGCGATTGCTTATGGCAGATCCAGAGTGGCACTGGGCAGATCCAATAGTTTTAAACTTCAACAGACACCCGCCTTCAAGTGAGTTAACGTTAGTCAATTGAGTAGGTCGTCCAGACTCTCTGTGCAAATGAAATTAAGTATGAGAGTCTGGTAGGACCAGGCTAACAATGAGGTAGCATGGAAGGAAACTGCATACAGTGCACACAGTTCGACACTCAGAGGGGCATAGTCTCTAAGTTCTGGTAAGGACTGTTTGTGAAGCTGACTGAGAGTAGGACCCGACTGCTGTTTTGACATAAGCCTGTTTGTTTAGCTAGTCCGACTTGGGGGTGCAGGCCCAGCAAGGCCACCGTCTCACCCAATCATAGCTCTGTTGTTGAAGTGGCATTGAACGGCTGAACTAAGAAGCACCAAAACAACACATAAGGTCTGGAGAACGTGGTCATTGCATGCTGTTGGATTAAAGCCTAAATCACTGAGTTTGAGCAGGTTTGGCCACAACATTAAAAAGAGAAAAGTTCATAGCGGGGTATTCCGAGCTTTGAGAGAACATTTCATGCATCATTAAAATAACTCATTACAGAAGGTAAAAAATACAAACAATTAACATTCATCACATTACCATGAAAGCTTCACTCCTTAGTTTAACTACTTCCCATCTCTTGAGTGTGTGTAAACGCAAAAGAAATCCCTTCTTCTGCACTGGTTTTTCAATAATTGTACGAAAGCCAAACTGGCATGAAGACATGGCAAGGCAATCATCGACTATTCTGACAACATTATCTTCCTCAGATAATGTTGGAAACCACCCGCTGTGAGAGGGCTTCAGAGCATCGATGATATTGGTTCACCTCAATAGCTTGATCCGCGGCTGGCACTGGAGAACAGCAGGTATTGAATATGGAATGACGCTCGCCTGGGGAAATTAATAGGCTTTCACAGGAGAGGTGCTCCAGCACCAACTCTGATAAAAACGACAGCGAGGAAACAAGGGACCGCGGGCCCCGAATGCTAAGAGGGGCCGGTGTGTTCCGTTGAAGTTGCCTAGCAGCAGGTGCCCTGGGGTTAGCTCTCTCCCTTTGTCTCTATGTCTCTCGCTCTCTCTCTCTCTACCTCTATCTCTATGTCTCTCTCTCTCTCTCTCTCTCTCTCTCTCTCTCTCTCTCTCTGGTTCTCTCTCTCTCTCTCTCTCTCTCTCTCTCTCTCTCTCTCTCTCTATATATATATATATATATATATATATATATATATATATATATATATATATCTTTCCTGTGCTCATCCTCTATCTGTTTCTCTCTCTCCTTCACTAAACCTCTATCTGGTCTCTCTCTGTCTCTCCTCCATTATAACTATATCTCTTTCTCTCTCGTGCGCTCTCTCTCTCTCTCTCTCTCTCACCCGTCTCTCTCTCTTCCTGCGTACACTTGACGGATGTGGGGAAAGAGCAGCAACAGCTGTTTGACCTGGGGCGTCGATGCAAGCCTACAGGGATGGCCAGAGGGCTGCCCAGGTGGATGGAGGAGGAGGAAGAGGTGGAGGAGGTGGTGCTGTAGTGTTGTGTATTTACATGTTGACATACCTGTGAACATCCTAGCGAGCATGTGAACATGAAAGACAGCGCAAACATGCTGAAAGCAGAGCTCAAGACATCTGTGTCCTTGTCCCACGTTGAAGCTGTTCGCCATGCAGAAAAGAACATGGGAGAGTCAGAGATTGAGGTTTTGTTTGAATGCTACATGTATAACATTCAGAAGTATAGCCATGACCCAACACAGAAAGTAGTTCAACTTCAAACTCTATTCGTCATATTGTATGGAGTACAGGCAGTATTGACGGTTGAGAAGTCATCGCATGTGTGAATAGATTGAGAAAACCCAGCATACCATAATACACAGATTATACGGAGGTTTGTGTTGGATACTCTCAGAGTATGTGAGCTGGTGTGTGTTCCCTCCTCTCCGGGGACGTGGCAGGTGGGGGTCTGCAGGGTTAAGGAGGCCGAACGCTGGGCTTAAAACACATGGCTGGAGGTGATCAGTACCACGCACGCACGCACGCACGCACGCACGCACGCACGCACGCACGCACGCACGCACGCACGCACGCACGCACGCATGCACGCACGCACGCACTCACGCACGCACGCACACACACACATACACACACATACAAACACAGACGTGCACACACACACACACACACACACACACACACACACACAGTACACACATACAACCATACACACACAGTACACACATACAACCATACACACACACACAAACACACAGAATTGCACACACACACAAACACAGACGCGCACACACACACACACACACACACACACACACACACACACACACACCGTACACACACAACCATACACAGACAGCGTACACACACACAACCGTACACCCATCCATACACATAACCACACACACACACACACACACACACACACACACACACACACACACACACACACACACACACACACACACACACACACACACACACACACTTGCTCCATTAGAGCTCGCGGTGCTCCAGTGAGCATCAGTAATGTAGAAATCACAGCGTTCGGCCCGGGGGGAAGGAAGGCCACTCCCCCTACGCCCTGATGGTCGCCCTCTCCTCCCTTCACACCTCCCTCCCCCCTCCCACCTCCCCCCTTTGAGTGATTCAGGCTGCTTTGTCACTCACCTTACCGCCCCTGCCCCCCCCAGCACCAAAGTACCCGACCAGCAGCGCTAACCTTTACGGAGCGACTCCACCAGTTAGCCCGCGCGTCCACACCGATAACACCTTCCATCAGAGAGGGAGGGGGGGGGGGGGGGCACAGCACAGCAGAGCCACCGGATTCCCCGGCGCGGTGCCATTATTATTCTTAGATTTTTTTTCCCTCTCCTCCTCCTCCTGCTAAGATTGTCTGTGTAAGCCCACATCCTCCCCCTTCATCGTCACCCCCGCCCCCTCTATCGTCACCCCCGCCCCCTCTATGCATGCGTGAACCGGAACGCTCATCTATTCCTCGCCGAGGAGCCGGGGTGCGGGGAGCTCACCTGCAGTACATCAGCCAATACAAAGCAGGCATCCACATTGATTCCACCCCGGAGCCCCACAGCGGGCCCGGCCTCATGCTCCATTTGCTCGCATTGAGAGGACTTTCTTTTTTGTCGGGGGGGGGGGGGGGGCGGGAACTGTTGTGTTTTTGTTTCGATGTTGTGTTGTGTTGTGTCGGCGCATGGAAACCTCTTCACATAGAGAAGCTCTTCTTCTTCTTTCGGGGGAATGCTGTGTTTGGAGAACTTGTTTTAGGTTGTCGTTGCCGTGGTTGTTTCTCAAACACTTCTTCCTTCCCCACCCCCCCCAGCTCTTTTGATATGTTGTGTTTTGTTAAGATGCAAGGCGAGAACGACAAAGGAAGCAACACACAAACATGAATGTAGGAAGAGCGATGTCTTATCAACTCCAGGAAAAAGTGCGTACGGTAATGTGCTGAAGAAAGACCCCCCTGACCGCGTAAGACCGAGTTAATATAGTTAATGGTTTATAATAAAGGTCCTAGTGATGGTTAAATGCTTATACTGCTGCTAGTGATGGTTAACTGCTCCTAGTGATGCTAGTGATGGTTAAATGCTCCTAGTGATGAATAACTAATCCTAGTGATGGTTAAGTATTCCTAGTGCTGCTAGTGATGGTTGACTTCTCCTAGCTGCTGGTGATGGGTTAAATGTAGAGTTAATTTTGTTGTTCTTTAACAATGGCAATAAAGTTGAATATCAAATTCCTAGTACACAAGTTCTGCCTTTGACTCAATACATTTCCAGTTATTAACGAGACTAATGACGTTGGGATGTACATTAACTGAATGACCCGCCTGTGCGTCATTATTACGAGCCGATGGATGTTTAATGACACTGAGGATGATGATAATGAAGACGATGACGATGACTTCCCCCTAAAAAAATTAGGATGGATCCTGTGTGAGCCAATCACACAATATTAATATTGCAACGCTTTAATTCAATAAAGTATGACGCAGTTGTTCAGGACAACAAAACCGTTCCTCACTTAATGACACTGGTGAGATTAGCATATCCAGGCCGCCCCACATTGTTGGATCACATCCCAAAAGCTGTCCAAATTAAGGTGACCTATATAAACAGGGAATGAATTAATGGCAGCCAAACTTTGTTTGCTGTGAACTCCGTTTGGTGATCAGAAGACTAACTTCTCAAAGCCTTTTGTCATACTGTCTTCATAGATCCACCATACTTTATTGTGTGTAAAACCCACAAACATCCTGCATCCTGGCACAAAAATAGTACTTAGCATTGTTTAGCGTCTTATCCTAGCTATCTTTGGTGTGTTAACCAAGCGATTGTTAGTGCTTTGCACATGTTTGTATGAACATCCTTAGTGTAGTGACACCGATGGATTTTTGTTTCTCTTTCTTCTGACAAAGGTACTAATGGTAAGTTGCTTTGAATAAAAGCGTCCGCTAAATGTATACGGCTATATCAACACAACACCATACATTATTTGTAAATCAGTTTATTTGCGGCTGTGTGAACAACATTTTCCACAACAGACACGATGACGGTTCAAACACTGCTGACACTATGAGCCAACCCAAGAGTTGCCTATAGGCCTGTTGCTACCTCCTGGGAGGTGTTGCAGCAGCGCGCTTGTGCGTGGCGCTGGGTTCCTGCCTGCCGTCTAGGGGACAGTGTGAATGGTACATGTTAATGGACTGCATTGCGCTATATTAACCAGTGGCCACTCAAAGGGCTTTACAAAATCGCCCTACATTCAGCCATTCATGCACACATTCACACACTAGCGGCGGTGTCAACCACGCAAGGCGACCGCCAGCTTGTCGGGAGCAGTTAGGGTGAGGCGGCTTGCTCAGGAACACCTCAACACTCGGGGATCGAACCGGCAACCTTCCGGTTACCAGCTCACCCGCTCTACCTCCTGAGCCACACGCTGCAGTGTGCTGTGTGATTAGGTTAGTCAGGACCGCGGCCAGCACTCCGCCTTCGTCAAGCGTGGCCGGGTGGGACCAGAAGAGGGGGGAAAACGGCCGCCGGAGATAGACAGCTGTGGCGCGATGTTGATTGCCACTTCTGTCTCGTGTGATTTTGAAATTGACTTGAAAGAAAGAAAAAACACTTGCTCCGCCACCGTTCAGGAAGGCGCGTTTCGTTCAGCCGGCTGCGTCCCGACCGGTCAAAGCCCCGCCTCTCGCCCCCCCCCCCTCGCCTGTCACCCAGTGTTTGGGCCGGGGAGCGCCTGTGGTTCTGAGTGGTAACCTAGGCCTTCATCTGCAAATCAAGATGCTATCCGAGCCCCCCTCATCGACCAGCGGAGGACCCTGAAAGGAAGCGTGTTCCGGCGCGGCCGTCCAGATAAGACATGTGGCATAAAGCCTACGTGTGCAATCAGGCTCTGTTGCTCTTGCAATTGGAGTTTACAAATTGTCTTCCTCCCCATCAGCCTTGCATGCTGTTCTCATCAAAATTCTTTTGAATGCTCTGTTGCCATGGCACCTTGAAAAAACGTGCCGTGTGCGAGGGTTATTTTCCCCTTCCACCTTCTTCTTCTTCTTCTTCTCCCTCTTCTTCTTCTGCGAGATAAGGATTGTGATTCCGGCTTGTCTGCTTACTTTGCTGGAGGTACACTTAGGTTCAATATGTATGTAAATGTACACGTGTTGTTTGGCGCTGGCTCTGCAGCAGGGCCTTACATAATAGATTAGGACGACAGCACAGGTTACAGAATAAACATAATTGTGATATGCCTGACATTTCTTTTTCAAAATACAATACTGTGGAAGAGGATCTTTTATGTATAAATGTATATATTATATGTATATATTTATATCGATTTCTTTGTTATTATTTATATAAATAAAATATTATATATTATTAACATAAAATATAGATATACAATTGATGAAGACATTCAATGAAGATGCAGTTCTCTTCTCCTGATTAACCGTCTAAGCTTGCAGAACATTGGCTGGGAGAATACGCTACTTATACTTTGGACGCAATTTTCTGAATTGATTCCTCCAAAGCCCTGTAAGCTCCAGCGGCAGTAAAAGTATGTTAGCATGACTAAACTGCGGGGTTCCTCCTAGTCCTTCTGACACATTTTGTGAGGAAAATAACTTCAATTAAATCTCCTTGCACACCTCGTGGAGTGGCTCGTTCATCGCTCCCATACAAAAGATTAGGAGGAGTCTCTCGGCAAACATAGATGGAGAACGTGAAGGCCATGCATCTGGCCTGTTGTGAGCTCGATGATACAGCAGTGACACACTCAGCTCGGCAAGGTGCTTGGGGGAGAAGGAGCACTCCACAAACGTATTGACATCAACAAACATACTCGAAGCATTACATTTGCAGTTACGGGATTTTATCCAAAGCAACTTACGACCATTCAATCATACATTTATACACCGACGGCGGAGTCAACCCCTCGGGGCGACAGCCAGCTCGTCAGGAGCAGTCAGAGTGAGGCGTCTCGCTCAGGGACACCTCGACACTCAGCTAGGAGGAGCCGGGAATCGAGCAACCTTCCGGTTACCCGTCAACCCGCTCTGCCTCCTGAGCCACATGCCACCCCACACAAAGCACATGCACTCCGCTTCACTTATTTGAGGGGTTTCGTCTCCAGTTTGGATAAACAGTTACGCTGCTCTTGAATGAATTAGGAGTTATTCAAAATAATTATATGTATTTAAACGTGGCAGGATTGGGTGAATGTGAGCATGTTTTCATAGCACGGGTTGATTGGACCTCGCTAATAAAGGACATGTGTGTGAACGTGCGCTCGGTAGTGCTTTTGGCGGAGTGTGTTTGGAAATGGTCCTTCCTGCGTGGCACGATGGCCGCTGTCTCGCGGCGGGCCGTGTGTATCTGTGCGTGGTGTGTAATTGTCTCCTCAGCGGAGAGGCATCCATTACCCAATTAACCTCACCGACGGAACCGCGCTTCACGTAGAGATGAGTTGCGGTTTATTTATTCGTCCTTTATGAGTCGTTCTCTCTTTTTACCGATCAGGCTGGAACATTTGTAACGCACGGCTTGTGCAGGGTAAGTGGAAAAAATCTCTTATTTCTGTTAACTCTTTATGTCGAATGTTTTCGTACTGCACGGTTAGGCGACCTTGAAGGTTCCTGTCAAACCAATAAAAAAGTGTTCTTATTAAAGCAAAGCCTCCATTCCCGACGATATGGGCCATCTGGGCCTAGAGGCCGTTCGGTCTTCACCTGAGCAATACGTGGCGCTGCATTCTCCTCGTGTAACTACTTGAAACCGAGCTGCGTCCATCATCTGAACTGTCGCACCAACAGAAGTGCCAGCGTCTAGACCTTTCCATCGTGGCCAGGCAGTGTTCAACACCAAAGAGAGAGAGAGCAATGTTCCAGGCTCAACCAGGCACATGACCTTTAAGAACTCGTTCTCTACGGAGGAAGAGGAAGAAAACACAACAGAAATGTCTCAAAGTCTTTATTCGTCTTTTGAACAAGCAGGGGGCTGGAGGAGACCCGGGTGCTGTGAAGCTTGGTATATTGACCAAAGCAGACAGGGCGCAATGACCGACGGAACGGACGGCGTGACATGGCGGTAATGATTCAAGCGGCATTACAACAAATCAGGCTTTAGAGGCTGAAAGGCTGCGGCCGCCCTAGCTGCCAGCGGCGCTATATGGCATTGATAATAGCTTATCTAGTGACCCTATAGAACAGCCCCACTGATGCTTCTCTTTCTTAATTATCCGGGAAAAGATCTGGAATAAATCAGAGGTGAGTTCTGAGCCCTGGCTGTAAGTCTGCCTCCTACCAGGCCTTTTTTATGACCATGCCTATTCCCTTATTTCTTATTTCTTAAGAGTTACAAAATTGACTGGGGGTGAACCGATCACAGCCTAGAGTATATACCGTACAAAGTGGGTTTTGTGATGGGAAAAAGTTGTGTTGGAGTCGTATCGGATGCAGAAACCGAGGGTTCGGAATACACTGAGGATTTCTTTGTTGACGCGTGGAAACCCGAGTCGAGAAACGAGGGGGAGATATTGGAATTGCGTGCGCGGTGGACTGTCTTAGGCCGGCCCCACCGGGGGAATAATCCCCTGATCTCCAGTCCAGCGTAACGGCACCCCTGTCATTGAGGAGCACTTTATTGCAGGTGTCACCTGACTAATTCACTTTCCCTTTCAAAGTACTGCCAGGTCGAGCGTCACGGGATTGGCTCGCCCCGGCTCATCGAGAGAGAGAGAGAGAGAGAGAGAGAGAGAGAGAAATAGTCAGGGGGGAGGAGGGAGGGGCAGTTCACTGTCCTTAATGGGAATTGATCCAGACAATTTGGCTGAAACAAAGGCAGAGTGCACCGACGTGGTGTTTTTGGAAAACTGGTGTTTTGAGACGGGCCTCGATCTGAAGACAACTCACCACGCCTGGCCACACACAACACACAGCCACGCCCGACGGATGGCAAAGGGCCTGCTGGGTCGACGAGGTAGCGGGTCGTTAGGCACAACACACACGCACACGCACACGCACACACACACAGGGAGGTGATTAGCGGCTAGGTGTTGCGTAGAGGTTACCCTTGCATACACCTCACTTGCATACACGTTCTAATAGCAACGCTATTAGAACGGCTGTGGCCTTCCGATGAGCTATGTCGCTGTCGGGCTTTCAAAACAAGCCGGGGTGTGCGCGGTAATTGCATCACGGCGGCGTGCGTGCGTGCAGCGTGAGTTAAGATGGACCCTCTCTTAATATCGCACTAATCAATCACTTTTACCGGGCGTTACGGTGGAAGGAGGCTCCCCCCCCCCGGAGCGCGGCCTCACACTAACAGCAGATCGCTCCTCCTTTAAGCCCCCTTCTCTGGACTCCTCCATCAGTATGCTGGCCCTGTGTGTGCAGCGAGAGCTTAGCCACCTCGTGAACATGCTAATTAAAGGCGTATACGATTCACACGGCCACTTTCTGTTTTTTTTTTAACTGCAGACGTTGGCTTCTTCATGTTTTTTATACTTGTTCCGTTTTGGTTTGTTGATGTTTTCACACGACGGTACATAAATGGGCTTGGATGGAAGTGACGCTCCCTGGATGATGTGTCCCTGTGTGTTAGTCACACAGCATCCTGTGTGAGAACGCGTGTGTGCCCGGTCACACACTGTTCCGAGCCAGCACTATCGCACTGTGAATAACGTATATGATATATACGGCCGGGGTTTAGAGATCCGATGACCAGTGGCCCGACTTGATATCATCTAGGCTACGCCTATTTGAAGACAACAGTGGGAAAATGCATTTCGCCCCGCATGCGGTGCCCTTCATGCGTGTAGGTCTGCAGAACACGTACACGATGTAACGCAATTCACCAGCGTGTGTTGGTGATGGAGAGCGGATAAACGCAGGGAGCTCGCCTGCCTGGGCTCGCTAACCACCACGAGAGTAGTCATGTTTTGTGCCTCTACTGGTGGGTGGATGTTTGTATGTCTAGGAGCGCCGGATAACCAACTGCATTGATTTGCTGCGAGTGTTTGTCACAAAGCAAGGCGGCGCAGAGTCAACCAGAACATGCCGTGGGCGGCAGGCCCCGGCTCGCAGGAGAAGGCTTAATGGAAAGGAGCGTGCGTCGCGGCGTCTCTGTGCCGTTAGGTTCAGGGCACAAGTTTTACCAGCTTCGCACAACGCCTACCATGTGGCAGTGAACGGTGTGTGTGTGTCGTGTATTGTGTGGTGTGTGTGTGTGTGTGTGTGTGTGTGTGTGTTTTCAAGGTGCATTCACACACACACACACACACACACACACACACACACACACACACACACACACACACACACACACACACACACACACACACACGCGCTCGCACACACACACACACATCCTACAGATACATAATATACACAAAGATATCCTACACACACGCAGATATCCTACACACGTACACACACACACACACACACACACATCCTACGCATACACAACATACACATCCTACACACACACACACACACACACACACACACACACACACACACACACACACACACACACACACACACACACACACACACACACACACACACACACACACACATCATACACACGCAAACACATACCCTACAGATACACACACACACCCACACACACTTGAGTCCATCTTGCTTAGTGTTGACCCGAAGATTAATTTTACATATGTAGGCCTAATACCATTTCAACAACAATCAGTCATGTCCGCCAAAAGACAGTAAATTATGACATCAAATGTAATCATAACTGTAACGAAATGGTACTTTGACTGGGTAAAAATGACATCACGTTGCTGCAATGCTGCACTTGCATCGAGGCGTCAAACTCCGTCTTCCTCTATCAATTAGGAGGACTCACTGGTCAACGGTTCGCCTGCTGGGAGGTGCTCGGCATGCCCATGTCATCATGCCGTGGTGAACGCACGCCTCCTTTATATTGTTCATCATCCGGTTATTGCGCAGGTGGGCTGAATGCTGAGTCGGGACACATTGCAAGATCCCATGTTCTCTCTCTGGGACCCAGTGAGATCCCCCCCGCCCCACCACAGCCACCACCTCCTCCACCACCACCCGTAAGCAGTCGACCGCATTGTTTTGTACGAAGGAGCGATGCAAACCGAGCCATGTATAACAACTAATTGCTCGCATGGATACGCACAGTAGGGCTTTACGACCCAAAGAGAACGCGCTTTACCCATTTCGGGTGGGACTGCTTTCATGTGCTCACACGATGGAAGTTATGGCAGCGGACGGCCACAGCACAACCACAGACCTCTTTTTATTCATTTGTGGAGTTAAGATGATATAAAGGCGTTTTTATTCGTCTGTTTGTGGGTAGTTGTCCACCTCCGTCCATCTTCCACGCTTTCACACCACTTGGATGCGAACACAATTCGGTCGGCGTGCTCGTGGATTTTTACTCGTCAACCTTCAACGCGTCCGCCTCGCAGGCTTCAAGATCACCAGGCTGCACTGCTCCCTGCAGCTCTGCGTCCCGCTCTGCGTCTCACTCTGCGTCCCGCTCGTTTGGTCTGTAGCGATGGTGTGGAGGATGAGACTGAGCGAACACGAATGTTTCCCTCTCCCCGCTGGGCTCTAACCTCCTCTTCTGGGCTCTAACCTCGTCACCAGTCAGCCTGAATCCGTCTGGGTCTGCGTCACCGTCGAGATGTTTGGATGTAGGATTCCGCTTCCCATGTGAATGTGAGACCCATTCTCCCTTCTGGGTCCCAGTTGGATGTTTTAGGTGGGGTTTCGACCCAATACAGGTAACAACAGCGGGGCACGGACTGTGTGGATGACACTCGAACGCAACTGTTTACCCCTCCGTGGATTTTTTTTTTTAAGTCGACGCATCGCAGCCGGGCAAGTCTGTGTAATATTCGATTTGGAATAAACTCTGAGCATCGGAGCTCCTCGGTGAGATCCTTCTCCGATACGTGTGGGCTGCGTTGGACATCATGCCCGATCGGTCCCATTCTTCAACATCTGCCGAGATAGCCCACTTTTCCTGGTCGAGGTAAGTCATACTAAATACGGCGTAAAGATAGGTGTGTGTAGGTGTGTGTGTGTGTGTGTGTGTGTGTGTGTGTGTGTGTGTGTGTGTGTGTGTGTGTGTGTGTGTGTGTGTGTGTGTGTGTGTGTGTGTGTTCAAACGTGTTCACTTTGATCCACTTAGATCCTACCACAGCAGCGATGGGTGTTAAAACAAAGCGTTATTAAGCCCAATCGACGACCTGATTCCGTCTCCCATCAGAACAGGCTGTCCAGAATGTAGATGGCTGCTGATATGCCGCATAGGGTGTATAAAAACTACCACATGTACCCCTCCTGTTCCACCGACATGTCTCCCCTTTGTATCATGCGTTATAGAGGTCTAGTTTGGGCTGATCGCATCTCCATGGACCATGATCATATATATAAGCCTGCATGCTGCCTCACTCCGAGGGGCGTAAAAACAGCGATTATGATGGAAGTTGAGATTCACCTCCTGCCTATTTAAGTTATCGAAGAACAGAGGGCCTATACACCAGTCCAGCCAAGTCTGTCTGCATCTGTCTGTCGATCTGCCTGTCCCTCTCTCTTTCCGTTTGTCTCTATATCTCCTGGTATTCGTATGTGCTTTTTCTAAACACCGGTGTTAAGTATGAATGGTTGAAATGGTGGAGGCTGTGCTGATAACGCGCTGCTGCTATCATGATCTGCAGACGCACTCCCCTGTGCGGCACATCGCGTCCACGAAATGAGCGCACACTGGCAGCACTGTTTGTTTAGGCGGTGCTCAGCATCTATCACGCACAACACCATCCCTGGGCGGATCACGGAGGATGTATGGGAGCGTATGGGTTGGTTGGTGGTACCCGGGTGCGTATAGATGGTGTTTGGGCACAGCTGCATGGACGCGCTGGGCGGGCTGGGACTGGAGCGCAGGGGTAATGGATCGGGCGTGTCTGAATCAGCACGACGCCGGGTGTGCTCTCAGACTTCTTTTAAAACCAGAAGTGGCTTCGTATTAATGCATTCATGTATTAATGATTAGGTGTTGCAGGACTGGCTTTCTAATGGGGAATGGATCTCGAAACTAACCACGTGATCATCCAAACACTCCCGTCTGTTTTTAGCCTTTTTATCAACGTGGTAAAAAGTTGTTCTTGATTTGTTGGTTCAGGCCTACCAAAGTGTGAGCCCTCACCCTTTCATTTTTTTCATGCACCATCTCGCAATCGAAAATAATCTCTTTGGCACAGTGAATAGATGAGCGGCTGTTCAAGCAGCGCTTGAACAGAAGGTAGCACTATTCTCAATCATTTGTCGTCCCTGCGTGCTCGACTCATTGCCTATGCACGGGCGTTCCACCGTGTCAGCCGCTGTAAGAGAGTAGGGGGGCTCCATTTACTTTGTGGCTATTTTATCCTCCTCGCTCGACGCAAGTGTTCAAAGGGGGTCAGTGCATGGTCACTGCACTGATCTCCTCCTCGTTTTGAGGATGTATACCACAACAAACGGTGGGGGTGAGGGGTGAGGAGTATGCAGGCATGGGGGGGGGGGTGCATAGCCATTAGACCGAGGTGAGGCTGAATGTCAGCATGTGTGAAGTGAAGGCGGCGATATGGGTGTATATGTACGTGTGTGTGGGGGGGGGAAGCAGCCCCAAGGGAGGGTTAAGGCATCGAGCGGCCATCGTGGCGTAAAGGTCTGAGAGCCATAAGAGCTGTTCTGCAGGCCAGCGGTTCTAAACACGACAGAGTGCCAGCTGGTTCTACAGCAGCCCTCTCCCCCGATGCCTTGTGGGACTGGATGTGCTGCGCTTTCCCAGTTTAGCCACCAATTCCCTCCAGTGTTCTTGGCTAAAGATATACAGAGGAATTAAATGGAAGGATACTTCCAGCATCTGTCTGCCACTCCCCGGTGTAGGTTTTCTCACGCGTACATCGCCCCACTTCTATAAGCACTCCGAGACCTCAGGTGCTATTTTAAGGGAAGTGTTTTATGGTATAGACTACACATACACAGTCCCATCACTGTAACTTAATCTGAGTGCGAGTACTATGTATGTTATTGACAAGAGTGTCTTACCTTTAAACCCTTGCCACATCTGCATAAATATCTCTCTATATGTGCATCATGGGGGTTTGAACGTGCAGAGTGCTCAGAGTCTAACGAGTTGTACTCTCTGGTGAGTTGACGACCCTAACTCTCTGTGTGTGTGTGTGTGTGTGTGTGTGTGTGTGTGTGTGTGTGTGTGTGTGTGTGTGTGTGTGTGTGTGTGTGTGTGTGTGTGTGTGTATACACACGTGTACGTGACTCAGTCTTTACCGACTACTCCCCTAGTTCTTTAAGAGGTGATGATCATCGCCTCTCGGGTGTGTCATCCTGTTGCACGGTGTTGCAGTAGCAGCAGCTCTGGGTGGTGCTGTAAGAACTACGTCAACTCTCATTACCAAGCATTACCCCCCCCCCCCCCATAAAAACTCAAACACTCAGTGTGTGTGTGTGTACAAAGCACACTGTACAACGCATCTCTCTAAGCAGATTGCTTGCATCAAGAGGCTCCACAATATAATGTATAGCAGAGGGTGAGGGAGGGAGGGAGGGAGGGAGGGAGGGAGGGAGGGAGGGAGGGAGGGAGGGGAGAGTCTTCCACTTTCTGCTTCCTCAGAGAGTGTACCGGGCCATGGGGTGAGATTAATGGCTTCCCTCTTGCGGGTCCGTCCGTTGTGTTACAGCAGCTGTTGTGCATGCCTTGTGTGCTGGTGTCATGTGTTAAAGTCTGCAGAGGCACAACTGATATGTGGGTAATCGTCTCGTGCGGCCACGAGAGAGAACCAGGCAGGGAGGCTGTTTATGGATTATTAAAGGGGACAATACCAGGCAAGTTTATAGAGTTGATTAAAAACACTTTTGTCCTCGACGGGGAGGGGAGGGGGGAGTAAGAATGCGACTTTCCAAAAGAGGGCACACAAGGCCATATCTGCCATATTTTATGTCTTGTGATGTAAGTGGGCCTTTGTACCCCGAGAGACGTTTCTCCCCTCGTAAAAAGGCCAGGGTTCGTCTATGCGGCGTTCCGTCCTCTGGATGTTTCCTCTGACACTCCGGGCCGAGCATGCGGTACAGTACAGCCCTTGTGTGTCTCGTGTTAATGTGTCACTGACGGTAATTCGCTCCTGTCAAAGAGGAGAATGGCTACAATATTTGTCGTCAATGGGAGGAGGTTGAAGCTCATTTGTGAGATTTTGATGTGTTGAGTCATTTTTTGTAGGGTTGAATATCATTTCAGGGAAAATTGAACCATGTCAAACAAACTCACAATGCGAACGCATTCATGTCAAAGAGCATTAGCATTCATGTTTTTGGGTGCTTGTTGAATTAATAACCACATTTAATAAAGCATAAATAAACAATACAATGCAAGAACACACAAGGAATAAAAGAAATGCAAAAAGAAAAAATGGAATTAAAAAATACGATTCTTCGTCTCTGCATCCGAGTCGGGTTCAGCCAAGACGGTGTTAGGCCATGTCCGGCATCCTGTGCGACAGCACAAGTGGAACTGTCGAACAGGATGGGGTCACGATGGATGGTATCTTGCGCGTGTCAAGGAACGGTTCAGTCTCGTTTGGGGTTTGCGAGATCCTCTGTGCTTTGCACTCCTCTACCCTCACATGAATAAAACACAATCGCACTGAGGGCAACATGTAAGATACATCACCTCTTCAGCAGAGGCCTCTCACAAGCTTCACCGCGGGATGACTTCTTCTTTTCTTTTTCTGTACTAAATACAGAATGGATATCTCTAAAAAAAGAAAAAAACTCAAAAGAATGGCCGAGCAGCTGGAGTCTGTCATAGGTGTTCATACTTTTCTGATGTTTCCTCCGAGCCAAAAGAGTTGGAATAATGAATTTCCCCCCCACCCCCCCATCCTCCTCAAGAGTTTCACCAAGGCCAACTTCCTTATTGTACGCCCTGAAACTTGAATGTGGGCCAGGAGCATTTTCTGTCATCCCAGAGCTAGCTCTGGCACTCCTGGCTTCACCTGATAAAAAGGTGGAGGGGGGGGGGGGGGGGGGAGAAGGAGAGAGAGAAGGAGAGAGAGAAGTTACAATACAGGGAACAGTGGTGCCTATAGGGCAAGCTGGCAGGAAGTACACAGTGACTTCACATCGTCAAATGGAGAGACTGAGTGTTAATAGACCAAAGAGCAGCGGAGGTTCAGCAAAGGCCACTGAAGAGACCAGGGAAGACAAAGAACGTACGCCAGGACATCACGGGCTGAAGGGGCGAGGGGGAATGTCCTATCATGATAAAGGTCTACGAAATATATAAGTACTTATATAAGTCCTTCACTTTCAAGGATACTGTGGGGGATGATGGTCACACACACACACACACACACACACACACACACACACACACACACACAGCGAGCCCCATTGTTCCCCATATAAATCCTCGCCCTATCCCTACACGCGGGCTCTGCTGTGGCTGGCGACCATCAAAGTGAGATAGAAACGTCTTCGCTGTGTTCGAGGCCCCGAGCAGAAGAAGACAGCCTTGGAAGTCCCGACGGGATGCGACCAATAGCTTTTGTTTCTTCTGCCCGCCAGATAACAGGGTTTTGGGGGTCTCCCGGCCCCCTGAAGAACCCCGGGCCCCTGGCAGGCGTGCCCGGGGGCGACGCCGCCATCGGCTGTTGTTTTCATTGGGGTGGGTGTCGAAGGCTCGGGGGCACAGAGGGGACTTAATGAAGAGCGATGATGCATATTATAAACGGGGGGAGGAGGGAAGATGGCTGTCTGTTTGGGAAGAATGCATCGAAGCGAGGGGAAACTTATGACCCCCCCCCCCCTCTTCGGGAACAAATCGATTTCAACCGTGATTTGACTGACGGCTTCAGACCGTGTTGATTTCTTCGGTTTTATCCGAAGTCCCCCTTTCGTTCGGCTTGTGTGAGATGTGTAGTACACAAACATACATTGCACACACACACACACTCCCACACACACACACACTTGCGCACAAACACCACTACACACACACACACACACACACGTACACACGGCAAACGTACATGCATGTAAACAGTCTGAAACACTTAGAAACACTGAAGAACCTGTCCCGATAAATGTTGCATATGTATTCTAGGATTTTACTGCTTTTAAGACCAGGGGCCTCATTTATAAAACTGCATGTGTACAAAGGAGAAATCGGTATGAAATATTCAGAATATATAAATAGTTTCCATTCGACGTTATAATCTCCTTGTTTGCATGACTAGCCTATCTAGTCATGCCACGGTCATCCATAAAAAGTGTATTTGTACATTTACCAAGAACTGGGGACTGCGTAACCTTCTGTTGGCAGTTCGCATTGGAGCTGCATTCAAGACAGATCCATTTGAGACCGGAATAGCCGTCTTTGTGGGGAAGGTTGAAGAGATGCAGAAAAATTAGCAACCTCAGCACATGCTTGTGTGCGCATGGAGGAAATGCTACAGAATTAAAGACTGGGCCCGATGACTTTCTTTTTCTCTTCTTTTGGAAGATGCTGTTTGATTTTGGTTAAGCATTTCCCCAGTAAAGCGCATACTGCCTGGGTTAAGAGCTCCCTCAGAGATGCAGAAATAGTGCTGTTTGATTTTGTGTTGGTGGGAATCAATGTTTGTGTTTTACAGTATTTGCTGAGAAAGTTTTATTTTATACGCAAACGGACCATTCATGCACCTTCTCCAACCAGTCCTTATTCAATCATATTTTATTAAATTATTAAAGCATGCAGCTTTCCTAAACTGGGACAGTGACAGTAGTCATTGATTTGTATATCAGTTAGTCATATTTCAAGGGCATGTTTTCCAATGAGGCACCAGTGCAACGCTGGGAAACATCTTACTGTTCCCTCCATTAATCGCTGGCAGACCACAGAGAAATCATCAGCCATTCTGGTAGAAGCATCTCTCTCTCTCTCTCTCTCTCTCTCTCTCTCTCTCTCTCTCTCTCTCTCTCTCTCCTCTCTCCCTCTCCTCCTCTCTCTCTCTCCTCTCTCTCTCTCTCCTCTCTCCTCTCTCTCTCCTCTCTCTCTCTCTCTCGTCCTCTCTCTCTCTCTCTCTCTCTCTCTCTCTCTCTCTCTCTCTCTCTCTCTCTCTCTCTCGTGTGTGTGTGTGCTTGGAAAGATATCTTGCGCTGTTTGGTGTTGTTGTTATTTGAAATAAAGGTTCACATCCAGTCCAGAGCAAGGATAGTGTTCTATAAATATTATGTGTCGGGTACTACTACTAAAGCCTCCTCTGTTATTACTGTTCCCAGCATGTTGGGGGATGGTATCTTGCTAAAAAGGCCTCTGGATAATGCCAGGCTTTTTGGTTGCATGGGATAAGTGCGGCCATTAGAAATAATATATAGGCTAGAGATGTCTGCATTGCAAGGGACGTTCAGCAGACTATGAGAGCAGACTTTCAACCTGGGTTATAATAATGCCTTTCTCCCTCTTTTTGATTGGGAGTTTGATTACAAGGTGGAGGAATGGTGAAGGCAGGAGCTCCAATGACCTGAACCACTTCTGCATCCGTCTGACCCAAATGCATGCAAGAGATAAGGGTTTACACTCGTTGGATGTTGTTTCCCTGATCCTGTTTGATAACACGGCGCGTTTCCCCGGCTAATAATAAACGGCCCTGGGGTTCTGACGATACCTGACTGGGGAGGTTTAGCTAAAGGGTAGAGGCAGGGTGTTTGTGTGTGAACATACAGATGGTTGAGTGTTGGGTAGCCTACCTCTTTTAAATGGTTGGTGGGGAGTTGTTAGGACGTTGGAATGCCGGTTCTTCTGTTTTGTATATTTTAATTTTTTTGACTCTGATTCATACAGAGTAGACCAACTCAGTGAGCACATTAAGCATGTGGGTGTCTCGATGTATTCTGCAAACCATCTTTTATGTATTTTTTTATGCAACACAGTAGGCTACATTTAACCAAGGACATCAATTCTGCTTCAGAGGAATTCAATTATTGCATTCAGCTTGACGCTATCGCTGCGTCACTCCCACCTTAATCCGATCGGTCTGATTAGATCGACTGATCCAACGAATATTGATCCTATGTTTAATGATCGTCTGAGACTCTGTCTCTCTGTCTGTCTTCTGACCGTCTGCCTCTCGTCTCTGTGTCTCACATATTCATTTTTCCTGTTCTGCTATTCCAGCAGACTAATTGCTTACTGGCCAGCCTGTCTTGCGGTAGACATTGGGCAACGAGGCGCTAGTGGAGACGTAAAACAACCGCCGTGAGACGCGCAACTAACAACAGAAAACGAGTAGACCGTGACTGTTTACCCCCTTTCGACCGCAACACCGTACCGTTGTATTTCCTAAATGTCTTCCCGCCTCCTTCAGGACATCGACGCCCACTTTACCGCTCGGCCTTCCCTGAACACGCCACGCCACGCACCGCGCGCTTGTGTAATAAGACCTGCCAAGTCGGGGAGTGAGCGGCTTCGGTGGAGAATAAGTGGAGTTGTGCCACGTCCAGGCACCGATCCGTCAGTCAACACGACAGGGACCCCCGCTCCTTCTCAGGGTTCTGCATCAGCGCGGGGGGCGGAGGGCGGCGGTCAAATTGACTTGCATGAGACGCGAGCGAAACGAAAAACAGGAACGTTGCCACGCCGACGCAAACCTCGTCGAGAACAGCGGTGACACGGCCGTCTCCTGGCATGCCATACCTGTCCGTCAAGACGCATCGAAACGCGGCGAGCTGTCAGCGCTGTCGCGGGGAGCGAGAGCGGTGAGACCTACCCCCCCTCCCCCGTTGGAGAGCCACGTGTTGATCAGATGCTTGGGGAAGGAAGGAAGCCACCGTCTTAGTGTCTAGACTCTAGGCAGAACGCCGAGGCGTTCACGGTGAATTCAAACTCTTGGAGACAATGAATTCGTTTTTGATTAAAAGGAGAAAAATGGAGCGAGCACACACATGGTTTTCTAATGTGCCTGGAAGCCCTAATGATCATGATGATGGAGTTAAATGACCAGCTGATGGTAACATGCCACTGCATCCAGTCATTGGTGGCCCCGGCTTTATTGACTGAAATGGCTTCAGTTATAGCAGCCATTAGTAATGGAGTACCGCAGATTCACATTGAATGAGAGGCAACCTTGTGACTTTTTTATTCACAAGGGTATTCTAGATCGTTGCGTCTCCCCTGGCCCACTTTTTTTTGGTGATGTGCTTATAAGATATGCTTTTCCGTCCTGCCTCTCATTCTTACAGACTAGGTTTATTATTACTACATATATATTATACTGAAATCTGTTTGGTTAGTGTACTGTCAAATATGGTTTGTACTGTTCTTTTCATTTCAAGGTTAAGCCTGTACATTGAGTTGTTTCTCATCAGGAACAACGTTTCGGATTTATTTGCTCGCAGCAATATCTCTGATAGGAGGCTATATTTCTTTTTGACCTCATAGTTATATAAATGCACTGTGAATTCAATAACTGCCGCCGGTTTGACAAGACAAATGGCACCCCTGACCATGCGATATTGCAAATCTACCAGAGCTGGCTTCATTGGGAAAACGGCTCAGAATAAGTGGGTCAGGTGCATGGTCCGAGATCGAATGGTAATGGGCCGCACGGTCCGCCACGAGGCCGTCGATGGAAGACGGAGATAAAGAGGAAGAAGAGGTGTTATCTGGGTGAACGCACTACACTAAGGAGACGGGTCAGAAAAGAGCTGACCTCTGGATACCTGCAGTGGTCATCCATGCGCCTCGTTCCTGGAGAATGTGATTTAATAGACCAACAGAAGCTGCTGTTTTCCAGAGTCGTTTCTTGTGTTTGTGTTGGAGTGCAGAGCTGTTTGTGTACAGGTACCCCTGGTGATCTGTAATCACACATTTCACCAAATGTTTCCCATGCCTTGATTGTGTGCGGGGGTGACCTCGTCTCCCATCGTAACCATGGCTACGATAAGCTGCGTGTAAGGCGGTGTAGGCACGCATGAATGGATGGACAGAAGTATTATGGGTGGGTAGACGCACGCATGGACGGCTTTAATGCACGTAATAAAGCGAGAATGGCTGTAAAATCCTCCTTGAATCACCATGTAAATTACCAAATTCTGACATCAGGGATTTCTTTATGGCATAGTAGTTCGACCTTGGAAGTGTCATTGTGAGGATGTTTCATTCCTTGATACAATACAACAATAACAAGTATATTTATTTATTAATATAAAGTCATATATGGACGTATATATATGAATCCATCAGAGTATATCGACGTGTATGAAAGGATGCATTAGTGTGTGGCGTCGGGTTTCAGTGCAGTAACCCTCACACTCCGACTCGGGCGAAGATTCAATTAGAACAGATATGTTCTACGTCGTCTGTGTGGTCTGATGTGTCTGGCAGAAAGGAAAGCGTTTCCCCCACATCTTTTTGTCCTGACGGGGTGTTTTTAGACGGGGGCAGCTGACAGAGAGAGGGACTTGCAGCCTGCTGTCACATGAATAGCTCCGGGCTAAGGTCCATTGTATCGGAGGAAGCAGAAGCTGTCGTGGATTTCATTGACTTAAAAGATACCCTTGTGGAGATGTTTCATCGCCACGAGAGGTTTCACTTCTTTATTTATTAATATTTCTGAAGAGAGACGTTCACACTGTAACAATGGCAACAGATACCAGAACGCTAACATGTGTAGTATAGCCTGCTGGGTAACTATTGGAGAGTGGGGCGGGGTTAAGGGGATGTTTGGCTTAATCAGGTTGACCAGATGAGTCTTAAATTGTTTCATGAACATTATTAACAGAAAGCGCCGCCGTGCCTACCAGCATGTGTAATCAACAGTCAGTGTTGCCACAATTTGTGAGATTTGTGATATTTACGGCAAAATCATTTCGAGAAAACTACTGCTCTGATTTTTCTCAAACAATCAAGTAAACAAGAAAAGCTAAAAAGCGATGAAAACCCCCATCGAAAAATAGCACAACCCAGAACCTGCGTGCGCTAATCAATTGAAATTAGCAATAAGGAAGAGCGAACAAAAGCCATGCAAAGCAGATGCAATTTTATGTGTGACTTGGGGGGGCTGTGTATCTCTCAGCGTGGCTCCGGCTCTAATCAGGGGCCCAGCATATGGCTGATGGCCCGCAGCCCTGGTGCTTCTCTGGTGCGCGTACAACTAAGAAAATAAAGACTGTTATGGTTTGGTGGGTGTCTCCAACACGCCTACCTGATGGGACACAGACAGAAGTCTCCCTTCCCTGGAGCAGGTAAAGGAGTGAAACTAGTATGACCATGGGGGTTTATTCAAGGGCATTGTTGGGTACAATGTTGTGCTTTGAAATTCTTCCGTATAATTAAATTAAAAGGTACTTTGAGTGTGAGTGACGTTTAACTGTGTGTGTTACATTTTACTGCTGGTTGTCGGCGATCCATTCTGAAACGTGCCCTGATTGCAGACTTCTGACTTGACAGTGTTTTAAATCGGCTTTGACGAACCTTGATAATGAAACGTGTGCAAAATGTCATCCAAACTTTTCCCATTTCGAACAATAAGGTCAGCTACTGCAATGAGCGTATCAATAGTTCATTTTAAAGCCGTTGCTCAAAAACGTATCTTCATAAGTGCTGGATAGCGAGTAGAGTTGTTAAGTTTGTATAGTAGCATATAATACAGTATTTGACTTGGTTTAGGAAAAACGCATATATTTTCTTGTCTGTTACATCACTTGGATTTTCATAATAAAATTTTGAATAAGTTATGCATCAGAAAGGAAAGACAGATTTTGCCATGTTTGTGTTAGGAACATGGACGCCTTTTAGAGTGCCAGTACACGATATAAGTGTACCATAACTATACATATTAGGTGCTCTGAAGGAAACATATTATTATCCCTAAATGGAGTGATGGCGTTGATATGCTGACTCCACGCTGTTAATGGAGCCTCAGAGAGAAATCTATTTTTAGGAAATGTTCACAATTCATTCGCTTGATTGACGGCGCACCCATTTGGAAATCACATTTATACAAACACACAAACGCCCTGTCGCCTTTCGTTTCTCTATTTCCGACCGTTTTATAGTATTTAAATATTCAAACCCTTTCCCTGATCCGATCCTTCCTTCCCCCCTCTCTTTCCCCTTCCCCCGATTCCATCCACAGTAACAGACTTTTAATAGGAATAAGTAATAATTTTTCACATCAAAAATGCATTATGGATACACAGTTTGAGCTTACCAATTCACGCCCGGGGCAAAGTATAATGGAACCATGAACTCAAAGTTTCACAGCCGTAAGTATATAGAATATTCCTCCAACAAGTGCTGGATATAAAGGCAGTCTTTTCCGGCCAAAGAAATGGGTATGAAAAAACTAAGTGTAGGGAACATTATGGTATCTTAAAAAAAGGTCAATATCCAGGTGCTGTTCTGTTCCCTAAGAAAGAGGCTGTCCATGAATAATTAGTTCAGTCTGAGCTTAGTTGCTAAGAGGCTTAGGAGGCTATGAGCTCCAGTGTAAGCCGGCTTAGGGGGGTAAGTCTTGTAGACCAACTACTGGCATGTTCTCTTGTGCCTACCACTCTACCACGTACCACCAGTGCGTTGATACAACTCTAGCTTGTCCAGTTTGTCGTCTGTCCGTTGATTGATTTAAACTTTATTATTATTATTGGGTTCTCCTGTGCCGTCAGCCGTGGCGTCCAAACTAATTATCATGGCGATGAGCCACTGAATCTGCTTTCTTCTGATATTTAAGATGCTGCCACGACTTAACATTAGCTTGTTAGCATGGATCATTCTTGACCTTGATTCAAATCACCGGGGGGAAAGAGACCATTTAGAAACCTGCAGGATATTTCCCCCAAAAAAGTGTTTGTTTTTGGGGAATCACAGGTCTTCCATAAGAGCGTTTTTCCTAAGATATTTTCCTATAATAAACGAGTGACCTTTTTTGTCCGGCTTCCCCTGCCAATTGTGTTGAAACTGTCATATGTCCTGCAGTACTCCCTGTGGCTCTTCCTCAGACATGATTAGCTCCCACCTCTGACCAATTATGGGCTCCATTCAACGGCTGTGTCTCCTGATACAGCAGATCTCTGCGCTCACGCTAGCACACGGGAGGGGGAACCTTGTTTTTGTCTCTAAATCAACATAGCTCCTGTGCAACTGGGCTTCACAAGAGGGAGGAGGGCCGGGGACTCACTGGCACAAGTCATTCCTCCTCATTTGATTTTGTCCTTTGTCCCTGGCGTAGCGATCTGTGTCCAATGGCGGCCGTGACTTTCACCCAGAAGAGAATAATAGAGACTTATAGATACGGTGTCAATAAAGGGGCCTGTGCACTCGTTGATCACGTTTAATGACCGTTCTGCTCTTTAACCAACGCTGTGGAAAGACTTGTTTTTACGGCGGTTACCTAAGAAGAGAAACAAGGCTAATAAAATATTCTTCCTGCAGGAGATGCAGAATTAGGACTTTAACGCCATCAGAGCCAATGGTGCATAGCGCGCCTTGCACTGGAGGCAAGTGCCAGCAAATGTTCCTGCTTGTAATTTAGCCAGAGAGATTTCTCCATCCACCATTTCCCCGTGAGATCTTTTTATAGAACGACGATAAAGTCTCCATCTGTCGTGATGGTGCTGAAAATAGTTAGAATAGTTATAAACCGCATAAACGAGAGAAGAAAAAATAAAAAGACGCCCCCGTTTTTTTTAATGACCGACGCAGATGAGATGTGTGGAGGAAATATGTTTTCAATTCAGTGTAATTAAAAGTGTTTTGCTTCTCTCCGTGGCGGTTTAGGTTTGTTAACCAACCGTTATGGACAGAGAACCCCTGGGCAACCTGTCCACAGATGGCGAAGGTTATTTATTGTACACAATAATGCGTGAGATGTGAAGTAGCTAGCTAAACACCCATTAGCATTTATCCCCCACTGGCTACCAATATCTGTTCTCAAAGATCACACCCAGGCCGAAAGAAAATGTAATTCCTTTGGCAAGGAGACCCGTTTTTCTGCCGGGGGCCTGAGGGGCCGCACCTAGTGGACGCTGGTGGTAATGGAATCAGGTAGTTGTATGACCCAGGACTCATATTGCATATTGCACGGTTTCACTGCCTCTCAACCCCCCTGCCTCTCCACCCCCCCTTAGCAAAGCCAATTAGCTGAATGTGCAGCTATTTATGTCTGTCAACTTAATTTTAAGGCTATGCCTTAGCACAATGTCGCATTGTGTTGTGAGAGGAATGACAAAAGCCATCGTTGGAAGTGTATCTCACGCAACAATGAACATGGTGCTGAGTAGGGAGGTCAGGGTGAGTTCAGAGTGACTTCTGTATGGATCTCACCATTGAATGTTTTGCCCTAAAAAGAATCCTGTCTGACAAGCATACCTTAAGTAACCCGAGTTACTCAAGGAAAGAATGTCTTTAGCTGAATTCCATGTACGCACAAAGCAGGACTGCTTACTGTTGGTACAGTAAGCTGACAATATCCTCCGAAAGCCTTTTTGGCGAGCTCAGACGAAAATCCCCCCTTTCCGAAACAACAAAAACTGCTGCAGCTTTTGCATTGTGTCGCTGACTAGGAATCAACATGCATGTCTGCTTAGCAACTTGAGGGATGCCGCTTAGTAACCGTTTATGGTTATGCGCTGTATATCTTAACCACCAGTTATGAACCACTCTGCCATCATGTCGGATATTTCGTTGAATCTGGATTTACGTTAACTACTGCATGTAGTTATGCTGCTGGTGGGTTTCAGCATGTATCATCCCGACCTATTGACTTCCCCAGGGAACATGCAGCAGTGCTTTAAGAGAAACAAACAAATTTCACTAATTGTTGTCCCCGTGGCGGTTTGGCAGTGTGCGTTTTGATTTCTATTTATTTGAAGCTTTAAACTCTGATGTAACCCTTCAGTATCGTACAGCTCGCCACAGCCTTGGGCAGGAGGTAACACTGCATCCATTATCATGCACATGTTCTCGAGGATGGCAAGTTGTGAATTAGTATGCATAGAGCTTCCATAGCTTACCGACAGTGGCCTCGTAATTGAGTAAAATAGAGACTGATTTGGGGTTTTGTCTTGTAATAAATTGTGACTCTCACAACAAATAATGGAGATTAATAATAATTGTTGCGTCTTCCCGGGCTGTGTTTAGTTTAATTCAGTATTTTATATGAGACCACCAACTAGTTAGTAATAGATAAATTCTCCAGCCAATATTTTTTATTGGGTATAAGTACATTGTTATTTATTTGTAGTCAACCCCAGACATTTCATTCGATAATTAAACCTTTATAAGCTTAGAAAATGAAAGCAAATACTGGCAACAATTTTGACAAACTGCCAATGTTTTTCTGGTCTCTGCTCCAAAAAGCTCACACATTAAAATATCTGCGATAACGGGTACAATATTCTCCATGGTAAAATACCCCATAGAGCGAGACAGAACAGTCGTTCATGGATCATTTTCAATGACAATTCATAATACCAACAATACTTATAATTCACAAACTCATAACGGCGCGTAATTAAACAACACCGTGGGAAAACCGAAACGAAAGGCCACCGCTTTATTTATTAGGCTGTGGTTGGAGAGAGCGACGTTGTTGTGTCACTGTGTCCCTTGTCTGCAATGACTTCCCACTAATGACTCGGCCCACTAATGTATTCATCACCCGGCTGTTGCCCAGAACATGGTAGTACCCGGCAGGGAGGCATCCGTCACGCTGTGCTCCTCTACACGTTTCCTCCGTGCCCGCGGTAGGCGTTCAACACCACAACCGCACACGACTTCCTCCACAACACCCAGACACGCACGCAGCCCTGAGATCTCCATCATCGGGCCCCGGAGAGGCTGTTGAGCCAATCCCCCATAAAGAGAAACAGATCGGCATTTCCAGCGATAATGACGATTCAACCCACCGCCAGCAGGCAGGGAAAAAAGGGAATCTTCATGTATTTCGGTGTGGAGTCAACTAGTTTCTTGATTGGCATTAGCATTGGAATTGTCATGGGACTCTGAGGATTTGCAGATTCAGGGAGAGAGTGCTCCGCGGGAGTTCAGTGAAGGGTGGAAGCATCGGTGTAGCAGCAGAAGTGATCCACCCCCCGGTGTCTCTTGTCGGCCAGACAACTGATTCCTGCCGGAGCTTTGTACTGGCGGCGGCTGTGGATCTCGTTAGAGGTGTGATTGAAACAGGGCAAGGCAGGGCCGCTGTGTTTGACAGATGGATGGAGCAGTAAGATTAGCTACAGGTACTACTGAGACATGCTGACTCCGCACATGCGACTTCTGTAATGACTTTAGGGCGGTGGGAATCACAGTTTAGCTAATGCAGCGAGAGTGTGTTTTAACTGGCAATGTGTGGCTAATTGGCGATTGAAGTTGACACATTTTCATTTAATGCAAACTATAATTTAGCTAAACAAACATTTCAAATTTGTGGTTGGCAACACTAAAATAAGATTTGCACAAAAAAACGTTGTCTCAATGATGTGTAGAATAACACTAATGCCTTCTGGCTGTCAACACACCAGCAGGGATAGACGCGTTGGATATTGTCTTTGGATGTTGTCAGACAGACAGGATAAATACCTAAACGTATACATATACTGTAGATGCATAAAGTAAATGGATGCATGTGTGATGGCACACATTCATTATAAGACGTCTTGGAATGGTTTCATCCTGGGCTGAGGGATTGAATTAGGGCATGGCTGTCACCACCTCCGCCATTAAAACATGATCCACCATGCAGGCCAGTTTCAGGGCTGGGAGATGTTGAATCTCTAAAGGGGGGACATCTGAGAGGAGAGTATCTCCATCTGTCAGGAGAACGGTTTGCCTTTCAACCCTGCCCTCTGTGCCCTGTGTGATCTGTGGCCACCGGCTGTGTAATGGATTCTGTAAAGTGGATTATGTAGGAATTGTACTACAGTCCGACCACTAAACCACCACTACGCCCTCCTGTTAGGAATTCATCAGATCTACAATGGTGGAAGAATGAAGAGCCGTATTCTTCTGAGGCAGAAGAATACGGCTGAAGCAGGCTGCTTCCGTCTGAAGCAGGCTGCTTCAGACGCACAGAACTGGGTCTTTATCCGTATTATTAGGCTAAATGCAATCCCATGAACATTGCGTAACTTGCATTACCGAGGGGGAATGGTTTCTGTGACCAGAAATATATATTTAGTACCTTCAAGTGAGTGAGAGAGGGTGAGAGAAAAAAGGAGAGGGAGCGAGTGGGAAAAAAAGAGAGAGGGGAGAGAGAGAGCACGAGAGAGGCCATTGTGGAACAGTATTCCCTAATGCAGACCAATTTAAGGCTTGCTCTCAACGGCCGATTGAAATGTCTTTGAAATTGAGATTCAGATTGATTATCTTTAAGTTGCTTTAAAAGGACGGCGCTGCCTCACTTTAACCTCTCTGCCTCGCCAGTCTCCCCCCCGTCCACCTCCTCTTGTATTTAGATGAGGAACGCTCTCTCTCTCTCTCTCTCTCTTTCTCTCGCTCTTTTTCACTTTCTCTCTTTCTCACCCTCTCCTCCTTTATAGATGAGGAACGCTCTCTCTCTCTCTCTCTTTCTCTCGCTCTTTTTCACTTTCTCTCTTTCTCACCCTCTCCTCCTTTATAGCCCTCTCTCGTTCCCTCGCTCTCTCTTAATCCAGGAATAATGATCACGACCTCGTTTTGCCTTTTTCTTCCCTTTCTTTTCTTCCCTCCACTTCCCTTCGCCCTGCTGACATTAGCCGAGGTTTTCCGTCTTCTTGTCTGTTCCCACGTCTTTTAGTGGCAGTGTGTCACCTAATTGCACTCCCGGTGGGCTCCCTGCTGGCTTTACCCGGCTGGAAGATTCCCTGAAAGGATTCTTTCTCTGTGCTCCAGGGGCCATCGTTCACGGGGCCTCTGGAGACGGATTCTGTCCTGAGGTCGCGGTGCGCTAGCGCACTGCCGCGCTCGTTAGCATCCCAGCGCTAGGCAGTGCCTAGCGGAAAACTTAAAGAAATGGTTTTCCCCCTCGAGAGGAAACATTAGTAGCACCTACCTACGTCTTTTATTTTGTAATTTGGACATTTGTGATGCTAGTCAGGAATTCAAGAGCTAAACTAAACGGGACTATTACAGTAAAACCATTTGGATTTTTACCTTGTTCAGATGTGTTATTTTAACACAATTGTATTGTAATATCTAGTTATGCATATCTCTGTGGGCTACTATATTTAATCACAAATTAATTTAGATTAAATCATAAACATTCAGGCGTATGTTGTTTATGTGTCGTATATTTCATTAAAATTGTGCATTCAACTCTCTCCAGTAATCATCTCACATACTAAAGCGGGTCTATACATTTTATAAAACATTTTCAGATTATCCTATTATGTGCAGAAAATAAAGCTTTGCTCATTACCTTACAAGGCACCAAGGGAGGGCTTACAGAGATGTAGTGCGGTATGAGAAATGCTTTACTTGCTTTATTCTCCCACTGGCTGCTAACATCTGGCCTGGGACTGCTCCAGCTGACTGATGTTCAGTGGGAACCAGTAATCAACAGGACGCCAACTACTCCTTCAGCAGTCCAAGCCTCTCCTTACCTGAGCACAGCCTCTCTTAAAGACTACCCTGCTCGTCCTACACTGATCACTTTAAGTAACCTTCACGATGGGAGTAATGGACTGCACAATATTGCAGTAACATTCAGTAACAATTTTGCCCAGCATTCACCCATTGATATACACATTCACACACCGGTGGCCATGCAAGGCGACAGCCAGCTCATCAGGAGCAGTCAGGGCGAGGTGTCTTGCTAAGGGACACCTCGCCACTCAGCTAGGAGGAGCCGGGGATCGAAGTCCAACTTTCCTGGTACCAGCCAACCCGCTCTACCTCCTGAGCCACATAACGCCTCGATGAAGAAGAATAACAACAATATGATACGGTGTAGTCGATTATCCCGTTGAACAGGAGTGTCTTTTTTTCCCCTCCACCTTTTGTTATTTACCGTTGACTCCCAGCGTTAGAGCGCCCCAGGGGATAATACTTGTCTATAATTGCAGTATAGGCAACGCGTCAACCAGCAGACCACAGAACAATAGTTCTGTGTTACTATGTCACCTGTAAGTGCTTCCTTTTGTTGCATTTAGTTCAATGTTTGATTTATTCTATGTTAGCCTTTATTTTATTTTTTATTTTACTTTGTTTATTTTATGTTATGTTATCTTATTTTACTCTAACTCTGTCGTACTTTACTTTACTTTGCTTTACCACCTTTGTATTGAAACTGTTGCTCAGTCATTTTCCTCGGGATAAATAAAGCTTCTTGAGTCTTGAATCTTAACAGCAGTGAGGAGGCCAGTGTGTGGACGGACAGCGATCGACGCTGGTCTTTGTGTGTGTGCACTGCATCACAGCAGGCCATGGCCTCCACGCTGCCCGCCCCTGCTCCCTGTACAGCAGGCCTACGTCACTGACAGTAACCCTCTCCCTCTTAGTGCTCCGATGCCTCGTGGTAATCATTCTCTAATGGACCACAGAATGTGGGCTCAGGTTGCGTCTCATCTCTCGGCTGTCCAATGCCACTTCCATGAAACTATTATGTAGCAGGGATAACAAGGCCGTGCAAGCAGCGATCAGCTATGTGACCTCGGCGTAACATCGTTTTCGGGGGGGTACTTGCGGCTCAGAACTAACGCGATTAATAAGAGATATCGCTGCAGAATGGAACATGGTATCTGTGATGTGTCCGTCTATTCTCTGGGTCTGTCGCTGGGTCTTTGAGACACGCCGTGATGGCCAGGCTGACGAAGGGACCGCTCCGGAGGATTTAACCCGGACACGGGCCCGCGGGACAGCTGCCGATGGCAGCAGAACACAGGCCCGCTTCCATGGGAGGTTTGCTTAAATGGGCTCATTTAAATTCCGTCTCTGTCAGTCGGTGCGTCTGTTGGAATTACAGAGGGACTTTCATTTCCGTGTACAAGGGGTTTCAAAGACGGGGCTTTCCTTGATTCAAGGTGTTGGCAGCTGCATGGGGAAACACAAGAAAACAGAAAGTGCAGCACCGAGATGGGTGGCGGGTGAACACACAGGCCTGCATCATCACATGCAGAAGTATAACATCAAACACACACATATCACATATCACACACATGTACATCACACTTGCACACACAGGTAAGCATCACATACTACACATGTATACAACACACACACACACACACACACACACACACACACACACACACACACACACACACACACACACACACACACACACACACACACACACACACACACACACACACACACACACACACACACACACACACACAGCTGATCTCCTAATGCAGTCTGACAAATCCATGATATGGGCGCTCAGTTATTTTTGCACATGGAGAGAGCCTGCTTTGACACATAAAAAATATGGGTTTCTCTATCTGCTAAAAAACTTTGGGTTCTAAAACTTGTGTGCCGTGGGGGGCCAAGATAGTTCCGTAATAATTGAATTAATTTTTTAGTTTGCCTTTATCTAAATATCTTAATGAATTCCGAATGGAAATCTTACGCTTTCTACAATATCCTTACACTATCTCCATTATATACACATTTATCTATGTCTGTCTCTGTCTCTCCGTCTCTGTGTGTCTCTGTCTGTGTGTCTCTGTTGGTCTCTCTCTATCTGTCTTGCAGTCTCTGTGGGTCTCGGTCCGTCTGTCTGTCTCCATACGTCCATGTGTCCATGATTCATCAGACTTACTGCGACCGCAACAATCTGAGGAAGCATGAGGTATAGAGAGAATAGTGTGAACGTCTGTCCCCTCCATTAGCCGCCCGGGAGAAAAAGACGAAGGCTGCGGTTGCGCAACCCTCGTATGTGATGCAACGAGCAGCCCGGATAAAAGCAGCAGCGGAGGCAACGCCAGTAAAGGAAGAAATTCACTGTCTTCCGATGCTAGGATCATTTATCTTAGGAGGGGGTGTCTGCGCCGATCACACGTAATATATATCAGGCCGATGATGCGCTGTCAGGCTCAGCTTAGCTACGGCCAAACAACTGCAGTGCTCCTTTTTGTTGTCACTGTAAATTCAATCTGCCTCCAGCGACTCCTGGTATTCAGGCTCACTTTCCCTTTGTACTTTCAACGCTCATCTCTCTCGCTCTCGCCCTCCCCCTCTCTCTCTCTCTCCTGCACTCATCCTCTCTCTGCTCCGTCTCTCTCTCTCTTCTTTCTCTCTCTAGCTCTTCCTCTATCTGTTTCTCTCTCCCTCTCCTTCACTAAACCTCTATCTGGTCTCTATCTGGTCTCTCTCTCTCTCTGTCTCTCCTCCATTATAACTCTATCTGGTGTCTTTCTCTCTGTCTCTCCACCCTTATACCCCTTTTTGGTATCTCCCTCCCTCCTCCACTATACCTCTATCTAGTCTCTCTCTCTCTCCTCCACTATACCTCCATCGGGTCTCTCTCTCTTCCACTATACCTCTATCTGGTCTCTCTCTCCTCCACTATACCTCCATCTGGTCTCTCTCTCTTCCACTATACCTCTATCTTCTCTCTCTCTTTCTCTGTCTCTCTCCTCTACCATCTCTCTCTCTCCTCTCTCTCTCTCTCTCTCTCCTCTACCATCTCTCTCTCTCCTCTACTATCTCTCCTCTACCATCTCTCTCTCTGATCTTCCTCCCTATCTCTCCCCTCCACTCTCTCTGATCTCCCTCCCTATCTCTGCCCTCCCCTGGGCTCTCTCTCTCTCCCCTGGGCTCTCTCTCTCCTTAGCCAGTGTTGCCTTGTTATCTAGCTCGCCACTCATTTTGTTTAGGTGACTGTCTCTCCCCCCCCCCCCCCCAATCCCCACTCCCAATAAGCTACCAATTCTATTAGCCACGCGCTAACAACCTGCTAATTAAATCAGCTGACCTTTTCCCATGCTTTTGGGCTGACGGAAACTTAAGAAGGAGAGGAGGGAAACTTGAAAGTACTAAACCACCCGTTGGCTTTTCTGGGTCAAGTGCAAATTGAAATACAGCGGTACTAGTCACGGGATGCGCCGGCAACCGTTCCTATGGTAACTGCGATGGAGGCTGTATTTAGTTGCCGTTGTTTCGCCCGCTCTCTGTTTTCAACAAGGGGAGCGTGAGGACCAGTCCCGGGGGCGACGAAGCAGGAAGATGTGTGCCAATGACGTAGCTGGCGTTGCTCGACGCAGCCGCTCATCAAACGGGAGTCTCCCGGCTCCGGGGAGGCGAGATCATGTCAGAGAATTCCCACTCCCTTGTTAGAAAAAAATGTATTCATGCAGACAACTGGCATGGCAGCTTTCCGGATCAAAAATGCAACGAAACCCCTATCAAAAATGGAGCAGACATCTTGTCTTCCTGTGTGTAGACACTACTACTACAGATAGTGTCTGGATGAAAGCCCCAGTCTACAGCACTGTTCACTCGCTTGCCTGAACTGTTGTGTTCCAATAAGTAGTTTCCCCTTTATGTAATACTCTCTCAATGTCCGCCTGGGAAAGAGTCTTGCTTTACTGTTGTCTGCCTGCTAAAACACATTACCACGTCCCACCAGTCAGACCTTAGATCAACTGATAAGGTCTGATGGCAGATCAGTTTAAATCTGGGGGGCTTCAGATTTGTTTCGTCCAATCGTGGTACTTGAAACCAGTGGAACCGCAAGAAACGCAATGTGGACTAGCTAAGGCTGCAGAATAAGTAAAAGTGTATTCGTTAATCATATTTAATGTACTTAAGGTCAGAAAGAATATAGCGATGTATTTGTTTTCAAAGCCACATGCATGCACAAATAAAGAATGTCTGTTCCCATAACTTCATAACCACATCATTATTTGGTGGATCACAAAAGCTGCCTTCCTACTACATCTGAAATGCTTTAAATATATAATAATACATTTTATTCTATAGCCGTAGCCTTCATTCCTCCTTCTAAAGAAATTAAGTGAGAGCAGCAGCCTATACTTCACAAAGCCAAGGTTTTTTCTGCCTGCTGCTTTGTTTCTAGACAACCAGGTACAATATGCTCACAACTGATGCCACAAACTTTGATATATCCCCGGAAGGTAATAAGTGCTCAGCAGTCCGATGCTGACAGCTTGTTTTTATTGCATCCCGTAGCTGTGAAATGCATCTTAAAACATGGGGAATTAATGGTTTCGCTCCTCAAATGTTATGCCGCAAAACTTGCAATAAGAAATGTCTGCGTGAATAATGTGAAACCGTGTGCTGGCTGAGAACACGATGCAAAGGAAATGAGCCAAAAGGAGAGAACAGCTCTATTTTTCCTGGAATGAAATCATGTAGAAGAGCAAAGAGCATAAGTGATATAGAGGATCTGCAAACTACACATACAGATGCCATTCTGTTCTAAAAAATGTGCCCACATCTTAAGATGTTTTTTTGGAATGTCTTTGTTTCGTAAAAAAACAAAAAGGATTACACAAAAAATCCTCTCGCTAAGGAAAGCGATGATGAAACTAAGATGAGCTTTTGGGCAATGTTTGAGTGTGCAGTATTGTGTCCCTCTGTGGACAATAGATGTGTTTTCATTTCAACTTTTTTCTGTGTTTGTGGACAAAGTGCGCTCTGTATCGGGCATACAGCGAAAGCCTCTTGGCTGCGGGGGTGCCATGTATTGGTGAACGCTATTTAACTTCTGTGAAAAGGTGAAATCCCAGCACGTAAAGGCCTTCTAATAATAGGACGGCTGAACTATTCAACCGCGTCAAATTGTGTACACAAACAAAGTACCCTCCGTATATTCCTCATAATTGAAGCGGCGCAGCACAAACACAAACACACATGTGTGCACACACACACATACATACACAGATAAACACTCATGCATGCTAACACTACAGAGATACACACGCGCACACATATAGGTACGTACACACACAGGCGCACAACACATGCCCTCACACAGACCTAGATAAATCTCAACAAGTTTAAGGAGGGATGTTTAGCAATGCAGCAACACAACAGTATGACATTTTCCCCCAATATATATATCCTGTGTTTACTCCAAAGGAGCGTGATATGACTACACAATGAGTTTGTTGAAGAATTGACAGCCAAACAATGCCAGTATTTAACTGGTGCCTGCCGTTTTGAAGGAAGCAAACTACATGCATCCACAGCCCCCTTCTCTGAACATATAGGATGCTTGATGTCAATGCCTCCATGAGCGTTCGGCCGTTTAGAATTGCTAATTTGCACTGTTGGCTGTCCGCGTTTGGTTCCACGCAGCAGTCCAATCTTTCTATGGCTGCTTCATGTCTCATGTAACAGCCGCTCGTAAACACTTACAAATCGCACATTTTGCCCGAGAGGACCTATTGACCGTATATTTCATAATATCGACTTTGAAAAATGTTTTGCCATTTGTTTTGGCTTCATTTCTTAGTATGTGTGTGTGTGCGCGCATGCATGTGTGTGTGTGTGTGTGTACGTGTGCACATGCATGTGTGTGTGTATGTGTGCGCATCCCTGTGTGTGTGTATGTGTGCGCATGCATGTGTGTGTGTGTACGCACGCGTGTGTGTGTGTATGCGTGCGTGTGTGTGTGTGTTTGTGTGCACATGCCTGTGTCTGTGTGTGTGTGTGTGTGTGTTTGTGCACACCTCGCCTCCACACATCGAGTTTAGCGGGCTGAGTTGCGAGGTGCATGTAGATAATGGATGGCGGTTGATTTATAATGAGTGTATAGGGGAGTAATCTACTTCTGAGGGGCTGGCGACGGGGGGGCTCGGGGCGGGAGAGAGAGTGCCAGGCGCCACGCCGAGGCCATTCATCAGACTGCGGGCCCCGCCAACGGTCCAATTCCGTGTTGGCCCCTCGGAAAGTCCTCGCGGATATTTATGTTGATTGTCTGCAGTCTCTCGTCGCTCGTCCCCCCCCCCCCCCCCCCCTCCCCTCCTGTCCAATCCCTCGTCTGCAGGGTCGTTAATTAAGGGCAGCTCGACACTGCCGACGCCAGGCCTGGTTAAATACAAACTCTTATCTCCCAGCTGGGCGGTTTCAACCGGTGTCTCCGATGACCCGGGCCGCTGTGGTCGTGGCGGTAGCGTGTCTCTTAGGGTCCCACGTTCACGCACCGCAAGGGGGTTACGGACCCCTTACGTCCTTGTGGACCCTCCTTGTGTCCAACGCAAGGGCCTGACGTGAGCCTCCCAAAAATGGTAACCTACCGTCGAAGCGACGCAGCAGCAAGGGCTGCGATTGGTCCGTTCACTACACCCCGACGAAGAACCATCACGGTTCACGACTGCGTCGAAGCGTCTGCGTGGTCATTGCGTTGCGCGAACGTGGAACCATAATCAGCCCTTCAGAGTGCCTCAGACACTCAGAGTGTCCGGAGGTGAACCCTAGGGCGAGGGGGGCGGTGAAGACACCAGTAGTGGTGAGGCGACGGTGCTTTTGATGTGGGAGTGACGTGAGGGCCGCCATGTTGAGTTGTACAGGGGAGTAGAGACCGACGGTGCAACAAGGACGGCTCTAGGGTGACGCCGTTCGTCAGGGAAACCTAATCTATTTTAATGTTTTCTACTGTGGTGACACTCAACGGTTTCTACTGATTTGTAAGGAGCCCTTCCATGGCCGCGAGGTGTGTGGGTGTGCACGAATGTGCGCTCACAATGGGGAGCTCTTTGGTTGAAGGCGGTTTCAAAATGAAAGGCCTAAATCATGGCATCTCCAACCCCCGATGCAGGGACCCCTTCCCAAGGTAACGGCGGTGGTTTCTCCGGGCATTAGCTGTTAGCTCGGGCGTCAGCGGAGTGCTCTGTTATTCTCGGTTCCCCTCGGCCAATCAACACGCAGGAACCCCTCTGTGAGGGAACTTGCTTGGGCTTGAAGCGGCGCTGGAATTCCCTCTGACACCAGCCCTAAAAGAACGAGACGTTTGGATCATTGTACATGCCGCAGGAGTTATTATGTTTTCTCTTCATTATTGTGAAAGAGCTGGCTGTCGGGATTGGGCCAATGGTATTTGTATTGTGGCCATCTGCCAAGTCCATATTTTGTTATTAAAACAATATAGCCCAGCAGCATAGATTTAAGTAAGACTGGCAGGCACTGCAATATTATATGAATACAGCTCGACAAGACTGCATACACTTGAAATGCTATCTATGAGAGTTGACATGACTGAGGGGGGGAGGGGGAGAGATGTCATGCTGTTTATTCCACCACATTTCATCCTGATAATATATTATGAGAAATTACCCTCCCCCCACCCCCCACGCTCCCCAATATCGACAGAGAGGAAGCGGGGAGACGGTGATTCATCGGCAGCCTTCTCCTCGGCCTGGTAGGTGCAGCAGGACAGTCGGGGTGCTGTGTGTAGCCCTCAGGTCAAGCATTAAATCCATCACACAAAAACACACAGTACAGTCAAAAGCCCACTGTGTCTCAGCAGCCGGTCCGACCGGGATGTTTACCGCTTCCTGTGGAAGACACCACCGTAATGACCAGAAGAAGAGCAGAATGGATCACGCACTGAACCAGCGTTGAGATGCAAAGCGCGGTAAATGATCAGCCAGAGCAGCATAACACTAGACTGGGTACCCCCAGCCCATTCTGCCAGCGATTTGAATCCGCCCTGCAGAAGTGTCTGAGGAGCGCAATACATTTCTTTCAGCTTCCGATGCATTTTTGCGGGAGCCAATCACCAAGCTGGCTTTTCCCCCTGGCGCGCTATTGGGGCTGGTTTAACACAATGACGACAGGGAAGCGACGGTAAGCAGCCAATTGAGTAAAGAGTCCTCTGAACTAGGCCCGTTGATCACGCCTCCTGTGCTGAAGGAAATGACAGAAACCTCCCCAGACCAACATGCAATCTATGATTGTGCTTGGTCTGGCAATAGCCAGGCTAGCATAACACATGAATAACTCTGTTTATTTGTCATCGTGCAGGCATAGGGGGAGCAAACATCCCCCCCTACCCCCCCCATCCCCCTACGTTTTCTTTGTGCTGCCTGGCAACACTACCGCTCTGCTCTCTCTGCCTGCCATACCACCTGTGGACCGTGTGAGAAATCTAAACTAAAAGTCAGCTGTCACGTTGTACTCCTCCGTAGGGCTGCGTAGCGATGCTGGCAGGGAGAGCGAGTGCGTCGTGGAGCTCTGCCACCCCTCGCACTGCCTTCCCATCTCCCTAATGAGGACTAGGGTTCCCCCTGTCTCCCGGAGGAACAGAGGGTGTCAGGGTGTCGCGGTACATCTCCCCCGGCCCCCTCCTGTCTCCTCGGGGGGCCCGGGGCTAGAACCTACGACCTGCCGGCTAGCGCTGTCGGAGGGTTGGCGTTAACGCAGCCGTCGGTGGATTGAACGCTCCTGTTTGCGGTCGGAAACTTTGAAGGCTTTTTGGCGGATCAATTGTTTAGTCGACTCAATAGTGCTAATTACGTTTGCAGATAAACAACGACGCTAATCACAACCCTTGGAGTTACATGCACTCGGGTGGACTTAATTAGGCGTGTTAATTATTTATGTAAATTATGCAGTTTTTTTCGCTTAAGCCGCCAAACAAGTCTGATGAAAGGGGCTCGATGTTTTTGTTGTGACTCAACTATTTTTTTTGTGACCCTTTCGAGCGTCGCCGACTGCAAAGCGCAACCGAAAGATTTATTTGGTTTGGGAGGGGAAAGTAAAGCTATCTGTTAATGCTAATTCTTAGCGGAGACGGTATATCTGCCAAAGGGACTCCTTTGACAGCTGGATAATACATCAGGCCTGTCTCGAAATATCTCTCTTTGTGAAATCATTTGCGGTTAAAGAGCGTTCCGGATCGTGTGATCTCTGCTCCGGCGGTGGGTTTTATGTAAATCTACACAGTGACCCCCTGCCGTGCTCAACTCTGCCCATGCTGACACTTGGACGGGCATCGCCAGATGAAGAATAATTTGAATTGGACGCTGACCTCCGTCTGACCCACAGGTGTGATAACAAAGGAGAGGACTCTACGAGTTAAGCGATGTATAGGTTTGACTCAATCAGTGTCCTGAGCTGTGGCTTCTCTTGCTTAGCAGCCATTAATTCGATTAGCGGGAGCAAAACGTCCTCTCTTCATTTAATTGGATTGGACTCAGATAAGACTAAGATGGATCGTCTTTTCTTTTTTTTCTGTCCCATTTTACGGCCGCAAAATTGGCAGTTTTGCCTCACTAGCCAAAACGTTGAGATCTAATATTCCTTCTATGGCTTTTCTTAATCCAGACTTGAAAGAAGGATGTAAAATGAATGCCTTGAGGGGATTCCAATCGACAGAATATCTGGGGAAAATAATTTGTTCTCCATATCTACGATGGAAGAGAATATAAGTGTCTCTTGAAGGGAAGGAAGGGAGAGAGACAGTTTCTCTATGCTAGTGCTGCTGCATACATCCTTCATATTGTTAGTGTGAGGTGTGTAATTGTCGGCCCCGACATATCCTAACAATAAGTAACAATAAGTAAAGGAAGTACAGGAGTGTAACCATGGTTATGGTTGTAATTGTCTTGAGTCAGTTTATTAATAAATGTTTAAATATTCTGTGGTGAGATTCTTGTTATGCAATATTTTTCATGCGAAAATCAAAGTTTTGATTTAGCCTCTGATACGTTGCATTTACGCTTTGATGCAGGATTTTATTTCTATGTATTATTTACTACAACTCTCTTGTTGCTCTCAAAAATGGCAAACAAAGTATTGTCAGCGAAAGAAATCCCATGATGCATTCTGATGTATATTCCCTATACACCCTTTTGGAATTAATAGAGTACTTATTATCTTAACACAATCCCCACTGAATGCGAATGAACTGTGATTGATCCATCAAAACCCGAAAGAGGCCCCTGTCTATACAGGGATAAATAATCCGTGGCAAAAACTATTTCCTCCAAATGTCATACATCCTGAGCACAATCATGTCAATAGCAACAACGGAAAACTGGATCGGACAAAATAAATCTCCTGCGCGGAAGAAAAAAAAGGAAAACCAAGGAATCGATCCGCCGACGCCAGAGGAGGAAGAGGGCGGCAGGGAGGGAGGGGGGGGGGGGTGCGTGTGATGTCATGTGAGGTGGGTCTTATTGAACTGTAGATCAGGGCTGGTGACGAAGGCCGGCCAATTACCCTGCTGTCTGGGTCGTCAATCTCTGACAGCCTGCCGCTCTGAGGACACCTCTCACACACACACACACACACACACACACACACACACACACACACACACACACACACACACACACACACACACACACACACACACACACACACACACACACACACACACACACGCAAGAACAAGCAAGCACACACACACACTTATCACGCATGCACGAACAAGGGTGCGGGCACACGCACAGACTCATCACACATGCACGAACAAGAAAGCACATGCACACATACTCACTCATCGCACATGCACGAATAAGAAAGCACACACACGCACACACACTCATCACACATGCACGAACAAGAAGCACACGCGCACACACACTCATCACACATGCACGAAGATGCACGTACATGCACAAAGACGGACACACGCCCTCTCCCAGACTTGAATCACACACTCTTCACACGTGCACGAACACGCACGCGCACACGCACTAGCTGACAAACAAGCATACACCCCCCCTCCTCCCAGGCATGTATCACACACTTATCATCAGAACCCCCCGTCATAACCACCAGCACCACCATCATAACACACACACACACACACACACACACACACACACACACACACACACACACACACACACACACACACACACACACACACACACACACTCCCCACACCAACCACCATTGCTCCACTGTCTACATCACAATCAGGCTTTCACACACACGTGCAGACACACACGAACAAACACACAGATCAAACACACATTTACACAATCCCAATGCACACATGCATGTGTTTACACAGACACTGAACACACAAGGACCCAGCATTTACACAGTCAAACGGACAAACACACACACTTATGCAAACACACAGACACATTTATGCAATTACACCCACACATACACATTTATGAATCCTCTCTCTCTCTCTCTCTCTCTCTCTCTCTCTCTCTCTCTCTCTCTCTCTCTCTCTCTCTCTCTCTCTCTCTCTCTCTCTCTCTCTCTCTCTCTCTCTCTCTCTCTCTCTCTCTCTCATATGAGAACACATACACATACATTTACACGAACACACACACATTCATGCAATCACAGCAGCGCGCACACACACGATTTCCATTGCGATGACAAATACAGGCTGATCCGGTGTCCATCTGTGAGTCATTTGCTGCCATGCCGTGCCAGTCAGGCTTCCTCATCGTCTGCTGCTCAGATGGACCCGGGGGTCTCTGGGAGGGGTGGACCACGAGGTGGGCCCACTCTGGACCCGCTTCGATCCGAGGGGCCCTATACGCCTCCCTCCTCCCCCCCCTACCGCCTGTCCTCAAGCGTCCTGCGCTTGAAAGGGGAAGAGTCACACATGCAAGAAATACACACACACACACACACGGACACACACACAAGCACACACACAATGACATGAACACACACACAAACACACAATGCCACGAACACGCCCACACACACACACACAATGACAAACACGCACGCACAGACACACAATGATATGAACACACACACACGCACACACAATGACAAACACGCATGCACAGGCACACAATGACACAAACACACACACACACACACACAACGCCATGCACACACCGGCAGCTCCTCCGGGTCAGGTTAATGAGGGGGGCGTCCACTCGGTTTAATCCATTAACCCCGGAGCGCGCCCCATGAAGCCGACCTCGGCTAAATTTCACTATTGATCTCCTCTTTCCCGGGACTCGCCCCGGCACAGCTTGCTCGGCTGAAACTCCCCATTGATCCGGCCCCTTTTCTGGACAGCGTACGCCTTCTTCCTGGCCGCCGCGCCCCCGCCATGATGGGATTAACCGCCCCGAACCCCCGGTTTGTGAAGATGCCCGGGCCCGGCTCATTTCACTGTTTGTTCCCAGAAGGGATAAGCAGTGCGTGGGAGGGGCTATGAGGGGCCGCTCTGAGACCTCTAAATATAACCCCAGGAAATGTTCATTAAGGCTGCGCCGGGCCGAAATCTCGCTGGCCATTAAGGGGAACGCGGTCCCCAGGCTCTAGTGGTTAGGGGGTGTTGGGGTCCCACGGGTCAGACTCTAGATTAATAACTGGAGTCTAATGCCGGATGAGCTCAGATCTGGGTCAACGGGGTGTTTAACTTGCCTTTGCTTCATGTTTGTTTTTCGACCAATCATGTGACTCGATGCGGGGAGGGCGTGAGGGTGTTATTGGTCGACCCAAACTCGGTCGGGAGTAGTAGACATAAAAAGGTTTCTGTCAGGTTTCAGATGACCATTGTGTTCATCTGAAACCCACATCTGAGGCTTCTTCTACCTGCGCAGAAGGATTTGCGTCAGTGATGAAACAGGAAGTGAGGCGTGACTCCGCCCCTTGCGGTTTCCGGCCCAGGCTCCCATCTCCTCAAGCCCCCAGGAACAGTGCATACTTCCGCAATCCACCAGTGCTCAGCGGCCAAGCCTGGTGTTGCAGCTGTTTAAGCGGGCTGTGGACCGGTCCCTCGATTCAGGGTACCCAGAACTGTAGATATCTCCGTTCACTCCAATACAAGTGGGGAACAGGAATGTTTCTCCGCAAAATTAATTAGTTATCATAAGTTTTCTCTTTTCAAAGCTCCACCTCATGCGTTTTATTAGCCGTTTTATGTTATTATTTTTTGCTGGAGAAGGAGGGGTGGGCAGCTGAAAGGAGTCGTAGTGAAACAAATGTTGTTTCGACCCGGCATTCGAGAGGGCCTAGTGCACGGCTCAGTTAACTTCTTGTGTCCGAGGTTTTTCCTTTTACTTAACATGAATGACGTTGATGGTTTTTAGGCACTGTGGTGCCTTTTTATCACTCAAGGTGTTTTAGTGAGAAAGGGATTTTTAGACTGGTTCAGCTGCTGCTCAATGACTCTCAAGTTCCTCTGCTTGCGATCATTGTGATTCACCATTTATTGATCCATTTATTCAAAAGATCCAAAGAAAAAGAACGAGTGCATTACGGTGTCATTTTTATAATATTGTTAATAGCCTAATAAACATTTCATTTTAGTAACATTTTAGTATTTAATTTTTCATTTGCTTGTTTAGCTATTTATGACTTACATTAATCAATGTTCAATGTTGGAGTAGGCCTATTACAAGTATTTATGTGGGTAGGCTACTCCAACCTCGTTGCTGATCGATATGTAACCATTTATTTGTAAATAAATTATTGATTGCATTTTTCGAAAATAGTTGAATAGAATCTGTTTCTTAAGCAATAACATTGAACTATATTGTTTTCTAGGCAAACATACATTTACTATGTTGTTGGTATTATATGTTAGATGGAGCAATCTTTCATATTTATGAAGTTAACTTATACTTCCATGGTCGGTAGACAATGCGACTGCGGTCGCTCAGACCTCTCGCTTACGATGCTACTATGCTAACAATGCTAAAAAACAAGAATATTTCTGCATCCGGTCCGTCATGAACTAGGGCGTGGCTAGGCTCCGAGATGCAGAAGCATATCTCTCCTTGATGTTGCCCTGCGCCATTGAGCAGTTTACATAGGAATGAATGGGCGCCATTTTGGAATCCGGTGTCCATTCTATAATATGTCCATGCATCTCCCCCGTCTCGCTTGTCTCCCCCTGTCCCCCAACCTCGGCACATGGTTCGATCCACACTGTCTGCATTCTCTGAGTTAGACGCTTACTCCCCTCTTTGCTCATGAATGGCCTGTATCTAATTATTCATATTTTTACTGTAAGTAGTTCAGATTAAAACCGAATCGTAAACATAACCCTTGACAAGCGAACGTTAGTCAACAATCTACATAGCAGATGAGTCATGTATGATAATATGCACATTGCATTGTGATGAATAGTAACGGCTGCCAGCACTTTGACACAAATTATCTGTCACAACATCTCAATAATCGTCTAAGCACGCAAATAATGGAGCAGGGAGGAGTCCATTTCAGTGTTTGTCGCAGGCCCCACTTCCGACGTAAATATACCCGCGCTGGCTGCAGATCAATCGGATCGCTACAATGCGGCTACATTATCTTCTTAATCCGCTAAGAGCGACTTTAGCATCAGGCGACGGGGGGCTTCATAATCACGATCAACGTGGAAACAATTGACCTTGACGGACCAGAAATGCAAACGCCCCCTCGGTGCCTCATTACCCGAGATGTGAGCGTTAAGGAATTGGTTTCTTCTTTTTTTTTTTTTACTTTCTTTCACTTACTGCTCAGAACCGTAATCACAGCATCCGCGTCCTGCATCCACATGCCTTTTCCTCTTCTCTCCCCGAAAATGAAGACACGCGGGGAAATGACTCAGGTTTATGTTGCCAAATGGAAAAGCATGTGTTTATTTGGGGTAATTATTTGGCGCATGTAATGGACTGAGACAAAACAATTTTCAGCGCAATTATAAAAGTAAGTTTAAAGCTTGTTCTTCAGTATTAAATTTGGGGTTGGTTGTTTTCTTGTTGTTTTCCTTCTTCAGAAACAGCGTGTGATTGTAAATGGAGTCTTATTATAGTTTTTATTATGATTGAAACCCCCAAATGCTGGAGAGAACGCCTGGTTCTGCTATTAGTCGGTTGTGTTTCTCAGCAGAATGCCATGCCCTTTTTACAGTAGATGAGGGTTGTTAACTTGGATCAACCTGGTTAATAAAACATCCATTTTTATCTAATGCCAAAGCCCTCTTTGTAATATACGTTTAATTTGCCCCAAACCAGCACTTAAAATGTCAGGCCTAAAGATTAGGTGAGGGAGTATTTATGTTCGCTGCTGAGATATGGAACAGGGTTACACAGAAAGAGCGAGGAAGAGCAGAGTAAGATGTCCTTTTCTACTGTTGGAGCGCATTAGCACCTGGCTGTGTGTAGTTCTATGGGCTGCAGTAGCACCTTTGGCCAGGAATAGAGTTGAAACATTGTAGAGTTGTACATGGTGATACCTTGTTAGCATCACTCACTTTTAGGATTTAATGTGATCTAAAGTCTCCCCTGATTGTGTGGGTGAGCATGCATGTGGGTGTGCGTGTGCGTGTGTGTGTGTGTTCGTATGTGTGTGCATGCGTGTGTGTTTTACAGTTCCCCTGATTGTGTGTGTGTGCACGTGCATCTGTGTTTTACTGTTTCTCAGAAATCATAAAAAAAAATGCAGAGAATCAATTGGTGAGTGTGTTCACCTATTGGGACGGTCTCATAGCGGCTCAAATCTATTTCCTCTCCACTCTCCCTGTCAGTTTTCTGGGAGAGCATAGTTTACCCACCCCTCACTCGAGGGCAACACATTTTGATTAATATTTGTCTGTTACTTGACGGGATTCACAGGGGACTCGCTCCAAATGAGTATGCTGCACATTACCAATTCAATTATTCATTTTAACAGCAGATTAGCGCATTACAGGCTTCCGGAGAGCACGACAATCCCTGCAAGATTCATCGAAAGCGATGAGGCTATCAATCTTGGCTCGCTACTGTAAAATCACTTCCTGTTGACAGCTCTGCCCGAGGTCAGCACTTTACTAAAATCTTCATCATGGTCCTGGAATCCTTGTTGATTAGATTTTCAGGATGAAATAGGTTACTGAATCAATTAACAAGCCTCTAAACTAGTTGAGTTCACGTTTCACGTGCACCGTTGTTGATGGTTGAGTTTGCCGGCGTATCCCAAACTAAAAAAAGGGAAAGACCTTGACAGACGTCTTACTGGAACGACACGTGTAACACGTTATAAAAACGACGCACAAACACACGCACACACGCTTGAACACAAACACAATCGCACACACGCCCACAACACACACAAGCACGTGGACACACACACGCACGCGCGGACCCACACACACATGCACACGCGGACACACACGCCAACCGTTGACACACAAGCATCGCACGCATGTACACACACACACACACACACAATGACATGAACACACTCACAAACACAATGTTATGAAGATGCGCACAAACACGCAATGACAAGATCACACACACACACAATGACATCAACACTCCAGCCAACTCCTCTTGGTCAGGTTCATGAGCAGGGTGTCTGAGTTTGAGCTCTGGGTGCATTTCAGAACTCTTATTGGAAAGACACGTGGAACACGTTATAAAACAACTGACTTTGCAGTGACTTGATTCCCTTAGGATTTTTCTCATTGTCTAAAGCATCATGCATATCCGTCCCTGATGTTTTGCAGTGCCGATAGAGGCAAGACACTGCAACTGCAGTGAGGATTACCATGATGCTCCAAAACATTCCAAAATAGACATAGTGTGGAACATATTTAACCTCCTCGTGGCATTCACGTATTCTCATCGTGCCAATGATTCAGTGACTAGCATGTCTGGGATGCATTCGTGTTTATCTATATTTATTTATTCCTATTACTTGCCGTCGTCAAGCGTATCCATCTGCATGGGGCTGGGAGAGGGAGAGAGAGGGGAAGAGGGAGAGAGAGAGAGAGAGAGAGAGGGAGGGAGGAGGAGAGGGAGAGGGAGGGGAAGGGAGGGAGAGGGAGAGAGAGAGAGAGGGAGAGGATCCAGAATGAATCCTTACATCCACGGTGGGTGCCTCCTTAAGAGATGCCGGGTGTTATGGATGTTAAGCATTAAAGAGTTGTCTCTCTTCATGGGATTACGTGTGAAGGAGGAAGAGAGAGAGGGGGAGAGCGCTGGGGATGACAGCGACTGGCAGAGCGAGATCCACCGCAATCCAAGTAGAACACTTCTCCGGGCGTGCTGAACACGCACGGCGGTAGCGCGCCTGTAATCCTCATTCCGGATCAGCTGGGATGTCGATAGTGCTGACATGAAACGACAGGGCGTTTTGATGACACCTTTTTTTAATCTGCGCTTCGAAGGCGTTTGTAACTGAGCGGTTTTTGTTTGTTTATCGGATCGCCTCGCTATTATTAGCCACCGCACACAAAAGGTAGTCCTTCTGCCTCGTAGGAAGACAGAACATGGTTATGTGGGTGGCAAATCTGTCCTGGCTCCTAAAATGCTGCAAAGGGAATTCCGTTATGCATTTTTGATTTGAAACCCCGGTATGCAATATTGCCTTTTGTTTCCCCAGCGCCTATTGAAGCAAATAATGGAATAAACCAAACTCAAGTCTCTCAGAGGCAAAAATAAACAAGAGTTATTTTTCGCTATTTTTTTGCTGTGCTGTGCAAAACGAAAAGTAGAGCTGGACTGTTGTGAATGCCGTGAATCTCTGCTCCTTTTCCTCAGGAACGAGTAAGTAAGTAAGTAGCTGCATCTTATCATCACGACTAAGCAAGCCTGTCCCGAGTCATGCTAACGTTGAATATTGGTGAGGGGAAAAAACAGCAAAGTTGACAAGTACTCTTCATAATAATTGGGTTCAAATGTTTGTGTTTTCACCGTTGGGAAAGAGAGTGCAGGGGGAGCGTTTGGTGCCAGCTAGTCCCACAAATGAGAAGGCTGAGGGCTGATGCAGTGAATTCTGGGAGAAGGGGGTGGTGCACCTCCGATTTGTTTCAACCAATCATGTTCCTGCGAGCTCAGAAAGGTAAGCAATGTAAATGGCCGAAACAAACCAGTAAAAAAAATTGTCTACGTTTACAAATCAACTAAGTTAAGTAATAGAAAACAAAGGCAAAGTTAAACATTGCAATGTACTTAAGATTTAGCAGAAAGCTAAAGCAATCATTTAGTGGCTAATGCTCCGCAGAGATCCTGTAGACCTCCTAGCCTACCCCCCCCCCCCCCCCCATCCCTCTTAAATCATAACAACGGTACCTGTGTTCACTGTAATGTGGGTAAAACCATCTGCCAAATGACCTCCTAGTTAAAAATATAGATTAGTAATAAACAAATAATAATGTCCACAAATCCAAGGCTAAGTGCTGAATACAAATGCCAAGCCGGGCTGCAACTGAAAATAATCTGCCTCACATTGTGTGTGTGTGACTCACAAGCAGTACGGTTGCAGCTCCATAATACACCTCATATATGACAGTTACCCCGGCAACAATACGATGTGCTACAATGACTCAACAGTTTACCGACATCACTGGAGGCCCAGGTGATATAAAAACCGCAGACTGTGCACTGCAGCAAGCGACTGCACTCCGCAGAGTCTGAAACTTTTCCCAGTGAAACACTGAGCCTGTAATGAAAGTTGGATATCTCGGGAACAGAGGAAGCCGGCTCTTGCTGAGGGCCGTTTGCGCCGTGCGCCGGGCAATAATTGTTAACACAAGCATGTTTCATTGACTGACGGGGATTAATTCCCCCGGCCGGGGTCTGCTTCCTTATTGTAGGCCGGCCTCCAGGCTTGGCGAGAAAGCCAAAGTCAGTGGAACTTAAACGAGTTAGAGTAAAGTAAAGAAAGAAAGACTGGCTTCTCTTTGCAAGCCGTTTAAATCGGCAGCCCCTTAAATCGACGCTGCCTCCCAATGAATGTGTAAGTGGCGTTCTGTTCTGCATTTAGTCAACAAACGCCAATCCGCTCTAAGTCAATCAGCAGCCGTTAGCCAATCAGAAGCACATTAGCCTTGGTCTGTTCGGGGTTGTCAACCTCCAGCTGTCGGAAAAATGTTTGTCTTTTAGTTAACCGTGACGGGGAGGGAATCAGACAGCCTAATGGCTTTCTTGGATGTCTTCTTTCTTAGGTTCGCAGTGCGCACGCAATCAAAGGATTTACTGACGACATACCATGGCAAGGTGCTGCAACGAGGTGGACTTGTTTCTGCACCCCTCAAAGGAGGGATGGGGAGGGTGGGGGGGGGGTGGAGGGGGGAGTTATTATCTCATCAGAAGATGCACTTCTTATTTTTTCTTTCATACTTAAAGTTGAAGAATTAGCATTCATGCAGTCTCGGTGGAGCGGACTGTGCTGTGTAATGGCTCTGGCTTTGAATCCATGATGCTCATTATTGATACTGAGAAACACAGGGTCACACCGTGTGCTAATGGCCTCGACATCGGCAGGAGTTGTTAAAGTGTGGAGAATATCTTTGTTAAAATGTGCGGTTAAAAAAGGTTACGGTTCGGGTGAATAAATAATTATGATAATTATGCATTCCGATAGTGATGTTTAAAACAGGATCCTCTCGGGGGGGGGGGGGGGAAGTATGGCACGAAAACACACCCTGTGAATATGGAGGATCGGAGACTATTGTCGGGGGGGGGTTATCTGCATGTCACTCTGCAGTGTTTAAAAAATAAAAGTCGACAGACACCATGGCGTCTCGCAGAGGAAATCTCAAAGGGAAGCATTCTAAATACATGACAAATTCGTCGGCGTGTTCCGTCCCTGCAGAACCACCGCGTCTGACACGCCATCCAACAGAAACCGGTTCTGTTTTGAGCGTTCGCTCCGAAACAAGAAGGCGGCGAGATCCCACACAAACGTCTGGTTTTGTACGTGTTGCGCAGCCCCTGTCCATGATAGATGTTGTGTGTAGAGCGCCGGAGACGCAGTGCTCTGCCTGTGAAGCGGAGAACCGGGCGTCTAGCAGCACGGAATACAATACCGTACGTCCACGTTGTTCGTACCGTGGTTTGAACCGTTCTGGGGGCTTCTGCTGTCCTGAGGTGCAAGAGCTAAAATTACCTTCCTGGAAAAACAGTGGGCAATGTGGAGCAGCTGTGGAGAGCTCCTTAATACGACCACCTGACTCCGGTGGTGTGAAAGCGTGGCTCTGGGCAGTGCACCTCATCTGTGGTCTGGCTGTTGCCATGGCTAGGCATACTTGAGTGAATTTAAATGGACTGGAGAAAGCACTTCTAGAAGTCCTTGAAGTCAAGCCTCAGAAAAACTGCTTTGGTACAACTCGTCATGTTTTGATTGTTATAGCGTGAGGGGTGGAGGCTTGAGGCTGGAGGTGTGCGGGTGAAGGCGTGAGGGCTTAGCCATGAAGGTGGAGGCCAGAGTGTTTAGCCATGAATGTGAAGGAATCATGGTGGAGGCATGAGGGTGGATCTATGGTGGTGGCGGTTTGATAATGGAGACATGATGGTGGGGGGACTGTTCCCCCCAGAAAATGTCTTAGTCAAGAAGGTCAAAGAGCGGGGGGGGATGGCCCTGCGGTCTTCGTGAGGGTTTCAGTTCGAACGACTGTTTGAACAGTATCACCGATGCATAATTTATATTTATTTTTTTGTATCTGATGGAAGTATGTTTTCTTTCCCTACGGGAGTTTTGTACTTTGTTGATGCTTAATAATAAAATAAATAAAGAATTATGTTATTTATTTATTATAAAAAAATAAATTATACATTGGTAGTGAAGGCGAGGCCCTATTGTTGTTAAGGCGGCCGCAGTAACCATACATTGCTGGGGGAAACACTTGAGGCTTGAGGGTGAAGGCATGATGGGGGCGGAGATGGTATAATCATTCCTTGAATGATTCAAGTTGTATTGAGGATATAATCGATAATCGATCAACGCTTCTGGCTGACAAGCTCGCACTCAACCCTCCTCACTCTGTTTAAACCCTGTTGTGTGTGTGTGTGTGTGTGTGTGTGTGTGTGTGTGTGTGTGTGTGTGTGTGTGTGTGTGTGTGTGTGTGTGTGTGTGTGTGTGTGTGTGTGTGTGTGTGTGTGTGTGTGTGTGTGTGTGTTTTTGTGAGTGTTTTGCTGACACACCTGCAGCTGTGTTGTGTTCTTAGTGTTGACGTTAAGTTATAAGGAGTCCCAACTGGTCACATTGGTAACGACTACTATTTATACTGCTTGATTATTCCAGCAAACAATGGCTTTTTTTTACTCCACATTTCTGAAAGGTGCAACCAAGGTTACCGTTCCTTTCTGTTCAGTATATTAGGGGATAAATGTGCCTTGAACAACATACAAAGTGGATGAAGTGGAAGTGTCTTGAATTTGATCAGTAAAAATATCCTGTTTATCCCTGAGCTATTACTGCTCACTATTATCAGCATGTGATCCACACACAGACACACAAAGACACACACACATAAACACACACACAGAAGCAAACAAACACACACACAGACACACAAACACAGAAGTTAACACACACACGCACACATATAAACACACACACAAAACATAAAACACACACACACACACACACACAGAAAAACACTGACACACAGAAAAACACTCACACACCCAGAAAAACACACACCCAGAAAAACAGAAGAACTGTTGTACCCTCTCCGTAATTAGTGTCAGAGGCTGACCGGGGCCTCACGCAGAGAGCGGGGGGCGTTGAGAGCGAGCCGGTCAGCCAGAAGCCGGGAGTAATAAGCGAGAGATGAGAAGTGACACCTCGTATGTGCTCCAGGTCTCTGAGACCCGTCTGAGCCCGACACTTCTGCCCCCGAGTCGATGCGCACGTCCTCCTTCGCCGCCCAAAGTACTGGTTTACTGCCGCCGCTCGACGCGCACGCTGGTTTACTTCTGCATGAGTAAGTCGAGACACACAATAACGTCTCCGGATACGCGTGGCGGCAGCTCGACGCATTGCGTGTCTACACAACGAGAGACAGAGAAAGTCTCTCCATCTCTGTCTCTCTCTCCGTCTCTCTCTCTCTCTCTCTTTTCTCTCTCTCTCTCTTTATGCTCTCTCTCTCTATCTCTATTTTCCCTCTCCCTTTCTATTTTCTCTCTCTCTCTCTCTCTCTCTCTCTCTCTCTCTCTCTCTCTCTCTCTCTCTCTCTCTCTTTCTCTCTCTCTCTCTCTCTCTCTCTCTCTGATGGATACAGCGGAGGGAGAAGGCAGGGATATCACACTGTGCACCGTGGAGGTGTGTGCAGGCAGACGCTGCAGAACCATCCCTCATACCCACCGTCCGCGGATGCTACCTCCTGATTATTTATGCATCGCTGGGGAAAAATGCTGAGCAGGACTAAGTGTAAAAATAGGTGGCGGGTCATCATCAGAACCTGAGATGAGAGGGGGTGGAGGAGGAGGAGGAGGAGGAGGAGGAGGAGGAGGAGGAGGAGGATGAGGTGGTGGAGGAGGAGGAGGTGCTGAAGGAGGAGGAGGAGGAGGAGGAGGAGGAGGTGGAGGAGGAGGAGGAGAGCTTATTACCATAGCATCGGATCAGAGGTATGGGGATACGATCAGTGTTCATTTCCCAGAAAATTCAGGTAGACTGATATCTCAAACACGTAGACGTACACACACACACACACACACACACACACACACACACACACACACACACACACACACACACACACACACACACACACACACACACACACACACACACACACACACACCCGTATGTATATTACGTACACACACACACACACACACACACACATGTTTACGTACACAGACACTCAAACACACACTCAGACACACACTCTTAAACACACACAAACAGTTTCAAACACACACTCAAACAGTCACACTGGCCCAAACTGACCCTTGTAGCTGCTAGTGCATAGTGTTGGCATGTTAGATGTTGCTGCGATAATTGTGTGGTTATTATGCCGTAGAGGGGGCTGATCGATATCGTTCCTCTCCTGTTCGGTTGTCGCGGGGTCACTGACTATAGGGGGGACGCGTGAATAGAATACATCTTTTACACGCCTGTTTAGGTGTGTTATTGTTGACGCTGGCACTGTAAGCAGAGAGGTAACAAGAGCAGGCATTTTTTGATTCGGAATATTGTGTATTGTATGAATAGGTTTCGACTGAGTTGTCCGTTATTGTGGTGCAAAAGCCCAGTAAGAAATAACTCCATGTCTGAATAGATGACAAGCAGGAGACCACCTTGTATGTGTGTTTGAAGATGTTGATATTGATCACGATTGATCACATTCTTCTATATTGATATTATTTTTTGTAAGAAGAATTGTTTGCAGCATATACATTAGTATATGTGAGCGTGCGTGTGTGCAGTTGTGATGTGTTCGTTAAAACCACCGTTGGATCGTTCCCACAACTGAGCCTTCTTTCTGTGTCCAAGCTCTGTGTCCCCTCTAAATCCCGTTCACAATGCTCTGGCTAATCCATATCTCTGGAGCTCCCACCATCCTCTTCCTTCCCCCTCTCTAACTAACCCTCCCTCATCCGCTCTCTGTCTCTCTCTGTCTCTCTCTGTCTCTCTCTCTCTCTCTCTCTCTCTCTCTCTCTCTCTCTCTCTCTCTCTCTCTCTCTCTCTCTCTCTTTCTCGCTCTCTCACTATCCCTCCCTCATCCGCTCTGTCTCTCTCTCTCTCTCTCTCTCTCTCTCTCTCTCTCTGTTGCTCTCGCTCTCTCACTATCCCTCCCTCATCCGCTCTCTATCTCTCTCTCTCTCTCTGTTGCTCTCTCTCTCTCTCTCTCTCTCACTATCCCTCCCTCATCCGCTCTCTGTCTCTCTCTCTCTGTCTCTCTCTCTCTGTCTCTCTCTCTCTGTCTCTCTCTCTGTCTCTCTCTCTGTTGCTCTCGCTCTCTCTCCTCACTGTTGCTCTCGCTCTTGCTCTCCCTCTCCCTCTCTCTGTCACCATCTCTCTTTCCTCAACCTCACTCTCTCTCTCTCACCATCTCTCTCGTTCCTCACCCTTGCTCTCTCGCTCTCTCTCTCTCTCTCTCTCTCTCTCTCTCTCTCTCTCTCTCGCTCTCTCTCTCTCTCTCTCTCTCGCTCTCTCTCTCCTCACCCTTGCTCTGGAGCTCTCTCTGGAGGTCACTCTGTCCAGCCTGGAGGAACCGCTTGTGTCTAGCGTGCCAACTGTGCACGGGGCATGCTCAGAGAGCCATATGTCTTCTGTTAAGTCACAATTAATACAGGGAGCTGCAACTGAGGGGGGGGGGGGGGGGGGGGGTAGACTGGCATTTAATGGGAGCGCGGCCGGGGGCGGGGGGAAGGCACGCCCGCCTGCCTCCTCCCCCGTGTATCCCGACGCCTCCACAAGAGCCAAACGAGAAGTGACAGAAGTAACACCTCCATCAAACCATCATCTGAGTTTCTTCATTTGCTGCATTAGTGGCACAGTTGTTCCATCAGGTTTCTGGGAGGGAGGGAGGGAGGGAGGGAGGGAGGGAGGGAGGGAGGGAGGGAGGGTGTGTGGGTGATGGCTAGGGCTGAACAATTAGGGGAAATAATCTATTTGCGATTATTTCAACCAATAATGCTATTATGATTCAGTATTCCATTTTTTTATGTTCTGTATTATTCACTAAACAAGCAATGACTCATTCTGTAGTACGACCAACACAACATTGGAAGTAGTCAACATCTCTTTCCCCTAGGACATCTGTATTTAATTGTCAAAGAATAAATACATATATTTTTTTAGATATATATATATTTAAATTTGCAGCCTCTGCGATTTGCATATTGCGTTCTATTATAGCGCAATGTCGGTTTGAATTCTATTAATCGCTCAGCCCTAGTGGTAGCGTTGGTGGCGGTGGTGGCGGTGGTGGCGGTGGTGGCGTTGGTGGCGGTGACGACAGTGGTCGTCAAGGAGAGATTCATTCATGTTTGTTTAAAAGGGGGAAACAGAAGGGGAGTGGGTTGATGGTTAGAGGCTATGGTTCACATCGATGGGGCTTCTGCACAATGTGCTCACTATTCTCAGCCCTAATCGCGTGGTTTGTCCTCTGTGGGCCACCATACCATTCTCAGGGCTCTTAAATGGTATGGGGGTACCATCATCATTTCATGTTGTGACACGTGAGGCTTGGTCATGGGGAGACAGCGCTAGATGCATGGTGCCATTCATCTCCACACAGGGCCGTGTTCCTTGGCAGTTTTTATATATTTATTTATTTATACAGGGTTTCCATTTTTCATTTCACTTTTCCGTCAAAATAGCGCCTTTCTTTCGAACTGAAAGCTGGTCATGACGTTGTGTTCAGCGGTCACCAAACTTGAACTCCCGGGCTGTTGTAACTGCAAACAAACTAGCAAAAAGTAAGTAAAGGAAAGTTCAACTTGTAATGTGCTGGGATCCGTCAACCAAGGTTATAGTTAGGGGGGGGGGAAAACAAGTGGCCCGCTCAGTGATCTAAGGCGCTGCACAACACAAAACAAATGGCTGTTTGCCCTTGGGTGTGCCCGCCGGCTGTGCAAAGACAGAGTAGGCCCACTCTGTTACAGGACAAAAGTATAAACCAAATTACCTCTCCGACAACCATTAGGATTCCCTGGGTTTGACGCTGGAACCCGGGACTCCAGGGACGGCACACAGAATACTATTAGAGACCCTTGCATATTCTTTAAAAAACACCTGAAAGAAAAATGAATTATTACGCTAGGATGGGATAAAAATAAAGCTGTGATGGGGGAACAAATATATTTGAATGTCTGGGACCATTGTTTGGGACTATCGGTAACTAAGACAATAACGACCTCATTTGCATGTATGTGTCGTGATCACAGCATCACAACACATTCAGGTATACCTAAGCGATGCTGGTAATGTCGGTCGTGTAGAGGATATTATTAGGATGTATAAAAGCCCATTACCGGGGCGTTCTTTGGGGGGGGCAGGACAGGGCAGAGACGCGGCAGGCAGGCACGCACGCGTGAAATTGTACGCGCGACCCGATGTCTTAGTTCGACAGGACTGCTGACGAGTGACAACGGTACGATTTAGAAAATTGAGCAATAATGCAGCGTATTCATAAGAATAACAATAGCCAGGCGTCCTGCGTTTCATGGGTTTTCTCAGGCGTCGCGTCGGACTTGAATGTCGTAACCGCGAGCCAAGGGCGCCGGCTTTGTCTCTAGATGAGTGAGAGGGGAAGAAAGGATGTTGAGCCTTAGATGTGCGGTGGATGGTTCCGGGGTAACCTTGGGCAGGTGGCTGAGTCAGTCTGGTTGTCCATGCCCGTAGCGCTGTCTTGTTTCCACTAAGTGGGAGGCGAGGTCGCGGCGGGCGGTAAACACGGCCTGATTGGAAACGGACACGGGCACCGAATCGCCAGGGCCGAGTGCTGATACAAAGAACGGTCGAGATCTAATCAAGATGGTCGCTACGGCAACCACGCGTGGCAGGAGGAGAGGAATCACACAATGAGACATATCCTCTCTTGTTGTGGAACTACCTGATAAACTGTTGTGCAAACTCGTTTTTCTGTTTCTTCGCTTTGTTCCTATCAAACCCTGAATCAGACGCCACGCCTCTCCCTTAGTCTCCCGGGTTGACTTTATGGCGGTGTTGGGCTCCCAGCATCCTGTGAAAAACATGTTGCAAAGAGGCAAACATGTTATTAGGATAAGTGCTGGATGATGCAGCAAAAATCTTTCTTTTAATCAATTCCGAGTTTTCTATTGGTGAGAAAGTGTTAGTTGTGAAGTCTGTTTTTCCAATGAATAAAGGATATTTGCTTCAAGGTTATGAATGAACTAAAGTGGTGTGTGTGTGTGTGTGTGTGTGTGTGTGGGGGGGGGGGGGGGGGGGGGTTGAAGTTAATACTGCTTCAGCACATCACTTGGCATAAATTACATGTGGAGGCACAGTAAAGGTCAGAGTCATCATTAACGCTCATACACTGAGTATATCTGAGTTAGTATTTAAGAGCAATCGGTTAAACATGAATTAGTGGGTTCTCCTCCATAAATTAATACTGTCTCCAGAAGAGAACACAGCGTCGATAACAAGGAATCAATAGTAAATGATGGGGCATCGGATTGGATGGCAATGATTGGTTATTTAACTGCGCGTCTACCAGAGGTCTGGTATAGCTTAGCAACGCAACGCTACACCCACTGTGGTAGAACCTCATGGTTTGCTCCTGCATCTCTTAGAGATTCCTGACGAAGATCGATCAATAGCATGTAAAAAGAGCTATGAAGAAAGAAATCCGTAGCAAAAAAACAACAACCAAATCCTCATTATCGGATCATTTATTCTCTGGTGCAGAATTGATCCCGAACAGAAGCAGTTCCCCGGGACGTTTGTCCCAATGCTCCACAAATGTCAAATCACCTCCCATTGTGTCCGGAAACACAATGAGCGACTGAACCGTGGATTGAACCTTTCCACGACTCTGACAATAACACAGGCAGGTAACGCGTGCATCAAATGTTATTTGTGCCTGAACATCAAGGTGTCATTCTCTCTCTCTCTCTCTCTTCCTCTGCAGTCTGCTTTGAAGTCGTCGCTGCCAGACACATCTCAGAGGACGTATTCCGGTAAGTCTTTCCTTTTTGAGAGCAGCCAGCAGCACCGCCTCGCACTCATTTACACCCTCTTTCTGAATAAACGAGCTCACGTGACACACAGACTGACTGACTCTGACGTGCCGCAGTGCTAACGTTGGACGTTGGGGAAAGAAGACGGACATCGCCGACGTGGAACACAAAGAGTCTGTATCCTCTGAGGGAAGCCATTAGTGGAGCCGTACACGACTCCCACTGCGTTGGCTTCACGTTTTCCCTCGTATAGTCGAAGCCCCGCTGCAGTTTATTCTGCCGCCCTTGCCTTCTGTGCATTCACTCAAACAAACACAACACAGTGGCAAACACACAAGCACCGCACAACGCACGCACAACACGGGAAAACATGCACCCTCTGCCTCGCTTTGTGAAACATAAGAAAGATGTTTGTGGATTAGTTTTGTCTGTGTCCGAGGGAAACATAAGACAGCAGAATACAGACAGCGGAAGCAGGGGGATCGAATGAGAGGAAGAGGCAGGGAGAAAGAGACAGACAGAGAGAGGTTGGCGGGAGAGCTGGAGGGAGAGACAGACAGCCGGTCAGAGGGGGAGAGAGAGGGATAATGGAGGAAAGAGATGGAGAGAGAGAAGGAGAGGGAGGCATCGAGACAAACAGAAACAGGAGAGGGAGGAGAGGGGAGAGATGGAGACAGACAGAAACGGATCAGGGAGAGGGAGGGAGAAGGGGAGGGGAGGGGAGGGATTGAGATGGACAGACTCAGATGAGAGGGAGGGAGGGAGGAAGAGAGGGGAGGGAATGAGATGGACAGGAACAGATGAGAGCAGAGTAACTTGGAGCCAGACGGACCAAGAAACAATGAGGAAGACGGTGGAGATTCGGAGATGGAGATGGAGCAAGAGAGACCGATGTAGAGCTTGAGGGAGGGACAGAGAAACTGACAGAGACATAAACGTGGAGGTGGAAGTAGAGACGGACGGGCCGAGAACGCAGACGCGAGAGACGAGAGAGGGAGAGAGACGTTGAAAGAGAGAGCGAGAAACCGCCAGAGATCAAGACCCCTCTCGGGCAGACCTTGTTCCACCCTGCTCCCACCCGTGTTAGCTCTCCTCCCACGTGGAGCCAGCTCCGGGGCCGGCACCACATCTCGCTCCCTTACGGGCTCCACTGCGGGAGCGGGGGCCCATTAGCTGGAGCCGCTGCCGCAGCCCCATGCAGCACAGCCCCTGCTCAGTGAATGTCTTACCTCGACGGGGAGAACAAACCCTCTGATGAAAAGCAACACGCACACACGCACGCACGCACGCACGCGCGCACGCACGCACGCACGCACGCACGCACGCACGCACGCACGCACGCACGCACGCACGCACGCACGCACGCACGCACGCACGCACGCACGCACGCACGCACGCACACACAGACGGAAGGAACGAGCCACAAAGCACGAGTCTGCCGCGAACACGTGTTCAGACCGGCTATGGCGAGCCGCTGGGTTAACGAATGCACATGGATCGTGTTTATGTCCCCCGCTGGGTGGGTTGAAGGTATTCGGGGGGGGGGGGGTTCTGCTTGGCTATTAAGAGCGTTGCTGTGTTAGCCATACAAAGACACCCCTCTTCCCTGTGATAATGAGTTAGTCTAGCGTTACACTAAAGCAATAGGGTGCAATGGTCTGATCCGCTATCATTGAGGGCTCAACCCCCTGCAGAGTGAAGTGCTGAATAGATTGACGGGGGTGGAGTGTCAATCACGTGCGCGACGGGGAAGAGCCGGCATTATCCTATTGATTGCGAGGAGGACTAGGAATGCAAATAACAGGGGATTGTCTGTCCCTTGATGGTGCACTTCCCCGTGTCACAGACATGCCTGTGGTTGAAGGCCGGGGAACGCTAGCCCGCTTTTTAATGGCTTCAGGGTCGAAAGAGCTTGTGCTAAAAGCAAGCAGACCTCAGAAAGTGACAGTGAAGTTCACAGACGTATTTGGAAATAAAGGAAATGCTTAAAGAAATCCTGCCTTCAGATTTAGGGACATTTTTATATTTTGTGTAAAATTCAATTTGTTTGTCTGCCTCCATTAAAGCAGAAACATGAGAATATTCCACGATGTGTAATTGATGTATCTGCGTTCCCCCCCGGTTTCTTTCACTAATGGCTCCATCAATGTCACGCGTGGCTCCGGAAAAGTAATTGTGTGTCAACTTTCGCGGGCCCTAAAACAAAAGTCATTACACGAGCATTAAGAAGTCATATGACCTGATACAGCTCAAATAAATGAGCTCTCCGAGCAGCTGTGGCTGGGGACTCCCCAGCGCTAGTGCAGCCAGTTAGCTCGGAGGAAGGACCTGTCAGGCGTGATGGCATTACTGGATGTAAAGTGGGCTTCTTTATGACGAGAAAATGGGCTAAAATCACCTCGGTTTCACGGCCATTCCCTGCTTTCGGCGTATTTAAGACACTCAGCAAGTCTACTGAGCACCTGTTCTTCCGTGCTGCTTTGTGAACTCACATATTGAGTTTGACTAGCACGTTGGTGCTGCTTGGCTCAGGGGCTCTGGATCTTGTTTGTCCGCGTCGGTTGAGGACATTATTTAAATGCAAAGGGAGACGCATATTTCAAACTGACAGGGCAATTAACACCGTGATAAACCACTCGATGATTTGGACTCGTGACACAGTGTTATTAGGGAAGGGGAAGATAAAACGGCGCAAAGAAATAAACTAAATAAATGACACATTGTAGATAATAAATGCTCCTGACTGAAGCCGCCATGCCGTGTCAAACATATTGAGGGTTCTTCCTAGCTTTAGGGGGAAATGGGGGAGATGGACGGCAGTGTGACTCACCAGCGGTTTATCTCTGTTCCGACCGACTCCTAACTATCTCTGTCACGCACTCCTCCTCCCTGCCGAAAGAAAGTCACCGCCTCAGAGTCTCAGAGTCTTACTTTACACGAGAAGCCATTCCCAACTTTAAATTAAAAAGAGACTAATAGAAACAACCTACGAGTACGGTTTTGCTGGTATCAGCAGCAATACATTTCAAAGCCGACATGATGCCACAAGCAAAGCCCCCCCGCTGCGAGCCGGGCAGAGTGCATAAAGTGTTCCGGGTGTTTTGGATTCTGCGGTCTATCTGTAGCAAGATGCTCGACGCCTTGATGCTGATTAATGATGTCCCTGAATCACTGCGAGCCACTTTGGATGAAAGCGTCCGTTTAGAGGCTCAACATTACTAGCCATGACGCGAGCCCTGAAAAATGCACACATGTGATCGTTACATGAGCAGCCCATGGTCACATAACTCACTCGCTAATGGGTTTGGCCTTTGAAACGGAGGGTGCAACCGGGTTTTCACCGGTGAGATTTTTTTTTATTAAGATAAGAATCAACAACAACAAAACAGGAGGGCAACCAGGGTGTCATTTAGAGACGGATGATGTGATCCACACTTTGACCGAGTGATTACGGCATGTTACCGTGGCGATGACCCAGGGGAATGAGGCTGACATCGTCGACACCCTCGTACCTTGCTGCAATTCTTCCGGAGCTGTGGAACAATGTCCTCATCATCAGTTGTCCCTTGAAGAAATGCCTTGGTTAAGCTCCGACAAAGCTTCAAAATAAAGGCGGAGTTAATAGATTTTCTCTTTGTGATATGCATGGCTGAACCGGGGGAGTCATTTGCAGTCATGATCGCGTACAATGGTTCAGCGGTACGCGTGTTTGGTTTTGCTTCAGGAACCCTGATGACTTGGTTGGCGGACCGATAAATTATTCTTTGTAATTAGAGATTTGCGTGTGTTATTGATAAATGTGTATTGAGTGTTCTGACTTGCCATCTTGCAATCTCAATCACTAAATGTAGAAATGATTGTCGAAATTACTTGAACTTCAACCAACAACAAAAAAAAGACGCCCATGAATGATTGATTACTTGTGGAAATGTTGATGAGGATTGTAATCTTCAAAGGGGTACTCAGAAAGTTCCAAAGACAAGATATCCATCCATTTAACATATTTTTCCGTTTCGGTCCTCCTGTGTGTGTGTGTGTGTGTGTGTGTGTGTGTGTGTGTGTGTGTGTGTGTGTGTGTGTGTGTGTGTGTGTGTGTGTGTGTGTGTGTGTGTGTGTGTGTGTGTGTGTGTGTGTGTGTGTGTGTGTGTGTGTGTGCAGAAAAAGTGTTTGTGTGTGTACGAAAGACACTTTTTGTGTGTCTGTGATAAAGATGGCCAGGAAACAATGGACAACGGCATTAAAGTAACGATAGGTAGGTATCATCAATAATATATACATTATCAATATTAAATATGTATCCATGCGCCCGTCATGAGTGTACGTGTATCAAGTGTTGTTTTTTCAACACTTGATACATGTTTTTTCCAAGGAGGGTGCTTGAAGTGGAGGATTTGCAGAGATAATATCCCCCTGTTGCCTATTGTTATCGCCCAGGAAGGAAAGGCTCACACCTCGCAGCTCGGCTATTCTGGGTTTAACATTACATTGTGTCATGCCTTAGATCAATCTAAGACATGCCTCTCCAAAGTAGGTCACCTCCACAATATGGGATTTCGGGTCGGGCTTGCAGCTCACACAGAGAGAGAAAGACATTTATCCAAATTGGACGTGATTATGGGATATTTTCCTGACAGTTGGATCCAGGAAGCCATGGGCTCCCTGTGCGTTTTTATTGTTTTTATTTAACCTATTTTTAAATTGTGGGTTGTGAATAGTTATATAATGTTTTGCTGGCAGCTGCCATGCTTCTTCGCGTTCCCTAGGCTTTAATACGTTGTGGCATAGTGAGGTTTTAATTAAACAGGAGGAGGGCACCGGATCTCTTTACTCTGTCACTTTGAGAAATGGCGGGTGGGAAACAGCTGGTATCAAAGTTTGGGTAGACGGGGAGATTACTCCCACGACAGAATTGGATTTTTATTTAGAGTTATGACTAAATTAATTGAGTCTCATTATTTTGCAGACTGACGTTTTCGGGGTCGACCCACTGGGACGTATTTTGCAGAGAACTTTGTAAATAACATTTATTGAATCGTCGTTAATTATGAGTTACTATCGTACGATTCAAACCCAGTTTTATTTTTATGACCGTTAGCTTGAGTACGCTGTGACCGAGCAGCACAAGACAAGAAAGGGACAAACACACGTTATCGTTAATGTGACAAGTCGATTATAATTCTATTGTACGCATTCTTCAACAGTTCAATGTTATTTTCGAAAGGGGTCGTACATTATAGAATTATAGAATTATTCACAGAGAAAACGTTATTGCTAATCTTTTCTGAATTTGCGTCAGCGCTTAATTCGACGTGGCCAGCGTACAGTCCGTGGCCTACGAGACCCTGAGGAGAAGTCTAATTTGTCTTCATTAAAAGGGAAGAGACTGAGCTCCCTTTGTCAGACATTGCAGACCGGTGGAGAAACATTCGAATGGAGGGAAAGTCTCCATGTCATTAATGACCGGAGGATTATGACGGAGAGCTGTAGAAATGTCCCAATCAATCACTGTCAAAACGCCTCCGGCCATTTGGGGAAAGCTTGAAATGACTTTTTCTCAATGTCGACTGGGAGCAGAACGCGAGCGAGCGAGCAGAGGCGAGAGAGCTATATAGGACAAACAAAAAAAGATCTAACCTTCTCTGAGGACGCCTCTGTGCCAAAATAATTAAAGGCAAACATGCTGGGCATGTGCATTAACATGTAGAGGGTATTACGCCTGTTCCAACACGGCCAATAGCAGGACATTGGAAAGGTTACTGTTGCCATACATGAATAGTAACAGTGCATCGACCTCCACTCTGGCTTTTATCCAGGCCATTCTAATGAGCCAGGCCGAGGGTCCCCAACTAAATCCTATTCCATGGATGGCAGTGCAGTGGTGCAGTGGTTTACCATAGCGAGAGTGTCTCCTTCAAAGTAAAAGTCCACAGAAACCCACACACCAGCGGAACGAAGAGAAAGTCAACAACCCAAAATACTGCGGAGCGAGAGTGGGGAATGTAAATGTTTCGTCTCTGATCCAGACGTCCTGAGGAGGTTTTTAGCGGCCTGCGCTCGTCTCCGAGAGATGCGCCCCACATAAGTGTTATGTTTAGCGGCTCAGGCTGTGAGCTGTGGATTTACTCACAGCACTGTCCCGGGAGACACACGTATTAGGACGTCCCCGGCATCCATCTGAAGCCCAGACTTTACAGTTCAAAGTCCCAGATGAGGAGGATGGAGGGGGAGCCACCCCTACCACCACCCCCCCCCCCCCCCTACCATCACCACCACAACCCCCACCACACATACTGACACCACCTATACCACCACCACCCCTACCACCATAACCCAAATCCCCACCACCACCATCTCCACCCCTACCACCACCACCACCACCACCCCTATAACCACCACCACCCGGTTATCAAAGATGCAGGGTGCAATCAAGGTGACACCAAAGTTGCCATCCCACGCCACAAGACGCATCGCAGAGAAAAGTAGGCCAACTGCAAAGGAAAAAAATGTGATTGATCATCCAAATCTGCGTGAGATCGACGAGTCACGTGACATTTGTAGAAGGTATCATGTCTCCCCCTCCACCACTCCCTCCCTCCCTCCCTCCCTCCCTCCCTCCCTCCCTCCCTCATCACCCTGTGTTTGAAATCAGCCTCCCCCTCATTCTGCAGCAGAACAGGAGTAAGAGTAATAAATAATTCACGCTCCCCCCTGATGGCTGACTATTTACAGTCACTAGTCTCTCGCTCTCTCTCTCTCTCTCTCGCTCTCACGCTCTCTCTCTCTCTCGCTCTCACGCTCTCTCTCTTGCTCTCTCGCCCGCTCTCTCCCGCTCCTGCCTGCCTCCTGATCCGACTATTTTAAAATGTGGCAAAATAACGGGAACCGTGAGTGGTGGGTCGCCTCCATGGATTCTGATGCTTAATTTATTCATTGCCCTCTGCCCGTATTGGCTATGCTCAGCACAGCTCCTCCCTGTGAACAGAAGATTAAAAGGACCTGGAGGAGCGGCTGGGTGGGGGGGAGGAGGGGGGAGTATTATTGCAATATGCAAAGAAGCGTGTGTGGTGTAGAAGGTTGTGGGCTGGGGTTGGGGGGGTTTTGGGGGTTGTTGGCTAGGGGTTGTGTGGAAGGTTGTGGTGTTGGGGGCTGGGGGTGGTGTCTGGGGAGGGGGTGGGGGTCTGCAGAGACGGATGGAGCCCAGAGCACCCGGATTATGACGGTTGTTGACTGTATCGCAGTGCGGGTGAAGGACATCTCTGCTCCATGCCGCCGCCGCTGTTGCCGCATGCTGGTGTGGTCCTCGTGACCTCGCACGCACGCAAGCAGACATGCGCAGACACGCACACGCAGATGCACATGCAGCCACACACACGCCGACACAAGCAGACACGCATAAGCAGACACACCACGCACACGCAGATGCACTCTCGAACAATGATGCACAACCACAGAGACGCACACACACACGTATGCACACAAGCACACAAGCCCACACAAGCAGATATACAAAAAAACGAAGATAAACACGCAAACACACGCACACACGCAAGCAGCAACAGAAGGCTGCTTGACCCTCCTGTGCAGTCTGCTGGTGGGTTTGTGGTTTATGGGGCAGAAGTATTGAGGCTGACGTGTAGCACAGCGTTTATGTCTTAGCATATGTCAACACGTTGAAATTGTCTTTTCTTTTTTGTTTGACCTACGATAAATCTTTTCGGAGCCTCCTCCAAGCATTGCAATATCCCCCCAATACATTTATCAAATATACTTCAGGCGGACATTTTCTCCCTAGTTCTGCATTAAAATGCACATTGTTTTAGCTATATAATTATAGATTATTTGCCTTTTGAATTGGGTAAAACATTCATTTTTCCAACATACCATTATACAAAGCGTGAGATATGCTAATCAGCAAATGTGAATTCCTCCCTGAAGTCTGCAAAGCAACCCCATAGCCTAGTGCGATGAAAAGACACAAATAAGCGTTACACACACACACACACACACACACACACACACACACACACACGCTCAGTTTGCTCACAAACACACACAAGCTCAGTTTGCTCACAAACACACACAAACACACACAAGCTCAGTTTGCTCACAGCCAACCTCCCAACGCAGTGTCACTTGTTTCATGTGGAAGAGGGGGGGGATGCAAGGGACTGCGTGAGCAGCTCTGTGGTGGGGGAAAGCGAGGCGCTACTTGTATTATACTTGACGGTATAATAATATAATTGTGGAGGAAAAATAGATAATGTATGGACACGCCGGGAGGAACGAAGGACTGAGTAGCTGGATATATCGACCCATCCCACGAGGAAGCCATCAGAGAAAAGTGCAATGGTCTAATTCACAGGATGAAAGGCTTTCTTCTGCTGCTAATGACTAAACCTCCAGTTCCTTTGTTTGTTTGTGCTTTGGATCTGTTTCATGTTTTTCTCCTCCGTGGTTTTTCCAGTAATGCAACATGACAAAACAACTGACTTTAGTGTCACGCGTGTTATTTGTAACATGTAAATATCCCCGGATGAAAATGTACACTTCCATCGGCCTAACGTTTATGTTTCTGTTCTGCGTTTTTAACCCGTGGTTTGCTTCCAGGGAACGACTTTCTTTCAGGAAGTAAACAGCAAGAGCTCTTTAACATAGCCCACCAGAGTATGGCCGAGGATAATAGCCCATAAGAATACCAATGAAACCATAGAGCTGGTTGATTTATTAGTCGATTTAATAGCTCTCTAAGTGCACGCATCTATCCACACACAAGAGTTTAAGACACAAAGTATTTTCACGATCGGGAGAAGTTATCCACAAACACGGATCAATATTTTCCCTAATCACGCTCCCGAAACGACCAAGGTGAACCACTTCCCCCTGGACCGGGATAAACTATTGTGATAATTGGATTGTTTGGAACAATCAGGATAGGAAAAAATTAGCCTATCTCAAACCAAGTGTAAAAAAATGTGTGGCAATTTGCTTTCAAATTAAAAACCTCGTTTTTAATTTATGCTATTATTGACCCCCCATTTTACCTGCTGCTCTTTTTCACAACAACAGCACTAGCTAACAAAGTGGCCAACAAAGTGGCTAACAAAGAGCCTTCCAATCGTAAATAATCGATTTCATCTTCAAATATACACACCTGCCTGCTGCCCCCTCCCCCTGCTAATTAAATCAACGCTGTGGAAACGTCATGGTCTCCTTCAGGTGAATATATGGGAGCGGGCTGACCCCTCCGACGCAGGCACGGTGCGTTTCAAGCTAGGAGACGGCGGCACGTTAACTTCAATTAATCAAGTGGATGCAATTACCGCAAGTGACGTGCTGAGGACGGTTCACCTCACCTTCCCCGTCTGTTGCCCAACCCGTCTCTCCGGGGCCCCTTCAGCGTCTGACTGGGAGACGCCGGCGCCCTCCAACCTCAGCTGTAACTTGGGGAAGGTAGCCGGCCCACTAATGGCGCGGGCCGGCTAATTAATGTCCTGCAACAGGACCGATAGAAGAGTAGCGAGATGGCTTGTGGTTGGGCCGCGGTATGTGAGCTGTTTGCTGAAAATGTGTTAGCGTTGGGTCCAGGACGTATTGGGAACTTTGTAGAAACGCTGAAGTGTAGACCCTTGAGGAAGAGGCTGATTTGAATCGTCTTGCCCTTTCAGAATCACAGTAATAAAGGGAAAGGAGGCCGTTAGCATGCTAACTAGCTACGACTGAGACGCTAGCAGAGAGACCGGGACAAGACACCAGCTAAGACAGAAGACGACATGCACTGGGATTTTCAGGAGATTAGAGATATTTTTATATATGTATTATATATTAAGTTAATGTTGCGTATATAGTTCCTATGTTTTTATTTTGCCTTTGTTTTAAAAACATACGGTTGTTAATTTTGCTAAACTATTTAGTGCTTTTATAAAAGATTATAAAATCTAACACTGGAACTCTAACAATCGTTCATTTATACCAGGAAGTAGTGTATGTTGCATTAGAAATATCAACAAAACAAAAAGCAGAAACTGCATGGAAATGTGTTCCAGAGATTTATGGAAGCATATATGTAGCAAACTTCAAATGGCAATGCAATTTGGAATTACATTATGCATTTGACAATTCATTATGCAATTTTATAATGTAATTTGTAAATACGTTATTCAAAGTGTATTTTAACATGCAAAGTGACAATGCAATCCTCAATTACATTTGCAAAAGTTATAACAATACAAATAGAATAACATTTTGTCAAATTCTTTGAGTTCCTTTATACAAATTGAAAAGCTATAGCGTCCCCGTGATTGCAATCCACTTCGCCACGCTCCGTGTGTTGCGATATTCAAATGACATTTCAATCCGCAAAACGAACGCTTTGCAAAAGATTTGGCAAAACGGAATCCAAGAGGAATCCAAAGAGGAATCCAAAGAGGAATCCAAAGAGGAATACAAAGAGGAATACAAATAGGAATCCAAAAAGTCAATATGCAAAGTGGCAAACGTATCAGCCAATCAGCGTCGGGGCGGCAACTACGTCACTTGCTCGTAATTTCCTTGTTCCCTTCTAGTTCGTAGCCTATGGTCACCCATGGTCACCAATGGAGATTATTGATACGCTCCGAAGTTTGGCCGATGATGTGGAGAACAATCGTGTTGAAGACACAGAGACATAGAGTGCGTGTTCTGGGAGATAGGATAGACGACTTATCCTCACTGGTACGTTTAGACGCCAGTGTGGTATACACAAAGATTTCCCAAGTGCTACAGGCACTGGGTGCAAAACATAGGGTCGGGAGTCCCACCGTCTCCACCCACTCCTCACCTACAAAGCTCTCCACAACCTAGCCCCCAGTTACCTCTGCGACCTCCTCCAAGAATACACTCCCTCCCGCTCCCGCTCCCTCCGCTCAACCTCTGCTGGACTACCATGTATCCCCACATCACGACTTATTACGAATGGGTGCCCGGTCATTCAGCTGTTCAGCACCCAGGCTCTGGAACTCCCTCCCCCCACACATAAAACAGTCATACACCATTACAACCTTCAAGTCACAACTCACCTGTTCAAACTCGCACACAACGTCTAACTGATCACTGTCTTGATTGTTTGTTTGTTTTGTCTTGTTTTTGTTTTATTTATTTATTTATTATTATTATTTTTCCACAATGTGTTGTTTTAAACTATTTATGATAACTTTATGCTCTGTAAGGTGACCTTGGGTGTCTTGAAAGGCGCCCTTTAAATTAAATGTATTATTATTATTATTACCGTGGAGATACCCTTGGAGACAATAGAAAGTGACGTCCAGACGCTGATTGGCTGATACGTTTGCCACTTTGCATATTGACTTTTTGGATTCCTATTTGTATTCCTCTTTGGATTCCTATTTGGATTCCTCTTTGGATTCCGTTTTGGATTCCTATTTGTATTCCTCTTAGGATTCCGTTTTGGATTCCGTTTTGGATTCCGTTTTGCGGATTGAAATGTCATTTGAATATTGCAACACACGGAGCGTGGCGAAGTGGATTGCAATCACGGGGACTCTATAGCTTTTCAATTTGAATAAAGGAACTCAAAAGAATTTGACAAAATGTTATTGTATTTTTATTGTTATAACTTGTGCAAATGTAATTGAGGATTGCATTGTCACTTTGCATATTAAAATACACTTTGAATAACGTATTTACAAATTACATTATGAAATTGCATAATGCATTGTCAATTGCATAACGTAATTACTTATTGAATTGCAAATTGCAAATTGCATTGCCATTTTAATTTTGCTACATATATGCTTCCATAGAGATTACCCAGAGCATGTCATTGTTTGTGCCAGAGCAATTTCTGTGTGCAGTGTTAAGTGTGTGAGATGCCCAAAGGAAGCGGTTAACTATTAAAGTTGCGGATAGCCATCAACTGCCAACAACCGTTTAAATTCTAAAATAAGAATGCCTCTGCCTTGCTTTTCATTTCGGTCCAAATCCTTCCCAGTGCAGTACAGCAGATCTCAATGGTGTGGACTGACATTGGCAGAAGTCAAAGCGATCGTTCTCACAAGAAAATCTAATATTCTTGAGGAAGGCAATTCTTTGCAATATTTAGCAATATTGGAAGATTCAGCATGGACTAATCAGCTTTTATGAAAGCTCCCCATGACAATGTTAGAAAACAAGGCTACGACGGCACGCCCAACTTCTCGTGAGCGGAAAAACTGTTGGGAATGTGTTATTTAGATCAAAGAACAAGGGTGCGTAAATATTGTATTAACATTAATGACAAATGAACTCTGAGCACTGAGGGCAAAAAAAACTTTTTTTTTTTCATAAGTGGTCCCTTGAAGGCTTGATGGAAAGGCATTGGCACTTAAACCAACCCCCTGAATATTCAGGGTTAGTCCCCCTTTCATTTCATAGTCAAGTCCCACTGTCACCGGTGAATCGAGGTGACGTGCTCCACTTGCACGACCGCCAATCCATTATGGATGGCGTTACCTTGAACCGTGCTAGCATAGTGCAAATGTATACAGCTGTCAAGCGTAGCAAGGAGACAGTCCTGGAAATTCTTCTCCCCTGTGAGAACGAGACGGAGTTCAAAGACCTTGCAGAGTCGATAGTACATACAGAAATCCCTGCCTGAGCGACCGCGTTTATGATCAGGTTTGAGAGCTGCACGAATGATATAGCTTTAGAGAAAATGATAAGGGCATTCATGAAAAGAATATGGCTGTTTTTTTATTTGATTGAGAGTCACTTTGAAAACGATTGAGCCCCTCCCCGTATTAATTCGGGAGACTTTCCGAAGTAAAGAAAAACAGATAACAGTCTTCTGTCCACTGACTCTGTGACGTGATGTAGCATATATAAGGGTTTTGGAGTGCCAATAGTATGATTCCTGTAAACAAAGAGAGGTATGGGCTGGCATTTTGTATTTGTAGATTAGATTAGTTATCCAATGTGATTTTATTGATGACAGGATTGAAATCACTATCGATCAGCATTGATTTCAGATACGTGGAACTTTCTTTATGCTACAAGCTAGTTGAAATGTTGCAATTTTAATCGAATTTGAACATGTACGTTGAACACATGGAAAATACTAAAGTCAGGATACAGATATGGGAACAGATTACTATTGATTGTTTTTCAGAAGATGTTCTATTTTCTTTATTTTCAAAGGTTTGGATTAGGGCTGGGACGACGCGTCGACGTAATCGACGACGTCGACGCATAAATTACGTCGACGCGAAAAATGCGCGTCGATTTAAAAAAAAAAAAAAAAAAAAAAAAAGATGGGCGGCGCCGGGGCGTAGTTGCAACGCGAGTGGCTCCTCAGACTTTCATAAGTGCAAGGCGCCAAAAAAGGAGATGCCTTTCCATTCTAGCAACACGGCAATTCACCAGCACCTGAAGAGGCGCCACCCGGTAGCAGCTGCAGATGACCGAGCACCGTAGAATTCTAAGAATGCATTACTTTGCACTTTTATATTGGAATTTAAAGGCAATAAACATGTATTGAAATGTTAAGGAATTCATATTTTATCATTCAGATGTGTAAATCAACATGTATAAATTGCTATTAGTCAATTAATGGGGAGATAATCGAGAATCGAATCGAATCGAAATCGAATCGGACTGAAAAAATGAATCGTTAGATGAATCGATGCATCGAAAAAATAATCGCTAGATTAATCGTTTAAAAAATAATCGTTTATCCCAGCCCTAGTTTGGATGTTAAAATAATCAGCAATCTCACATTCCATTTATCGTCCTCTTAGGAAAATTGTCTTGTTTTTGTCTTGAAAATGTATAAATTAAGTTGTTAAGAAAATAAAATAACCTTCAATCTAAATGCATCATATGTGGTATGAGGCATTTGAACAAAGTTATTATAATAAGAATAAATCTAGTTTTTATCTTTTTCAATATTCGATGGCCAATTAACTATCGATATAATTTTATTTAATTATAGTTAAATCTACTTGTGACTAAATTCTTATCCAAAACAACTGTAAAATTAGATGCATGTCTATATGGATCAGGTTTACAAAGATGCCTTCAGGTAGTCTGTGGACATGGGGATGAATGCAATAGCCACTACACTAACCTTCCCAGTCATATTGCTGAATAAATAAACCGTATGAACCAACATACAGTCATACAGATAATAATACATGCTAAGAGAGAGTCAGACAGGTTTCTACTAAAACGCCAGGGTTGGTAATCACTGAGCGCTCAGAGAGCTCAGATGCTGCATCTTTTATGAGTGAAAATATCGCAGGAGCCTGGGGTGGATTTGAATTGAGGTGGACTGACTCGGAAGAGCATAAAAGTTGTTGCTCAATTAAACTCGGGGCACACACTCCGGGCTGCCTCGCACTCCAGGCTTTGATTGGATCTTTGAAATCCTTATTCTGCACATATGCTTTATTGGTATTTTCCTGGTGAAGTGTATGCCAATAAAATATAAACCGTTAATGGTTTGTTTTTAGGGGCTGACAAAGCTTGGTTTAGGTTTGATAAACCTTAATGCATGTTTTAGAGCTCTTCACAAGATGATTGAGATTTCAGGTCATTTTTGTGCAATGTTATCTTTCTTCGTTTCGCTTTTGGCTTTTTACTGCCAAATTCAGCAGCGTCATCCTGTTTTGTGCATGAGAGGGAGGAGGTTATGATGAATATAGAACAGAATCAAATCCTCTCCCTTTGTATTCCTCCCATAGCATACAAGAACTGATTTGATTACATCTCGTCCCTCTGCGGTTCAACAGTTATGTTTCATTCATATTCTTTTCCTGACAGACAAAGCTGATTACGACATCCAGCAATTTTAAACCCCTCAAAAACAAATCCAAATGGCAGAAACATCTCCCAATAAAAACACTTGAGGACTTGATTAAAGCAGGAAACATTTGAAGCCCTTTTTTGGGTCATTTTTTTTTGTGTTTCTATTTAAGATACTTTTCTGATCCGGCCAGCGTTCCGCGGTTCTGTGGGGCCACTTTGTTCCTTCAGACCCTTTCACAGGCTGTCACAGTGACAGGTTTGGCCAAGAAGGGGCAGAACTTTGACTCTAGTCTCCCAGGGAAGAGAACCCTGGCTCGTCTGATTCCCGGTTAGCTCCATCCATTGTTCATCGACAGGTTGTCACATTCATCCTGCGAGATTTCGCATATGCTTTTCTCTGGGAAATAAGGGACTTCAAGGTCCCTCACTGATCTCGAAGTTGGAGATGAGGCTTTAGAAGTAATTATTTTATTTTTCTCCCTGTGTGTTTATAGAAAATTCTTTGATGGAATTTGATGGGCGGTGACAGTTATTTTTCCTCATCCAGATTGAAAGAAGGATATTTTTTTTTGCATCTGAAGGCATTCCCTTCTGATGTGTCTAATGTATGATAGGGTATATGATTATATTTTACAGTGAACCCTGGTCTCCCCAAGTCTAACTTCTAACAGGGTCTCCATCTTCTCCTGCTCCTTTTAATGATAAAAATGAAACTAAAGCCGAAAGGTCCTTGATACTCCCGGTATACAAAAATATACTGTATATGCCAGTATAATGATTCCATTAAGACAGAGCAGAAACATGTGTGATTTGTTGCTATGCCGATACGGATGTACACTAGACTTCCACAACACAAGATGATTAGAGAGCCACAGTAAGGGAACAAAGTGTGATTTATGTGGGCAAGCCATCCCCAGTAATGAATGTGTTTTTTCCTGGAGATACAGATTACCCTCTATGTGTTTGTATGGGACTCTCCTGAGCGTGAAATCACTTACTTACAAAGGACCAGATTCACAACCGCGGGTTAAAGCTCAATAGGGCAAATGAGGCAGATCTGAAATCTTTATGTATCGTGTTCAAACCATCCTGTGGGTTTAAATCCCCCACATTGGCAGGATTTAGCCAAGCAGCAAAGAAAATGGCACATAATTTCCGACATAAAAATGATTGCAAATCGATAGAAGGAGCCGTAACTGTAAAACTGTAAAATGTAAAGAATAAAGGAAACTATAGGGCACTTGGCAAACTACCTGGTGTCACAGATGAGGAGTGGACGTGTGATGAGTAATGTTGACAGGTTGAGTGTTCACAATAACTGGATAACTGCTGGACGTGGCCGGAGGAGCACTCTAGGCCTGCCTCTGGAAAGATTACACACATAATCTCTGTAAGCCCATTATAAAAGCATCTTGAGGGAATTACAGGAATGGGATATTTAATCCTCTCATGCAATTTCGGTGCACATCAGGAATGCAACACACTGTTGTGTTTCAGATCTAGATAGATAGATAGATAGATAGATAGATAGATAGACAGACAGACAGACAGACAGACAGACAGACAGACAGACAGACAGACAGACAGACAGACAGACAGACAGACAGACAGACAGACAGACAGACAGACAGACAGACAGACAGACAGACAGACAGACAGACAGACAGACAGACAGACAGACAGACAGACAGACAGACAGACAGACAGACAGACAGACAGACAGACAGACAGACAGACAGACAGACAGACAGACAGACAGACAGACAGATAGATAGATAGATAGATAGATAGATAGATAGATAGATAGATAGATGGCTGTTCTATGCTTATTTTGGAAAACCAATGACTACATGCATCAGGGTGTTCTTGGTAATGAACTCCTTTGCTATATAAAATTGAATCTTTAATTTGTGATTCAAGCCGAAGGCTTAGCCTTAAATCGTTGATTGAAAACGTTGTTTTTCATGTCATCAATCAATAAAGAATTTATATTCATATCGAAAATCTCATATGATTACAAAATGTTACTCTGCCTCCTAGAATATAATCCAATAAATACGAGGATGAAAAGAAATCCCACACTACAATCCATCATTTGTAAAATAAATTATTATTTTGATCCTGTAGCTAAAATCTGTATTTTCCTCCTACTTTGACTTAGCTCTCTGCATTGGGGGATTTAATGATTTGTCATTGCTTGTAGAATAATGGCTCATCTTGAGTTGGGAGCTGTTGGGAGCAAGGGTTTTTTCTAGAGTTAAGAGGATAAACTGCTTGCTTTGGGAGTATTCTAATGAAGCCTGAGCCCAATTAGACAAACAAGATGACGTGTTGACAGAAACCTGCAATCCATTGTTCATCAAACCACATGTTTGCTAGATAAATTGTCTCTTAAAATGTGTTTGTGGCTTCAATTATGAAGTTGCGATTCCCCAGGTCATTTCTATGTTTACATATCTTTTTGACATATAATGAAATCTGGCTGGTGCTGTCGTCTATTACCAAATCTAACGTTTAGTCCCATCGCCGTGATTCCCTGGCTCTTTCTCTCTGTATCTAGCACATTGCTATTATCCACATTTCAGCAGGAGGGCATATACACCATGTAGTCCGTGTTTAGGTGATGAACCATTTTTGGTTATCAGGATGCAAACCAGAAAGCCTTCATATCATACATTGGTATTGGCAAAATCCAATTTGGTGCTGGCTGACTTGTCGCGTTAAGTGCCACTTTGCTCGTCGGTAACGCCGTAGGTCCCATTACCATGACATGTCTAACGGTGCATGCGTTTACACAGCAGTCTTCATCTGACCCAGAATGCTTCACTTCAGCTTCCAGGAGCCCCCCACCACCACAACAACAATCTGTCTCTCTCTCTCAGGGAGAGAGGGAGAGAGGGGGAGAGAGATGGGGATTTCATTATCCCTGCCCACGCGGTTGTGTAGCTACTTCGTCATCTGTTTCTACACCGCTGGAAACACACAGGCTTAATTGTCGCTGAGATAGGGGTTTCATGATCCATTGTGTGTTCCTCGAGCTCCGGCCTCTCTTGCTGGTAACCTTGCCTCCCGGACTCGAGTATTGATTGGCCGACCCACACTCCATGCATCTTTCACTTGACCTCAAATTTCAAAGGTTTGTGAAAGCTAATAAAAAAGCTAATTACTCAATCAAACCGTTCCTACCAGCAATTATTTCCCTGAAACCGTCTTCTATGTAACCGAGGAGATCGATGTAGTTAGGGACATGACGGAGGGGGGAGTTATGTTCATTAGAAACGCTCATTGTAGTGGATTAGTGAAAATGCCTGTCTTGTCGTCCTAAGTTACGTCTTAGGGTCGCTCGGGTCTTCAATGGGCTTCGAAGATTCGGTTCAACGGCAAGTGCGCACGTTCACGGTGAGATCCAATGTGATTATTCTTTGTGAGGAGAACACAGCGCTTTAAAATGGGGTCAACCATTTCCAATGAATGGTTGTCATTCATTTCATTAGGGCCGTTTGGTTCTGCTTCTGCTGTCCATTAATTGGTTGTAATAACTTCGAGCAAGGGAACAATTTGTTCATTAGCTTTGTTGGCAGAGTTTATATAACGGTTTCAAACGACAAATGAAAGCATCAAAATAGTGATGTACAGATATACCATGTGAATCAGTTACAATACACATACAATATATAAATTACATTGAGCAATGTGGACGATGGTTATTTTCTTTTTGAGAAGTACCCAACGCGTGTGCATATTAAGTAGGCCCACCGTTGGCACCAGCGCCCTATCTGGTGTCTAACTGGTAACGTTAATCAAAGCTGGGACACGGGAGAGCGAGAAGCAGAGTAATTGTTTTGCTACATGGTAATGGAGCCGGTGTTGATACGCTGAGAGGGGCCTCCTCCCGGTCAAGTTCTCCGTTCCCGGGTCATCCTACACCTCCGTTCAGCCCTTCATGTTGCTTCTTCTTGATCAAAATGGCTGTCGTGGTCCACCACTGCTGAGTCATGGTGACATCGAGACGGTCCCTCTTTGAAATGTAAGAGATGGAGTGTGAAGCTAGCGCTGGGGTCCTGTGTGACCCGCCCACTACACCGGGTCTTAAACACGTGAGGACCAATCACAGAGAACCCCCCCCCCCCCTTTTTGAACCAAACAAGTGACCCAACCTTCTCTGTCTTGGGGTCTTGTCTTGTCATGTGTATCTGTCTATTCACTGAGAAAAATGTCCCAAAGGGGACAATACATTTTCCATCTATCTATCTTGCACTCCGGTAGGAAAGAATTGAATTATTTGAGTTTTATTTTTTAGTTGATATGAGACATGGATGCTGGTGTATTTATCTCCTGTTTCATTCCCTTTCGATGCGTATACAAAACGTGTCTGGGTTCCCCAGTCGATAAGACTCTTAAGACTCTTCAAAGAAACATGGAGACCTGTGCTGCTGAGCGCACTCTTTTATAAGCCGAAATTTGTTTCATTTATCGGTCGGGAAATAAGCTGTTTGTGGATGTGTTTTTTTTACCGCCCACGTGTCTGGTTTGGAAACGCTGAATGTTCGATGCAACAGACAATCCACATTTTTCCAACAATCAATGGAGTTAATTTCATCGAATCTAGAACCAGTCGCAAAGGACTTATCGCCCCGCGTTGTCCCATTGTACCCCAGAATCCAGCCGGACGCCTCCTGGAGATAATTAGTAAAGTCGGTGAGCTGAACCACCAGGGCGCATTTAGCGGCGGTGGAACGTAGTGCCTGTTTATCTTTTAAGGCCTCCTGAGTGATACTATGGTCCTATCTGTCCTCTGGCCTCCCCTGGGGGGGTCTATACTGCCGACCAGGGGGCTGTATAAACAGCCATTGACCATTGACCCCCCCCCCCCCCCCCACCACCACCACCACCTCAAGCTGTTTTTTTCAGTCACCCTCGATTAGGTAATCTCCTCCGCCGACTCTAATGGGACGAGACACCTTGTCATGTGCTTTAAAGTCCACCTCTCTCTCTTTTTCAATATAATGCCTTCTCTCTCTCTGACCGTCTCTGTCTTGGTCTCTCGCTGTCTCTCTCTCTCCCACTCTCTCTCTCGCTCTCTCTCGCCCTATACATCATACACAATAGCAGGTGCTATCATCCAGAACAGGAGCTGTGTGTTGTGTACATCACAACGGGCAAGTTATTTGACAACGTAGGTTAACGGGAGATCTGTGGACCAGCAGAAAAAGAGGGCGTCCACGACTACAACGAGGAGGAAGTAGTAGTAGTAGTAGTAGAAGAAGAACAAAGTGGAGTCGACTTTTTTCCAGTCCTGTCTCGACTGCGTCTCTCTCTGTTCCCGGGGTCTTTGCTCTCAGAGAATATTTGTTTCTGTACGCTAAACCAACCGCCGGTTTGTTTTCCTCTGTACGGGCACCGCGGCATTCATCTCCTCCCTCACCTGTCGCAACGTATTGCTTTCAAGGCAGTCATCGTGCGTCTTCACCGCAGGACTGACAGGCCGCAACACAACGAGAGGGAGAGAGAGAGTGAGAGAGAGAGAGAGAGGGGGGGAGGGGGAGGGAGGGAGGGAGGGAGATTCTCCCTTGTTGTCAGACAGCAGCCTTGCCGGTATCCAGTGTGGCAGGCGTGGAGGAGAGCTGCCTCCTATAGGCGGCCCGGCCCGCCGCCGTCCCCCCTGGAAGCCCCGGAGCCGGGACGCTTGGCAGGGTGATGGATAATAACTGAACAGAACATGTCCTGTGGCTACGATGGTGCGATGCTGAAGAATTATTTATCCTTTTCACTTCGTATAAGAGGCTTGTGGGTTATTGAGGCCTGCAAACAGGAGAATGGAGAGAGAGGGAATTGAACGAGTGTGGTGATATATTGAAGGGAAAAGCTGTATTGGAGATTAAGGTGGAGGATGAGGACGGGTGGGGGGGGGGGGGGGGGCTGAGATGAACCGTGACCCCCTCACAGCAGGCCAGGTGATGATGTGATGCAGGTGGACATGCGGACCGGAACCGGGGGAGCTAGCGATCGGAGGGCATGTTGTGTTAGCCCACTAATTCCCGACTTCCTGTGTCATGAGATGACAGGCCGCCATGGCGATGGAAGGCAGCGAAAGAAGAAGAGGCGTGTTTGGTGTTTACCATATGGTTAAAAACCGAGCCATGCATATCGTGACGGCCCCAGGAAACGATGCGCTCTGAAATTAGCCCAAACACACCTTCGCCTCACTTTCACTCTTCACTTTTTTCCGGCTTTTCTCGTTTTAGTTTTTTTTTCCACCCCAAAACGAAACAGACGTGCCTCCCGCCATGCGAGTAACCGGAACGGACGGCGCTGACGTACCCCCAAAGAAAAAGGTTGCGTCATAAATGCTTCACCGGATGGATGAATAGCAGGCGATGACAGCCCCCCCCCCCCCGACCGCCGCCCACAGAGGCGCTTCCTTGAATGCAAATGGACGCCAGAGTCTGAGGAGACCTGAGCGGAGGCTTCTGCGCTCACGCATGACGGCGCCGACCGCGGCCGACCAACCGACGAGGGCGCTATGGTAATCCCCCCCGCTCACGCATCGCAGACCCCCCCCCCCCCACGCACCTCCAGCGGAGCGGGGACATGTCTGGGAACTTGTTTTTGAATATTACGGAGGCTGGAGCGAGGGAACCACCCCCTCCCAGCCCCCCAGCCTTGTGACCTTGGCGTTGGCGTTGGAAACTTTGTGGATTACGAGGGTGAACGCAGAGACGTAAGGCAGGGAGGTGTAATGAATTGCGGGGAGCGTACTGCGCCGGACACGGCGGGGGTATTCATGAGGGTAGCCATGCGTTCTAATCAAGTCCCCGTTTATTTCTCATTAAGTCAATAAGGCCGGCGTGATGTATGTTGAAATGCTGGGGAATGCATTAATCTTCATATCTCTGCGTTCCCCGGTCTCTGAGTTAGAGGGGGGTTTGGACGACACGGGCGCAGTGTTTTGTTTCCCAAGGACGGTTTTCTAAACGCCGTGGCGTAACGCGATTCATTTTTCATAATGCCCCCTCTTTACACTTTGCCCATCTTCGGAGACAATAATTTTCTGAAATATTAATGACAAAACAACACACATTCAAGTTCCGGGTATTATTAGCAACCCCGTGCCTTTAGTTGTTTCTCCCTCGTCTCCCCCCCCTCCCTGCCTCGGCTGCTGTTTAGCGATCTCCCTGTCTCCTTAATCAGATCAGTGCTCACGTCCCACCCAGATGCCTCCAAGTGGAAAGCGGTGGCAAGCTTTAGTCGATGCGATTACCAACATATGACCGCTCCCTCTTTACTGCGAGCGTCCGCTGTCAGCCATAGACTGAAGCGGGGGGGCTAACACCACCATTGTCTGTATCTGCAGGCCTGACTCCCTGCCCCTCTTACTGACTATGTCTGCAGGCCTACCCCTCTTACTGACTATATCTGCAGGCATACCCCTCTTACTGACTCTATCTGCAGGCCTGACCCCCCTACCCCTCTTACTGACTGTATCTGCTGGCCTACCCCTCTTACTGACTGTATTTTCAGGCCTAACCTCCTACCCCTCACACTTACTATATCTACAGGCCTGACCGTCTTACTGACGCTGTCTCTGCAGGCCTAACCCCCCTACCGCTCCTACTGAATATATTTTCTGACTGTATTGACTGTGTCTCTGTAGGCCTGACCGTCTTACTGACGGTGTCTCTGCAGGCACCATGCACACAGCAATTGTGTGCATGGACTTTGTATCCATGCACACAATTGTAACCCCCCTACCGCTCTTACTGACTGTATTTTCTGACTGTATTGACTGTGTCTCTGTAGGCCTGTGGCCGGTGTTCTCCTATGAAGCCAGCGGGCGTCTCCCTCCCAGAGAGCTGCAGGCGGCCCGCCTGAACAGGAAGCTGATGTGATACCTGAGATGGAGAACCGGGCTTGATATCTGGTGAGTAGCGAGCCGTGCACCTCTTCCTGCCTTTTGTGTTTTTCGTATCACTGGCATCTGCGTCTTCGGTCCGCGGCCCAGAAAGCTGCTGTGCTGGCATCGGGCTCTGTTCCTGCAGGGTGCACGGTTACACGGCCTACATTTTATGCTCCTGCTCCTTCTCCAACCCTAGATGAGCATAATTGTCGACATGCAAACCTGCAAGACTCTGCACCATCGGCCCTATTTCCACCGAGAGCAGGTGCAATCTCTCAACCGCCCATGTGCAATAAGTGAATTATATAGTAAAAGGGGGTGCATATAGTGTGTTATTGATTTTATGCACTTGTGTCTGCAGAGTGCAGGCAGGCTGATTCTTATAGCGTGCTCATCTAGTGCAGCATACAGTCTACGCTTGTATGCACCCCCCCCCCCCCCCCTCCAAACCTGCAGCCAGGACATGTCACGGCACCATCTACACCAATATACGGTTATGACCAACTGTGCTTGCCAGCCACTTGATCCCAACAGGGGGTTTGGAGGGGGGGGGGGGGGGGGGGGAAGCCAGGGAAGGAGGGGGGGGGGCGTTACGCCACCTGAGCCTTTGAGTTTTTTTCCCCAAATTCAACGCTTGTGCTGTGCAGTGGGTTTGAAGTTGGTGAGAGGGTGTGGTAAGCGCGTGTTGGGGGGGAAGAGAGAGAGAGAGAGAGAGAGAGAGAGAGAGAGAGAGAGAGAGAGAGAGAGAGAGAGAGAGAGAGAGACCTAGTCATGTGGGAGTGGCGTTCCGTGCAGCGCTCTGTACAAAGTAAGATGGAGGCTCCCACTTGGCCTTAGCCTCTACTGGTTGACATGGGACGGCTCTAATTACCCCGCATGTGTGACCGAGTTCTGAGCCCTATGATGGTTCCCCCCCCACCCTTTGTACACTTTTAACGAGCGACGCCTATGAATAACGAGCTACGTCTACGCCTAACGAGGTACATTGAGGCGTGACGAGCAATGTCTACGCTTAACGAGCTACATCTAGGTCTAACGAGCTACGTCAACGAATAGCATGTATACACATAAAGAGCTACGTCTAAGCAATAGAGATACGTCTACGCACTAAGAGCTACGTCCACGCACAAAGAGCTACGTCTACGCCCAAAGAGCTACGTCTACGCACAACGAGTTACCTCTGCGCACAACAAGCTATGGCTTGTAATATTGTCTGGCGAGCATAACACTCAAATTAGTTTTAGTTGGTCCATACAAATCTATATGTTTAGCTATATGTTCACAAATAATAAAATAATAATAAAAAACTCCCCAGTTGGTCTTTTTTGAGTTGACAGTGTCTCTAATCATTGCAAAAAATGTGTTTTACTGGAGTGGGCGGGAGGGGGGGAGGGTCAGAAAAGCAGTGGGTAACCTTGTGCCCACTGCTCTTCTCGGGGATCTTATAACCAGGGAACCTGAGCCGCCCTCTGACTGTTTCCTGGGACGGCAGGTACACGGCTGCAGCACAGAATAAAACATACAGAATATATATACTATTCCATACACTACCCTGGCAGTTTTATTTAAAATGAATACAAGGTAGAGGTAATAGTTTTCTGAGCTGCTGAGCTAAGCGAAAAAATGCCAGTCCATCGGTACCCTGGGAGGTCAAGCTCTTACAAGTGCTCACATACACCCACACAGACATCCCCACACAGACACACGCACACAGACACACACCAACAGACACACCTAAACACACCTAAACCCACACACATGCACACACCAACAGGCACACACCAACAGACACACCTACACACATGTACACATAAAATATACACACACACACACACACACACACACACACACACACACACACACACACACACACACACACACACACACACACACACACACACACAGCTCCAGGTGAGGCTCTTGTCGCCATCTTGCTGTTTTCTTTTACTCACAATCACAAAAGCTCAATATCTGTTTCGTAATCCCAGATGCACTCAAGGTTGACGCGCACACACACCCACACACACACACACACACACACACACACACACACACACACACACACACACACACACACACACACACACACACACACACACACACACACACACACACAGGCTGAGTCACTTCCATGGCCTTCTCCTATTCATGACTGAATCACTGTTGATTGACTTTGTATCCATGCACACACACGCGCACACACACATACACACACACACACACACACACACACACACGCACAGTTCGGGTAATGTATTTATTTTCTACAATACATCCTTGAGGATATTTTTCTAACATATGACTCTTTATATTCTCACTGCAAATCAACAGGAAACGGCCTTATAGAGTTTGTGCTGAATCATTGTACATGCACCATGACAACCATTATCAGAAGACGAAATGAGGGATGAGCCTTTGAGGAAAAGTTTCATCAATAACAATTCAGCAACTCTCTTATATCTGTGTTTCCGAACAACCTTATTCCCCAAGACAGACAATGCAAGTGGATGAATGAGAGTCTTGCCTTTCTCTGAGAGAACGAGCAAGCATTAAATTACCAAGATTTGGGCACTTATCTGCTTTAAAACTTTGCTTCCCCGCCGTTGACCTGTGTCCGTAGAAAAACCAAGTGTATGTTTCTTTATAATGCAATCTAGACGTCTGTGTGTATGAATGCCATTCGCCAAAGACACAAAGCTCGCCAGTTTCCGGATGAATAGACGGGTTCTGCTCTCCGAAAGCCTTGATGGAGCGTTGTGCTTCCCAGCGAGACACCAACACACATCCACCGCAGTCACTGACACACATCACCGCCTCGCTAGACGACTGCCAAAGCTATGCTTCCCAAGCAGCCGTCATCCGGTCTCGTCTTTTATTCCAGAGAAATGCACGCATCAGCACCGAGTCAGAGTGCCTCATTGCGACAAGAGGAAGCAGGCTTATGGTCTTGGCTCATGGCCGCCTTTCGTTCTTAAGCTTCACAGCTTCGACTTGACGAAATCAGGGATATTTATTCATCAGGCGTTATTCTTGTAATTAAGGAATTTGTCTTTGAATGGTTTAACCTCTAACAGTTAAACGGTTGATTTTATCAGTCGCAGTTCCTTTTGTTCATTTATGGAGAAAAAAAAAGTAATCTTCCATGTTCATTATATGTTATCTACAATTGTTTCGCTTCTTGTAATGCGTTCATTTGAGATCGGGAACCGCAAGGGACATAAATCCCTTTCCCTGCCACTGGCTCCACATAACAAGAGACTTGCATGTTGGCGATAACATACCCAATGCCTGCTCTCTTGGACACAAAGGCCGTCATTACTTACCAAGCATACCCTGATTCTGTGTAGCGCCAGCACATCAGTGTGGCGCACACGCTAACATTCACATTCAGGGCATTTATGAGAGGCTTTTATTCAAAGCGATGTAGACACAATCATAAACACATCACACACCGGCGGCGGAGTCAACCATGCAAGGCGACAGCCGGCTTGCCGGGATCATTTAGGGCCAGGTGCTTTGCTTAGGGACGCGTCAACACTTTGCTAGAAGGAGCCAGGGATCAAACTAGCAACCTTCGGGGTTAAAAGTCAACCTGTTCTACCTCCTGAGCTAAGCCGACCCTGCCTGCTAACGAAACCACCAGCAAGCGTTCCTGGGGGGGGGGGGGGGGGAGCACCCGCTCTCTCCTTCACGCGCGTGTCACGGGCTTAAGCGCCTCGGTCCATCCGCGCCCCTCCGCACCGGACCTCCATTGGGGTTCTGTTCGCTGGAACCGTGCCCCCACACACAGCGTCCCATGGGGGCTGGGTTATCCAGCCGGCAGTGCCTGAGCAGCCTCCTCTACCGCTATGGTTAGGAGCCACCGGTGCAACCAACCAAGGAGCCAACCCCCAGCCAGAGAGGAGAGAGGATCTTCTCCTCCGCTTGCATCGCCGTGGAGACCGTCTGCGAGGGGTGCTTGAGATGAGGCTCACGTCCACGCTGTTGCCCTGATTTGCATCGGATCATCGGCGGGTGGGAGGGAGGCTGTGAGGAAGAGGAGGGCTTGTAAACGAGGCAGGGTTGTGATAAGTGTTGCTGGCAGCATGATGAGCTGCCTGTGATGCAGGGTTATAGATGGGGCCTGGGGGGGACGGGCAGAATGATGTTTAAGCAACGGGAAGGTTGCTGTTGCTTTTCTTCCTCTCTGTTCAGGAGGCCAAATTGTAGGGGGGGCATTATGGAAGTGTAGTAGGCCTACCTAGTAGAGTTGTGTGGGCCGCACGTACGGTTTGTGAAGAAATGTTAAAGAAAATGTGTGCGTCCTCAGTCGAGATTTGATCATTTGATTGGATTTGGGCGTAATGGTTGACAACCAAAAGAGAAAATAATGGAACAGCCTAATCCATCCATCCGCTCTTTTTTCCGACTGAACATGCCGAGACGCTTTGAGGGACACAGATACGATCCGACAGATGAAAACGTTGTTTTAAATCGCTGTGAAGCCTTAGCGACACATTCGGTGCCAGGGAATGTGTCAAGATCTTAATACTCTTCCGATGCTCAGGAAACGTATAATATACTTTCTGTGGAGAAAAGACACAGCTCAGCAACCTCCACGATAGGTTTGTAGTTCCACGGGCGCAGAACACCTCCACGGAGATGGAGAACTTCAAGTAAACGTAATTTTCCTGTTCAGAAGAGTGGTTGAAGTTGCCCTACATATTATGCATTCCCTCTTATGAATTATCTAACATGTTCCGTTTTAACATTGAGGAGGAAATAACGGTGCTACTGTAGTTTAGGACCAGGCTTCAGTTGTTGGAGAAATTAAATATGTATTTTCCTGCGGCAACGCAGAGACTGTTTCGCAGCAGCTGAGGGGAGTTAAGGAGTCAATCACTGGCCATCAGCCCCTACTTTACAGCCACAGTGTTAATGTTCCCCATGCGGATACAAAACAGTTGGGAAAGGAATGCTACCAGGCTAAATGTAGTCTGAATTGAATATTGGAATTTCAATTATATGGACTGGTCCAAGGTCTCGCCTTGATTGTCAAGTGGTTGTTTTCGTCATTTTTAAAAGTAAGTAAGTCAACCGTATGGCTAGAAAGATGTAAGTGGTGTATTTTGGTTGAACTAGGAAGGCCTCAATATGTCATTACTGCTTGTTACTGTGCAAAGGGTTAAGCCATTCATTTGTCAAACAAACATTTGCATTTTTGAGTTTGATATACTATGTATATACGTATACTACACAGATTTCAATTACAAAATATCTAAATCCATGAATGGGACCAAAGAGTTCATATTATATTATGATAGGTCCACAGTTATAGGTCATAATACATTATTTCTAATCTAATTTATTGAAAACAATTATGTGTTCCCATCAGTCTAATCATTCCCTTACATTAATTAGTGTTAAAAATTAATATAATAATGGCTTTGTGAGATTAGATTTCACGACTTAGTGTTGTTTCCTGATTGTCTCTTAAAAAATAAATAATAATCATGCTAAATCTTTTCCTCATTCGAATTCTCCTGCAGTATATCAATTACCACCATCCCCACAGAGTGTCTGCGTTGATTTGTCCGCGAGTTTTACGGTCGTTTAATGTTTGAAGGAGCTATACTTTCTCCATTCTTGGCCTCGCGATAAGAATAATGTGTTTCATTAAATTGTACAAATTGCGGTTTAATCAGCCTAATTGTAATGAATTTGAAAAATGAACGGACAGACGTTCTATTCCCCCTTAGCGACGCAGACCTGCGGCCTCTGCTGCTGCAGCGACCATGTCTGCCCATGCTTGAAAGGATTTATGAACTTATTTAGGAGGCTGTGTGTGTGTGTGTGGCTGTTGACATTGACCTGATTTTAATGGAATCGACCAATAACCCTGACTGGGCTGTGAAGACGCGACGGATCTGGAAGCGCTTCACTAAATCAGCTTTATGAGCCTTTAAGGTTTGCCACATGCAGATAAGGAACATAAAGGGTTTTTATAAGGCCACGTTCTCAGGGTGGGGGTCGGTGAAGGGCCTCATTCCCAGGAAACAGAGTGGGTCTCCCATATTCTTTTATTAAGACTCTCATCATATGAAGCCGTGGCCTGTCCTGTTTGATCGGGTCCCATAATTGATGATGAGATGCCGTTTTATTGATTCCTAAAGAAAGCTCACAGAAAGCATCCAAGTCGCTCTCTCCTGCTCCCTCCCTGTAAATCTGTATGGATCTATGGAACATTGGAATGGCCGACAGATGTGTAGTATTGTCAAGGTTGCACATCAACCAACCTCAGCCCCACCGGTGTGGTAAATGACAACGCTTCAGCATGTGGGCGGCATTTGGCTCTGGAGGTAGAGCGGGTTGGATGGTAAGCGGAAGGTTGCTAGTTCGATCCCCGGCCTCTCCTAGCTGATTGTCGGTGTCCCTGAGCAAGGCACCTCACCCTGAATGCTCTGGACGATCTGGCTTTCGCCTTGCGTGGTTGACACCGCCGTCAATGTGTGAATGCGTGCATGATTGGGTGAATGTGAGGCAATATTGTAAAGTGCTTTGAGTGGCCACTGGTTCGAAAAGCGCTACATAAATGCGGTCCATTTACTTCAGTGTTTTGGTGCGGTGATTCACCTGGCATCCTACCACCATGGAGGACTACATGGATTGATGATCTCAATCATCAATTAGGATCCAATTATCTCAATGAGATAATGCAGGTGAGCTGAGACTGGATGGAGAGGCCAGTGCTTCTGCACGATAAGCCAGTGTAAGTTCCCCCATGGCCCATCAAGTATCAATACAATGTGAGTTTGATGGATAGATTGATCTAACCATTGTACCCCCAGAATAATTTTACAATCACAGTTAGGGCCTTTAGCAGATGCTTTTATCCAAAGCGACTTACAATAAGTACATTTGTCAGAAGAGAGAGATATAACAATATATCACTGTCCGTAAAATAAGAATGTTCAAAGAAGTGGCCAAGGGCCAAGCACTAACAATCGCTAGGTTAACCAATTCTCCGTATACAACAAAGATAGCTAGGATAAGTTACTACACAATGCTAGTACTATTTCTAAGTGCAAGGACGCACAACCTACAATAAGTGTGTACATTAAGTCCCACCAGTATGGCTCCAGTACCCCTTCATTGACACCAAACCAGATATCTTCTTCCAATACTGAAAAATATACCTCTATATTATTATCAAACTATCATATTGACAGAGGAGTTTAATCTGGAACAAGGTGAGGTCTTCTGCTATTTCTGTTCTTGCCTTTATCGATCCGCAACACACATTAAAATGACCCCCTGGAAGCTGCCCCCTACCCCCCTGCAGGCCGGGCTGTGTAGCCCTGGTTTGGAGCACTGATATATATGGTGTTATTATATATGGTCATCCTCCCTCCATATTATTTATGGAGGGAGGATCCGGTTTGATAACTAGATCCCAGAGTCTGTGGAGATGAATGTGTGAGCTGCATCAAAGGGCCTCAGCAGTAACTTAAAGGGAACGTGGAGCTAGGAACAGGTAATTGCCTCCTTAACGTTTCACAGGGGATTTAGCCTTTGGGTGATGATAAATAGTTAATCGAATTGGTGACGTTAAACATTCATGCTCACACTTGACTAGAATAGTCAATCAATATATTTGATTGTGGAGAGATGTGCAGGGAGAATACATGTTTGTGGTGACGCACACCCTATTCTTTGTGTAGTGTCACACATAGAACATTTATTGGCTATTTAGTGTAAAGGAACCGAATCCATGTACAATACGCCGGCTTCTCTTTTGAATTACCACTCCATTTCTTCACACATTAGCATTAACAATATATACATGCCAGAAATAGCGTTTGTCACGTTTCAGCTAAACATATAATTGAAACATAGCTTGTATATCACATGATATAGGTCTGCTTTGATATACTTCCAAGCTGATTCCAAGGAGGGATCCCCCACTCTGCGTTCCTTCTCATTATTTCTTCCTTACTAATCAAGGGAGTTTTAACTTGCCCTCTGGGGGGCTAGGATCAGGTAGCCATCATGCATATATGATACGTCCTTTGAGACTGTACCTTTGATTAAGGGCTATACAAATACAATTGAACTGAATTGATGTGTTTGTGTCCGATCTTAACCTCCATCCCAGGCCCAAAGAGCAAAGCACAAAATGGGAATAACCTTTACAGCCATTCAAAACATTCTGTGAGTATGTTTAAAACCAGCAGAGAGAGGACAAACACATTAACATAGGACTGGCAGTAGCAGGCTATAGCATATAAAAACAATAAGTAAGTAAATAGACCTGAGGCTTCGTAAGCACCTGACTGCAGCTGTTACACTCACTTTCTGCTTTTTGCTTTTATACTTTATGCTATTTTTGTTTTGGAATATATTAGGGCCTTTTTTTGAGAATATGTGGACAGTATTTTCCCTCAGCAGTCTAGTTTTCTATGAATAAATGCTGCTGTTTTTTTGCTATGACCTACTGTATAACGGTGGATCGGGATGTGGTGCAGCGTGATGTGGATAGAGCTGAAAGAAGACGGAAGTAGAAACGATTCAAGATCGAGTCTGTCGCCGCAAAAATCATTTGTTTGTTTCACCATGGGGGGAAAATAAATTGTGTACACAGACATATTCCCATTCCTGATGCCATTAGAGATGCGATTCCAGATGATTCCATTACTTTATTGACGTGACGCTGATGGCCCGCATTACACTCTGGTTCCGGCGCTCCAAACGTTCCCGTGACATATGAAGAAGGAAAGGTTATCAATTATTCTGTTCCCTCCATTTATCCAGGCAAGAAACGGCGGAGGCAACACCCATCAGAACGCGTGCGTCAGAGTGTTATCTGGAACACAAAACAGGACTTCGATAATTACTTCATGAATCATTTAGCACTATGATCACCGGGGCCAATTCCCAGGATAAATTTCAACAACAACGACAACAAAAAAAGGCCTAGAACGACTCGCGGACGTGCGTGTATCGGAGCCGTAATTGATTAGATTTTACAGGAAAAGGACGTATGCAATTTCAAGCAGCTATTAGACCTTGGTCAATGGGCTTATTGATTTTAAAGGGCGTGACATAGTCAATTTTCATTACATAATGCATGCCTTTGCATTGGGATGGTGTGGAAGATGAAATCAACGATGTAACATCACAGATGCTGCAGTGGGCGACATGTGGCTCAGGAATTAGAGCGGGTGGGCCGGTAACCGGAAGGTTGCGAGGTCGATCCCCAGATCCCCGGAGTGTCAAGGTTCCCTGAGCAAGACAATTCACCTTAACTCCTCCCGACGAGCCGGCTGTCGCCTTGCATTCATATGCCGTCGCTGTATGAATGTGTGCATGAATGGCTGAATCTTAGGAAAAATTGTACAGCGCTTCAAGTTGGAAAAGCGCTACATAAATGCAGTCCATTTACCATTGACAGATTTGAATAAGTGCACCAAGGCACAAATCCACTTTTGTCCTCTTCTATACAGGATGCACAACTTTATGTTACATCTTTATGTTACATCCTGGCTGTGATTAACGGTCTCAGCCTGTCTTTCACAACTTTATGATACATCCTGTGATTAACCCTTTGTAATGAAGCCCTGTCACCAGAACACAACGGGAAAGGCTTTCCCAGGCCCTCTCGCCAATCGTCTGGCCTAACTTGACGTCATATATGATTATTGTTATCAAGTGTTGACAAAATGCAGCGCTCCCTAGCTTCCCGAAAGCAAGCCCCCCCCCCCCCACACACATTAAATTACTAGCCATAATGGATTTGGCACACCTGCTACCAGACAGCTTTCTGTAGACAGCCTTTCCGAGCGTGACGCTTTCATTTGCAACACAATTAGGCGGGTATATGTTCACCTTTTATCGAGACAGTGATATCGGCTAAGCCCCCCTGTAATGAAGTTCTGGGGGTTTCTGGAGGGAGCCCGTGCCGGTGGGGAGGACGGCGGCTGGTTCGGAGAGGTCTTCTTCTGTGGTGCGGTCGACAGAATAACAATGAGCAATTACTCCCAGTATTCCTTCCTACCCACATCCCTCTGACATGAAACCCGGTCTCAGCCTGTAATCACGTGACCGACACGGATGGCGCGCTCCAATGTAAAAGAAACCCGTTGGTGTGCGCTGTCTTTCACTGAAACAATATCTATGCAACCGTTTTTTTGCCGTCGTGGCTATATTGAATTCGAACAGTAATTCATTGCGAGGGCTCTGTCGATGAGTCATCACACGTGTCAACAAGTCCACCCCCTTGCATTCGCAATCGCTATTCGGGAAAAAGGCTATTTGTATGAGAGAATGTCGATTTCAGTTTTCAACATTGTTCCTTTTTAGTATTTTATTTAATAATGGCTTTAATTGAAAGGTCAAAATGCAAAGCTGCCATTCCTTGTTTTGGTCGGATGTAATTATAAAAATTCAAATGGCCGCCCTCTATTTACCCACGAAGGTATCGCTGTCCCCTACCCGGTGGGAGTGAAATTCCCCCGGGGCTGGAGAGCAAGCAGTTAGTGCTGACTTGGTGGCGGACTGGGCTGACTCTTGTGAACTGAAACTGTCAATAATTATGCCCGTTCGCAGACAAGAGTCACACTGCGGCGTCTAGCAGTTCACCGGCAGCTGCACCTAATTGGATTTTATCTTCGTCTGACAGAGTCGTGTCGGAAAATATATCCTTACATTGCTCTCTAAGTGCGGGATGGTACACACGCGCATACACACGGACACACATTCACACAAAGAGACACACACACCCACACAGAGACATATAGGCACACACACACACACACTTTTGAACAATATATCTATATAAAGACAGCTAGCTCATACAATGAAAGTGTGGGGGGGATTGATTTGATGTAAGGAGGTTAACGGAATCTCATTGGATCCTATATACATGCAGATATACTGGTTTCTCAGCGTTAATTGAATATCGTTTCATGGTTGTTGGTTAACTCTCCTTTGAAGACGCCCTGGGGAATTACGCTGGGCTAATTAACAGCCATCGGTCTGTAGATATAAAAGTAGTTAAGTAAAGATTACTTTAGGCCGATATGTTTGTGTGTTTGTATTTCTTCATACGCATCTTATACGAAGAGACTTTGAAAGCGAAGAAAATAGAATTCTCTCACGTCGGCAATTCATTAAAAAAGTTCCTCCCTTTAAATTGGTTTTAGGTTATCTGCGTTGGTAACAGAGAGAGAGGCGCTGGTGTCTGAGAGCGGCATTAATCACTGGCCCTACCCCTCTGCCCGCTGTTCTATCTGTTCTCTTCGCCAGCCTGCCACCACCAGGTTAGTCACTTCCAGTGGGTGGCACGCTACGAAATAGCTTCTGAATCTGTTGAATCCTTCAGAGAGATGATGTCTGGTTCCCCCCCTCTCTGGGGCTGTAGCTCCAACGCAACGACACACACACACACACACACACACACACACACACACGACACACACACATGCTGTAGGGACCGGGCGTCTGAGCAGAGCGGGTTCAAACACAGCCAGGGGTGTTTCTAGGTATCTGAGGCATCCGGGGCTTAGCCCGGCAAATTTTGTATGCTTTAGCACGTACTTGACTTTTTACTTTCTTTCTCTGCAATTGCTTTTCTTCATTCCCTGTTGCTCTCTGACTGTTTCGTGTTCCATTCTTTGGGCTTCTGTCCTTTGAGCATAAGTGGGTACCTCCTTGGTCTGACTTGAGCGAACCGGTCAATGCCCTCACCATGCTCTAAGAATTACTGACAGATAATAAAGACATGGGGAAATCTAGAGCTTGTGCTTACAACTTACCTGTTGTAAACACTGAGGTAAACGAGGGGCGTTCAAGGGCCGTCGGAAAGTAGATTATTTATTTCTTTTTTTTACAAAAAAATAAGATTTGGGGCTTTAGCCCCGAATAAAACAGCCTAGTGACGCCACTGAACACTTCCCCCCCTTTTTTCAACGTGAAGAGGTTTCAAATCCTGCAGGTATAAACGTGACGTAAATCCACGGGAATGTTGAAGACAGCTCCCTCAGAGTGTAATCACGCACCCCAGACGCCTCTCTGGAGAAATAGAGATGAAGAGACGAGACGGCGTCTCCGTCCCTCCTCGTCTCGGCCTTATCGCCGTCCGGACCGGCCACTCTTTCTCTTCCCTTAATGCCGTTCAAAGGTCTTTCATTCTATGACTGAGTTGCCGTGGCAACAATGCTTTTCTCTTTTTTTCTTGTCTTCCTCGCCTGCCTTGAGATGCTGAGGGATCAATAAAGTATCCCCAGCGGTGTGGCGGGAAACGCTCTGGCGCAGACGCCGGTCCTACTGGAAGGCCGGGGGCTGGCTTGGGCGGCCTAGTTAGCATCTGAGTGCTACAGTAATGCAATAAGGGGAAAGGATAATTGTGGCTAATGCTAGCGGCCGTGATAACACTAGCGCGCTGCGTGTCGCGCCGGGATTAGAGATGCAGCTGTTGGATGGGGTTGCTTCTCTTTGCTTGTCTCAGCAGCCTGAGATATGACCGCTGTTTCTCTAGCCTACTTTTACCGTGGTGCAACCCCCAGCTCCTCGAGAAAAGGAAGAGCGGGCAAATCAATTTGGACAAGCAATGCGCTCCGACTCGCCCGCAATAAAGTGGTTCTCTGAATAAATACATGTTTTTATTTCTCTGGAGTCGGGATATTTCCTCACCTTTTTCTTTTTTATTGTGTGAGGAGAAAAAAAAAACATTTGTTTTTTTATTGCCCTTGTGATTGGTTATATTGATTTAAGTGAGGGAATTTGAAAAAGATGGAGGCTTTCAGAAACAGAGGGATAATTCATAGAGCTTAAAGTCAAGACGACCAGAGCGAGAGTCCACTAGGCGTTCAGAGGGCCAGGGTGCAGTTTGGAAACGGAGGCGTTTAATGTGATGGCTTCCTTGTGATGCGGAAAACCCCCGTGGCGGCACCTGGCTCAGGAGGTAGAGCGGGTTGGCTTGTCACCGGAAGGTTGCTAGTTCGATCCCCGCCTCCTCCTAGCTGAGTGTCGGTGTATTCCTGAGCAAGGCACCTCACCCTAACTGCTGCCGGGGAGCTGGCTGTAGCCTTGCATGGATGACACCGCCGTCGGTGTGTGAATGTAGGCGTGAATGTGTGTATGAATGGGTGAATGTTAGGCGATATTATAAAGCACTTTGTGTGGCCACTGGTAGAAAAACGCTGAGTAAATGTAATCCATTAACCATTCACCGTGGCACAGTCCCTTTTACCCCCGCAGCATCGTTCTGCTAGACAGAGCGGCAGCGTCCTGTAGAGGCACTGGTGTCGACTCCCACCCAGATGGTTCCCGGCTCCATCCCCTGTGTCCGTATGTCCCGGGGCTAGGCGTCGGGTCCCCTAACGTCCTCCAGCTCCTCAGACCATGTCTCATCCTACCAGCTCTAGTCACATCGGACATAGAACCTTCTAAATAGTAATGAAGGGTGTTGAGTGGCTTGAAACTCCTGAAACACTTTTATGGGTGATTATTTATTCGTTTTTTTGTAGCCGACACATCAAGCGGACACTTTCTTCTGCAACGATTCAAGTGACTTCAGATGCTTTTTAAGCAGCTGCTGGGCCTCTTGTTCATGGAGGGACAGAGAGAAATGGGGTCTCCTGCCTCTCTGGCTTGGTTCCCAGTAGGGGTGGAACCAAATATCGATTCAGCAATATATCATCGCCCTTCTTCATGCGATACGAGAATACGCAATACGCTTGGGCCAAATATCGCTACTTTTATGAATAAAATATCGCGCATTAAACAGATTTCCCTGCTCCCAGCGTCGTTACTTCATTCCTCCTATTTTTTTTACATTAGTTCTGTCTAACTAAAAAATTGGTTCGGACCATGAATAAAGACACTTTACCCTTTTACAGTCATTTTTTGTATTTATCGTTCGACATATATCGTGATGCATCGTTATAGCATTGTCTAACAATGTATTGATTATCCTAGAATCGCTGTATCGCGATATTATCGGTATCGCGGGCCACGTATCGGCCACGTATATATATATATATATATATGTATATGTATATGTATGTATGTGTGTATATATATATATATGTATATCTGTATGTATGTATGTATGTATAGATATGTATATATATCTATAGTTCACGTGTAAGCAATCAAGATGGCTGCCGTGGAGTGGAATAGTACCGAGCGGCATGGCAACCGTGGCCCCTCGTCACCGGGGTCCCTCCGGCTGAGGCGTGTGTGTGTGTGTGTGTGTGTGTGTGTGTGTGTGTGTGTGTGTGTGTGTGTGTGTGTGTGTGTGCCCTATCTGGTGGACTGGCGCTCAATTCCTTCAAATGGATTCTGGGTGCTTCTGAACATCCCGCTCATATCCTCAAAGTCGACCTCATCCAATATTATCTTTATCCATGCCTTCTTACCCCGACGTCTCCCCCCCCCCCCCCCCCCCCCCCCCCCGACTCCTCCGTACCTGCTCGCGGTGATTTACATGACGGCATCGTGTCTTGTTTTACACTACATTTCCTAAGCTTACGGGAAGGAGAAGGCCAGCAAAGGTCATCGAATTCCTTGAGCGCGTTGCTGACAAGAGGGCTTTCCTGTTCCTCCCTTGATTCTCCACGCTGGCGTGAACCCTGGCTCCCATTAAAACACACATACGTACACAAGGGCACACACACACGTACACATGCTTACAAACAGAATCGCACAAACATACGGACACACAGGCGCGCGAGGATACACAGTACATACACACACACGCCGCATAAAGACAAACGCACACACACATCCACACAAAGACACAGACACAAACACACACAGACACAAACACACAGACAAAGAAACACACACAGACACATGCACACAAAGAAACACACACACACACACACCCCAAAGACACACAAACAAACACACACACAGGCACAAAGACGAACACATACACAGAGACACACACACATAAAACATCACGCTCTAGTTGGAGCGTGTGACGACGAAGATAGGTGCTTGGTATTGTCTTAATATAGAAAGGCGGTGCGTTGTGTGTTTTTCAACGCGTTAAATTGGGTTCAGCAGTGATGCTTCTGCGGCCTGGGACGCTATCGATGCTGTAATCATCCTCAAATGATTTTCATCCCGGTGTTCCGGAGAGGATTCCAAATTCTGAGTGGTGCCATCCCATTATGGTTAAAAAATAAAAATCACTGTTTCATCGTGCCCATATTTCTACCTCGCACATTAGCATAGCCGAGCATACACATACTTCACACCTGAACCTATATACGTTCTGTAAGAATACAGACATGATTGTCATACCGTCCACATTACCATACAATATATGCTAGTAATAATGGACTACATGGGACTCTAACTGAGTATTACTTCTAACATAAGTTGAATTACCTTTTTATTGATTTGCCTCCTGATCGATTATCGTTCATACGTTTATGTGTGTTATGTTGCATCTCAACAACGACAGGACCTCGCACATCACCATACATAATAATAATAATATTAATAATAATAATAATAATAATAATTTGATTTGAAGGTGCATTTCTTGGCACCGTACAAAGGTACACAAAAGTCATTAGAAAAAAATATACAACAATAAGAAAGAGATAATTAACATGATCAAGAACCGTGTACAGGAACCTTTTAATCTAATCTAATCCCCCCCCTTCTCTGTCTTCTCCCCCGGCTCCAGGATCGGCCATCTTCCCCACAATGGAGCGTGTGGTTCTGTGCATGCTGCTGTGTGCAGCCCTAGCGAGGGGCTACAGCTGTCCCGGCCGCTGCATCTGCCAGCACCAGTCCCCCACGCTCACCTTGCTCTGCGCCAAGACGGGCCTGCTGTTCGTCCCGCCCACCATCGACCGCAAGACGGTGGAGCTGCGGCTCACCGACAACTTCATCACCGTCATCCGCAAGAAGGACTTCGTCAACATGACCAGCCTGGTGCACCTCACGCTGTCCCGCAACACCATCAGCCAGATCACCCCGCACGCCTTCCTCGGGCTTCGCTCGCTACGGGCGCTGCACATGGACGGCAACCGCCTCAGCGCCCTCAAGAGCGACCACTTCAAGGGGCTGGTCAACCTGCGCCATCTAATCCTGGGGAACAACCAGATCCACCTGGTGGCGCCCACCTCATTCGACGAGTTCGTGGGCACCATCGAGGACCTGGACCTGTCCAACAACAACCTGAGGACCCTGCCCTGGGAGGCCATCGGCCGCATGACCAACATCAACACCCTGACGCTGGACCACAACCTCATCGACCACATCGGGGCGGGCACCTTCACGCTGCTCACCAAGCTGGTGCGGCTGGACATGACCTCCAACCGGCTGCAGAAGCTGCCGCCTGACAGCCTGTTCCAGCACGCCCAGGTGCTGTCGGACGCCAAGGGCTCCAACCCCTCGTCGCTGGCCGTCAGCTTCGGCGGGAACCCGCTGCACTGCAACTGCGAGCTGCTGTGGCTGCGGCGGCTGACGCGGGAGGACGACCTGGAGACCTGCGCCTCGCCGGAGCACCTGATGGACAAGTACTTCTGGTCCATACAGGAGGAGGAGTTCATCTGCGAGCCGCCCCTCATCACCAAGCACCTGGCCACCAAGCCGCACGTGATGGAGGGCCAGGGGGTGACGCTCAAGTGCAAGGCCATGGGAGACCCCGACCCTGAGATCCACTGGCGCTCGCCCGACGGCAAGCTGGTGCAAAACAACTCGCGCACGGTGCTGTACGACAACGGCACGCTGGACGTGCTCATCACCACGCTGAAGGACAGCGGCGCCTTCAGCTGCGTGGCGTCCAACGCGGCGGGCATCGCCACGGCCGCCGTGGAGATCAACATGATCCCGCTGCCGCTGCTGGTCAACAACACGGGCCACATGCGCGAGGACCCCGGCCTCTCCGACATCACCACCTCGGCCAAGTCGGGCAACGACACCAAGGGCCAGGAAAAGCAGGACCGGCGCGTGGTGGTGGCGGAGCTCACCTCCTCCTCCGCGGTGATCCGCTGGCCCTCCGAGCGACACATCCCTGGGATCAGGATGTACCAGATCCAGTACAACAGCACGGCCGACGAGACGCTGGTGTACAGGTGAGAGGAGGAGGAGGAGGGGGGGGCGGGGGGATGAGAGGAGGAGGGGGGAGGAGGGGGGAGGAGGGAGGGAGGAGGAGGGGGGGAGGTGGAGGGAGGTTGAGGGGAGGAGGTGGAGGTTGAGGAGGGAGGGGGAGGAGGGGGTGGAGAGAGGGATAGGAAGAGGAGGAGAGAGAAGGAGAAAGGTATAGGAGGAGGGAGAGGGAAAAGGGTTTAGGAGGAGGAGGAGGAGGAGAGAGGTATAGGAGGAGGAGAGAGGAGGAGGAGGAGGAGAGAGGTATAGGAGGAGGAGAGTGGAGGAGGAGAGAGGTATAGGAGGAGGAGAGAGGTATAGGAGGAGGAGAGAGGAGGAGGAGGAGAGTGGTATAGGAGGAGGAGAGTGGAGGAGGAGAGAGGTATAGGAGGAGGAGGGGAGAGGTATAGGAGGAGGAGAGTGGAGGAGGAGAGAGGTATAGGAGGAGGAGGGGAGAGGTATAGGAGGAGGAGAGAGGAGGAGGAGGAGGAGAGAGTAGGAGGAAGAGAGAGGTAGAGGAGGTGGAGAGAGGAGGAGGAGGAGGAGAGAGGTATAGGAGGAGGAGAGAGGTATAGGAGGAGGAGAGAGGAGGAGGAGGAGAGGGGTATAGAAGGAGGAGGGGAGAGGTATAGTAGGCATGTGTCAAACAGAGACGGATCAGGAGAGAGGGATGCAGGGAGAAACGCTGGCCAGCTGGAAGGCCCATCTGCTGGGTTGTATGACGGAAGCGTAAAGCGTTTAATAGGTCTGGGCGTGCCAAAGACGCAGGGTGATTAAGTGTTGCAAGAAAAACAAACGGATAACTTTAGTTCAAAACACGTAAATAAATAATTTGCGGTGCCAAATTAATACATAGCAGCCTCTGTTTCACTCACGGCTGTATCCGAGCGATGTGCCAAGTTGTCATCTCAGGGTGATTTTTCTGCATCGTTTGGTTGAGGAATGATAAGAGGCGCCATGTTTTAATACCCTGTAGTACCATACTCTAGACTCTAAATGTCTTGTGATGGCTAAAAGGAGAACAGTTGCAGGTCAGACAGATCCGCCCTAGCAGCATGGGGTCACGATGTGGGGCTCTCTCATACAGCCGGTAAATACAGGGCTGTCCTTGTTACGACACGAATCCGCTCTAATGGCTAATAAGCGGGTTGTTTTTTGTGTTGCCATTGCATTAGTCACAATTAACTACTGCCGTATAATTGACTGCCGTGAGTTTACAAGCAGACCTAAATATGTCTTTGTCTTTAGGTGGCATTAAGGGAAACTCTAGCTCCCTCTAGGCAGACAGAATCATCTGTCTAATTAGACTAACGATGTTAGAGTTGACCCGGGGACGCCTCTACATATGCTTCACATGTACTGACAAGTGTTTGCCTTGTAATGCCACCAGCAGCGATGTGATTTTGTACTGTATGCTATTTGTGCTTCACCAAAATAGCATATACATATGGCATTTGCCCTAAGGCACGGCTGACATTTCTCCTAGGTGTTGTGACATGCACTGCACACACATGACTGTCCCCTTAAAATATACCCTTGCAGTCGTTTGCGAAAAGGCTGTAAAAGGATTTTGAGTGAATTCCTCACTGGTCTCTTCCTAACGCTCTCTGTTAAAGCACAGCACTTCCCCACACCAGACCATACCAGCTGCTATTAGTTAATACTCCTTATGCAGGGAATAATCGCTAAGAGGAGCTGAAGTGAGATGGTGCTTCCGTAACTGTCACCGTGCAGAATTCGCTGTCACTGTTATATTCGCTGTTTCCAGCGAGGTGTTGGAATGCGGTGTGAAGCTGGGAAGGCCGTTGTACCCTCATGTTTGTCAAGTGTTGTAAGAAAAAAAAGAGCCACAAAAAAAAAAGAGCCACAATGAAGCCCACTCTGCTCAAATCTACTGTGTGTGTGCGTGTGTGTGCGTGTGCACTTGTGTGTGTGTTTGTGTGTGAATCATGTGTTTGCGCGTATGTGTGAGTGCATGGGACACGTGTATGTGTGTGTGTGCATGTGTATGTGGCGTGTGTATGTATGTATGTGTGTGTGTGTGTGTGTGTGTGTGTGTGCGTGCATACGCTTGCATGTGTGAATGTGCGTGTGTGTGTGTGTGTGTGCATGTTGTGTGTGTGTGTGTGTGTGTGTGTGCGCGTGCCTGCTTGCATGCATGTGTGTGCGTGTGCGCGTCTGCCTGCAGAATGATCCCGTCCACCAGCAAGACGTTCCTGATCAACGACCTGGCGGCGGGGCGCGAGTACGACCTGTGCGTGCTGGCGGTGTACGACGACGGCATCACGTCGCTGACGGCCACGCGCGTGGTGGGCTGCGTGCAGTTCCACACGGCCAGCGAGGTCACGCAGTGTCGCTTCATGCACAGCCAGTTCCTGGGGGGCACCATGATCATCATCATCGGGGGCATCATCGTGGCCTCCGTGCTGGTCTTCATCATCATCCTCATGATCCGCTACAAGGCCTACAGCAGCCCCGAGGACGTGAAGGCGGGCTCCTCCTCACTGCGCTCCCACCTGCACCACCAACACCACCAACACCACCAGGACCAGCAGAGGCAGCAGCAGCAGCAGCTGCACCAGAGCCGCATGCAGCGCTCGGGCTCCAAGCAGCCCTCCGAGGACAGCCAGACGGGGGACGGGCCGGGGGGCACCCGGGAGTGCATGGCGCTGGTGCTGAGGGCGGACCACCAGGACCCCGACCATGAGACGGGCGACCCGGGCGGGACCTCGGCGGCGGCGGAGGCGGAGCAGGCCCAGCAGCCGACGCCGGAGCGCTTCCAGAGGCGGAGCAGCCTGGACGGGCTGCGCTCGTGCCCGCTGTCGGAGGACACGCAGACGGACAGCAGCCTGACGGGCTCCACCATGTCCCTGTGTCTGATCGGCCCCAACGCCGGCACCAAGGAGGCCCCGCGCCTCAAGGACAAGCGGGGCGGGCTGGCCGGCGTGGGGCTGCTGCCCAACGAGCTGGCACGAACTAGGCACCGCTTCTCCTTCGACGGGGGGGACTACTCCATCTTCCAGAGCCACAGCTACCCGCGGCGCGCGGCGCGGGCCCGCTGGCACAAGTCCACCAACCAGTTGGACACGGAGGCCTCGCCGCTGGCCAGCCGCAGAGTCACGTTCAGCAGCACCGAGTGGATGCTGGAGAGCACCGTGTGAGGGGCCCGGCCCGGCCCGCGCCGTCACCTGTTGGGGGCGGGGCCCGGATCGCTCGAGGGGGCCTGTGAGGGGGGCGGGGCCCGGATCGCTTGGTGATCCATGAGGGGCCGGGATCGATCAGTGACCTGTAAGGGGGGCGGGGCCTGGATCGGTCGAGGGGCATGTGAGGGGGGCGGGGCCTGGATCGCTCATGCCTGGGGTGGGCGGGGCCTGGATCGATCAGTGACCTTTGGGGGGCGGGGCTCGCTCAGTGACCTTTGGGGGCGGGGCCCGGCTCGCTCAGTGACCTTTGGGGGCGGGGCCCGGCTCGCTCAGTGACCTTTGGGGGTGGGGCCCGGCTCGCTCAGTGACCTCTCGGGGCTTGGCCTGGATCGCTTAGTGACTAGTGAAAGCTTTCAAAAGCGGACACGTTACAAACACACAGACACACACACACAGACACCAACCGAAAAAGTAGGCCCTCAAAAGCACAGAAACAATGTACAACACTAATCTGCCATAGACCTACAAACACAGAAACAAAACTCTCTGTGAGATGCTGGAGAAGAACATGGTGGCATCTCGTCCTGCCTCCTCCTCCTCTTCCTCCTCCTCCTCCTTTTCCTCCTCTTCCTCCTCCTCCTCCCTCCCCCCCGCCCCCAAGAGAGGGTCGTCCATGTCCATGCCAGTCGCCTGCAGCAGTGCCTTAATTCTGAGAAACGTATGAATAGAGGATGCTGCTCTCATAGACTTTCCTCTCTTTTTCACTCTTGCTCTCGCTCTCTCTCTCCCTCTCTCTCCCCCCTTTCCCCCTCTCTCTCTCTCTCTCTCTCTCTCTCTCTCTCTCTCTCTCTCCCTTGCTCTCTATCTTGGCTCCCCAGAGAGAGAGAGAGAGCCCGTTTAACTTGTCCCTCTCTTTTCGTTTGGTTTCCCAGAGCCGGACACAGAGCTGGAAAGTTGGGATGTGACTGTTTTTTGGTTTTGTTTCCTCGTTTGTTTTATACTTTCTACTCGTCAAACGACATCATTCTGTAAACGTGAACAGCCAGGTACCTGGTACGTCATCATCGTCTTTTTGGGGGGTTTTCTCCAAGGGGGTGAAAAAGAAAATGAATAAACTGAAAAAAACGAAAAACCTTTGCACAGAAGACACGAGATACACCGAAACGTATCACCACCAGTCTATACAATAACACGAGACACTAGGATCCTAAACGATGCCGATTTATATTGGTAGCGTATAGGGGGAGGACGGGTCTGTGCAGACAGCGCGGCGCTTGTCCTGACGATTGGACTGTATGATAATAAGTATTGTTCCTGATGTGACTGTATGATATTAATCGGTACTGTATCTGGCTGGTCTAGATGAACGAAACAAAAAAAGTCGACAACGAAAAAAGACGTATATAAGTATATAAAAAAATAAAACTTGGTGTATGTGTACTAACTATGTAAGTAAGTAAGTCATGGGGTCACATGACTTTTTACAAAGCATTTGTGTGTCGGCTGCAAGTTTTTATATTAAAAACCTGGGTCCTCACACTATTTAGTATGTCAACGTTTGGACCACTTCTCCCTTACCAGAGGGTATTAAAGTTTTTGTGTGGGTTAACTGTATCACGTGTTACTGTGGTAATTTCATTATTATGTTGACACTGAACCAATACATCAATCTCTCATGTGGTCTGGGGGGATTTCAGTCAATGTTGTGGAGGATCTTTCATGAGGTTTGACCGTTGTGGTTGGAATAAGCTGATACCACTTTTTCAACGACAGTACCAGCTCATAAGCATGTCCATGAACATGGCTGTACTAACGGCTGCTGCCAGGAGGGGGAGACAAAGATCTTCAACGTAAAGGATAATTTCAGCCAGTGTCGACTTTTTGCATTAAGATTGACTCCTTTCAGCTTTCAGTAACATTAAATTCTGCCGTTTTGCGCTACATGTGATTTATAAATTCAAAATGTATGGATAGAGTTATCTTCCATAGAAATTGAAGCAATAACTACCTATTTGTGCCCTTTACCTTTGAAGCAACGTTTCGCTCCGGCAGATTTGTCTCCAGTGTTTCAAAGCGCCGAAGGCACGGTGTGAATTATTCTGTCTCGTTCTGGGGGGTCTCCAATGTTTCACTTTTTCCCCATTTAATGTGTCTCGTCGCAGCTAGCGAACAGAAAAGACGTTTAGACTATTGACCACTGTGCAAGGGCGTAGTAGGGAGAATTATTAAGGCGGGGGACAAAAAGGGAAATAATTCACAATGCAACCTTCGTCTCCTGCATTCTTACGCATTTTCAGGTACTTATTAGCTATTCCAGCAGGCCATGTTAGACCAGAGGATGACTAGTAAAATGTGTAATATAGAATTCAAACATACTGAAATTATCATTTAGAATTACCAGAACCCATTGGGAAGCGATTGCAAAGATCGAGAGAAATTAGGAAACGTTGGTGAAGCATAACTGATCAAAAAGTAAAGTCCCTTTTTTTGTCCATCACTTTCTGGTAATGTGAACCTGGGCGCCAATAATTGTAATCGAAAAGAGAAAAAAAAACGCGTCGACATGGTGAAGCCATTGTTTTCCGTTCGTTTGCGCCTCGTAGGGGTGAAGTGACGAACAACAATGGAAGTAGGGTACATATCTCGGTAGAATTAGTATAATCCGCCATGGGGGTGGTGAATTAGTAATTCAGATGCTGTATACAATATTCTGTCACAGAACAAGAAAACATTGAATACATATTTTAAATCTCGTTTGAAAAGATTAATTTAAAAGCTCACCCCCCAGCCTCCTGGCAGGCCTCCAGCGGCTCCTAGGGGGGGCCCTCATCCCCCCCATAATTCTAGGACGGTGACACTTTCTACAGTTTTAACTCTTTATGTCTTGAATACGATTAACCACATTACACATGTTCCGTGATAATCCGGTCCATTTGATTCACGCTCGTTTTATTACATTCCCCGGGCCTTCTCAGTGTTCCTAATGGGAGAATTGTCTTATTCTATCAACAACTCAGAAGGGACTCGTCTGTCTGACCTAAACCCCATGTCTATTGATAGAAAAGCATTGGACAGGGTGCATTCTTCCTTTGTGCGACTAATCCAGCTCAGAGTGCTCCATAGAGCTCCACTCAGTAAAGCGAGATGAGCTGAATTTGATCCTGATTCTGTTCCTGATTGTGGTCATTTACAGGCTGATCGTCCACCCCGATTCTGGTCCTGCCCAGGGCTTGGATCTTACTGGTCCTCTATATCTTAATGTGTTTCCTAACATACCGAATGCAACATTAAAGCCTTGTCCATTACCGGGCATTTTTGTTGAGTTTCACCTGAACCTTTGACTTGTAATTCAAATTACATTTCCGTGATGCATTCGCTGCCGAAGCCAGTCTGTGAATACTTTTAACCTGGTAAATCATCGACACCGCCTCCGCATCCGGTCTGGCAAAAAGTAATCTCACAAATTTGACTCCAGATTAACATGTATAGACTGAAAGAGACAAGTTTAAATCTTGGGGAACGGGGGATTTGATGTTCTTTCCTCTCATATCATTATTTTGACCAATCATGTGTCTTGGGGGCTGGGTCTACTTGGAATGGTTCTCTACTGGAAATAACCTGGACTGGCCATTAACCTTGGATCCAGAATATGATTGATAACTACACAAAATCCCAATACTGGGATAAATTCAACTTTCCACTTTGCCGATGGGAAGAGCTGAGGAAGCTGGAACTTTGTGTCTGGACACCAATGTCCTTAGGCAAAATGTCTTTAAAGGTTTAAAGTCAAACCTGGATATTAGTTGGGCCACTGTTGCAATAACCTACATTTGTTGAAAGCATCTCCTGAAACCTCCATTTTGCCAGTTTAATGGAATAAAATCTCTGTGACAAAACAGGGAACACTGAGTAACTATCCCCCTCGCACACTCTGGTTTCCGGTTCAGACAATGCAGTCTTCTAGATAAGACGTAGCCGCACTTCTGAATCCAGTATTAGGCTACCATACATATTTAATCTAATGCTAAGGGGGGTTAGTGCGAGATTCGTTAAACAAGCATTAGCCTTTCGTTTCTTATTTTGACAGTCTGTTCTCCCTCCAGACTGAACGTCTGTCTGGTCTCGGGGTCTTTGTAAATTAGTCCAATACTATATTTGTCTAGACTTGGTGTTATTTCACACTGAGCTGAACCCAGAGTTTAATTCTTCTTTTTATTTAAATATTTCATTGTCAATGTTTTGATTATTGCAAACTGTTTCTACACTCTCATACTCGGTGGTTTAAAGGGAAAAATGGTTTACATTATTCAACGGCACAACAAAAACATACCAAAATTTGAATGGATAGAGAACAGGCCAAACTGCTACTTCCATAGCTTTGCATCATCCACATTTCATGACCGCAGGATTCATACGAGTTAGTCAAAGTTAGTTCCACGGTTCGTTAGTGTGGTTAATAGGATAAGGGTTAAACCACGTTGAAGTTAGGTTCTAGTGAGCATAGAAGTATTATAAACCACATCAACTAGCTAGCATTCCCATTTCAGAAGCCAAATTATGATATGTGTTGTGATGGTTATTTGTTATCATCTCAATAAAAAAAATAGTATTTGAGTTATACAGTTGTATAACAATTTGAATTTTTTTTATGGTATACACCTGTTATATACCCACACAGACAGAAATGCCATATTTTTGTGTTTGTGTGTGTGGGGGGGGGCTCCCATATTGGCGTTCAAAGCCACATGAAGCAGCACCAACGCCTCCAGCTCTGATTACCCCCACCCACCCCTCGCCCAGACGGCATTGTCAATTCGACGGACAGCCAAGATTGTCTGCGTGCCTGTCTGTGTGTGTGTGGCTGCCACAAATCTCGAAATAGCTTTAAGTTGTATATCGGCCCCTGCAAGCTAGTCTTCTGTGTTATTATGTTTGATATGAATCTGTATATCTTGTCCATCCTACCACCTTTAATACAAAATCTATTATTATTCCAAAACACAAGACTCACAATCCTTCTTGGGGCTAAACCACCATTTGTTGTAGCAGCACTCAGATTAAGGTGTGTCTGCAGCAACTGCTGTGTTACAAAGCGTTATCATACATCCTCTGTCCGAGCATTGGTTATCGATGACTCTTGTGGACAGCAGCATTAAGTGGTCGAGCAGGAGTTCGTGAGCACTGTGGGAAGGAGAACTCTGAGCTGCTTCTACACCTTTAAAGGCCGGTTGCCTGGTGATCTTCAGAATTGCTTCACGGCTCTATGCCTAATGATGTAATACAGAAACTATGATCTTGGGTAAAATCCACTGGTGTTGATCTACCCTCGCCCTGGAGTCTCTCTGGTGGCTATCAAGGAGAATCTGGAATCTTCCTAAAACTGGAGATTAAGGAAGCTTCCTAGGCTGAGCAGAATAATTTATATAATTATTGGAAGCCATTGATTTAATCTTTAAACCTGGTCTTATGCAGTATAACGTATAAATTGTTGAACATAAGTGTGCATGTATTAAGTTGAGCATGGCTGGCCTTTGAATGCATTCACACAAAACATATCCCTGATGCAGGAACGAGTTCAAAAGATTTAAATAATGCCGGAAAACCTAGTTAACATTTGAGTTTAAATGATACACTGATGTATTCACACTTACTGCATGCTTGTATTTGTACAAAAATGATACCTAGGGGGTGTTTTGTTTAAATAATTTCCACGCGTGGACGCATAATCCGGTTTCCTTAAAATCCTACATGGCATGGTTTAATCACGAAACACGTTTACAAAGCTAGAAAAACAGGTTTATTCCTCACAACGCCATCATGTTGCATAAAAAGTAATGAAATCTAAAAAAATCATAAATCCTAACCCGAGCCCAAGATCCCTGACATGATGAGGTCTTATAATAACACGATTGGCTACAAAACGCTTTGAGCGGGAAGGAGATCTGCTCCAGACATCCATCAGTTAGCACACGGCGTATCTCTCAGTACATCCCCTCTGTTCCCCCGCCGTCTGCACCGCCCGATTGGCTGCTTGTCTCCCGAGGAGGCGCCAAGCAGCCGCCACCAGGAGCATCCACAGACAGCGCCGACAGCACAGGTTGGTGGATGTCATACTGAGTAACATCACACACACATGTACACACACACACATGTACACACACACACACACAAACACACACACACACATGTACACACACACACACACACACACACACACACACACACACACACACACACACACACACACACACACACACACACACACACACACACACACACACACACACACACACACACACACACACACACAGCGTCCTCCCTCCCCCTTTGAGCTAATGGGACAAACAACACATCAAATGCAAGCGTTGTTCTAGTCATTACCGGAAATACCTGTGTGTGCATGTGTGCGTGTGTGCATGTGCGTATGCTCAAGTTTATGTCTGTGTGCACAAGTGTGTGTGTGTGTGACAACGAGAACGTTTCAATCAGCGGAGCTGTCGTCCGAGTTCCCCTCAGCCGGCTCCTTCCAGTCCTTCCTCCCGCTGCCCCTCCCCCTCTTCTTCCTCGCACCGTCGGGCCCGGAGTCCGTGTCTCTGTTGGCGTCGTGTTTCCTCTTCTTCCCGCAGCGCGTGCGTCTCTCCCTGTCCAGCTCCTCGCCCATCCCCTGTGAGCTGCTCTCCCCGGTGTCTCTCCTCCTGCTCCTGCTCCTGCTCCTCCTCCTCCTCTTCCCTTTGTGGTGCTTGCTTTTACCGCTTTTCCTCCTCTCTTTGCTCCTGGCGGACTGAGTCTCGCTGCTGCTGGAGACGTCCGCCTTCTTCCTCTTTCCCTCTTCCTCCTCCTTCTCGTCCTCGTCCTCCTTTTTCTTTTTCTTCTTCTTTTTCTTCTTCTCTTTGGACTTCTTGGAGCGCTTGGAGACGGACAGCTCTCTCTTGGTCTTCTTCGTCCTGCGGTCTGCGTCCTCGCTGAAACCACAGAGTCCCCAAATACACATAAATACAAGAGACATCGACGGGGGGAGGATATTTAAGATATTAAAAACCTATTTTTCGTCACCTGTCACTGGAGAACTCCTCCGGGTAGAGCTCCTTAAAGCCGCTGTGTCCCCACCTGTGGTTGGAGAGAGATTGAATGTTTTTAACCCCAACTACCCACCACACATTTGTAATGACTTCCGACCGATCACCGAGTCCAGCAAGTCACTTAGCAGACCACTGTAGCCAAAGTGTCTTACTGGGATTCCAGAAGACATTAAGGAGCAGATAGGGGTTAGCATCCTGCGGAAGGTAAGCAGCGCAAATCAGGGTTCAATCTCAGTATCTATTGGCAGGGGGTTAAACATCCTCACAGTGCTCTTCCCCCAGGTCTGTTGTTGTGTTTAGAGGCTTACCTGTCAGGATCATTGGCCTCAAACTCATACAGTTTACGGGACCAGTAGCGAGCCGCCCGGTCATCCTGCTCGGAGGGGCGGGACTTGGGACAGTCGGACACTCGATCACAGTGCATGTTCCCCCTGAAAACACAAAGAAACCTGACAGTCAACGGTGTTCAAATGGTCCAACACAAATATTGGAGGTTTTTCCAAGTGAAGGAAGTGAAGGAGGGGGGTACATTTGCACATATACATCGAGTCGTTGTCGTCAGACCTTTGTGCTTCTCTGGTCGACACTTCCGGGGTCTGTGTCTGGCTGCCCCTCATCTTCCACATCTCCTTCTCCTCTTGGATCTGACACGAAAAAAAAGAAGGCACGCAATTAATGACTGCTTCACAGAAACCGATTAACCCTAGTCACACACTCGCTGGACCAGAGAGCGTCTCTGTCTGTCACACACATAATGACAAATAACACACACATCTACCTTGTTATGAGCATCTGTGTGGCGGAGTACATTTCTCAGGAGAAACTTCCCCCACTTGGCCATGTTGCTCCCCTGTGCACACTAAAGGAGACAGTGGGGAATACAACGGTGGATTAATTGATAATCCCCCATCTGGGGTATGGGAATATCTCCATCAAACAGACACTAGTAGGGTACGAGTAGGTAACAGCCATCTATTCAAATAATGAGTTGTATCGTTATAACGATGTAAATAAGGAACCTGCCGGATCCATAACGTTATGATATTATAAATATGAATATAGTGGGGTTTACATTGTTCTCTGTCTTAGCTGTAAAGCAAACGAGTCGTTTCATCGAAGAAATAAAAAACGAGTGGTAGGCTTTGCTTTGCTTATCGCTGACAAATTATCTTACCGGGAATAGATCTGATTTACCGATCTGATCCGTGAGCCAGAGCCACACACAACAGCTAACAACAGCTAACGACAGCTAACAACAACACACGGTTCTGCTCTGCTTCAGCTTCCTCTACGTCATCACGTTGGCACGCTCCCATTGGCCGACTCCCACCGTCATCAATGGACAAGCTCGGTCCATGAACGTTCGCTCGGTGAACGTTCTTGATCACTGATTAATTTATTGATCACTGATTAATTTATTGATCACTGATTCATTTATTGATCAGTGATCAATATTTTTTTATCATACATATATGAGAGATATGCTAATTTAACAGTTCTGGCTCAGAGACTGAACGTGTAAATACAAGCGCTTTGGTCACTATAGTATTGACTATTGATATGACCTATATGCATATATTTTTATTTTATGCCTTTTCTTTATGAGCATTGGATATGATTGGGATTTATAAACGCATGTGATTTCATCTAATGTTTTCAACCTTCCAATATTAATTGGTGGTTGTTCCTAAACTGTTGACCACAGACACTATCCGTGATGACCTCTCAATTTTGCTTCATGCAGTGATGGAGAGCAAAAAAGGAGGCAGGCTCCGAAGTCCCTTAGCAACAGCATCCGTCCGCCGCTGTTGCCGTAGCAGCACCTTAGTGTAGGTTGTAGTTTTTGTCCCCTTGATGTCACCTCACCGTACATCGTTCATTAGCGTCAATCACTTCACCATCCTTAATTAACTGCTTGTGCGCTCCCGTTTCTCGATGTGTCTTCCTACGCCGGGAGTCCCACGCGCTCGCCCTCCAATCACCGGGTCCTGGACACTGTTTGTGATTGATTCTCCCAGAACCTGTGTGTGTGTGTCTGTGTTTTGACTTTCACCCAGTGAGTGATTGCTCGGGGTGTTCAGCACCCCGCGGCGGCGTCTCTCTGCCCTCGGGGGGTTACCTCGGCGATGTGATAATGTTGCCGTTGAAGCGGCAGACAGATCTTTGTAAACGAATGTCGCGCGGGCTGGCGGGCGGCTGAGTCATCCCACAGAAAGCGCTGGCTGCACCCCGGAGCGGGCCAGATGGTGAGGTGTTTGATAATGAGTTGTGGGAGAGCACTTTCCTTTAACATCGGCGTTCCGGGTGGTTTGGCGGCGCTGGCAGATTATTCATTTTCATTTCCCCAGATCCGGCCGGCCTTTCAACACGCGGTGCCTCATGGTCTCGATCGTCAGTGACTGCTGCGCTGATTCAGACGGGGAAGGGAGATTTGTTTAGGAGATTACGGCGTCAACACACTGACCCACATCTTCATCTGAGTCCCCGTCTGTGAGGTCCCCGAGTCTGACGTTCCGGTCTACCAAGACCACTCCCTCAGGCCTTTCGATTCCGACGCCGATGCATGGACCCGCGCAGACATCTGCACCTCCGAAGATATGCTCAGAATTCCTACAGGTCACAGGTCATTCTTTGATGGGAGGATCCACATGTGATCAGACCAGACAGATATGACTGGTATGTATGTCGCGTACATGTACTCTACCATGAACACCATGAGCTGGAAGAATCTCCCATGAGCGTACGTTTAGGCTTTAACATTGCTCCAAAGCCCCTGTATCCCCCTCCATGTGGCTCAGGCTCTCGAATCGTATAACTTGTTCGTTTTCCTTCACAAAAAAGTGTTTTTTTTACTTCCATGACGGCTCTGTGATCCTCCCCCCAATGTTCTTGAACGTCTCACATTTCCTTATCTATTTTTTTCCCGACCCCAAATTTGCATTTCCTCGAGCCCCCAAGACGGGGCCCGCGTTTATCTGAGCCCCCACTTTCCTCCGGCGTTCGTCGGCGTATTGAACCATAAATGAAACATTACTCTCATCGGACTGGCCAACATAAAAAAGTGTTTCATTTCCATGCTTCCTCGACTGTGACTCCATCCCCGGGGTCCCCTATGCTGAAAACACGATCTGGATGAATAAAACAGTGGAAGTCATGGGTGAGGGCCAGGGTTTCCCTTCACCCAGCAGCTCCCTCACCCCAGCCCTGGATCACACTGTACACACCCTGGCCCTGGCCCGCCAAGACCCTAACCGGAACCTCGGCCCAGCCCTGGATCACAAGGTACACGCCCAGGCCCCAGCCCTCCCAGGCCCTAACATCCACCTCAAATGCTGTCAGAATAAATGGGGTCAGTGTTTCTCAACCTTTTTTGGTCTTGTGTACCCCACAACCCCTCGGAACAATGGCTGCAGCACCCCTTCATCTGCGCCAAACTAAGAACGCTTTCCTCTGATCCTGATTTTATATTCAATTCAATTTAAATCCAATTTTATTTGACTATTTACTATCCCTTAATCACAGGCACAGTCTCAAAGGGCTTAACAGGCCATATATGTATGACATCCCCCTGGCCCTAGCCCAAGAAAAAGGGCGAGAAAAAACTCCCTTAATTAGCAAGGAAGAAATCTTGAGGAGGAACGCAGAGTGGGGGATCTCTCCTTCCAGGGATGACCAGGAGTGCAATGGGGTGTCATCATTTACACACATACATACATACATACATATAGAGGAGGTAAATAAAATAATAATTAGTTAGGGGGTGCTGGCCGGTCAACTATAGGGAGAGTCCAGGCATTCAGTTGTAGTCACTGCGACACGCTATAACAGACAAAACAATGAATTAGAAGGGAAAAAGTGCATAAAAAATGCGTAGACTACTGCTAATTTAGTAACTCACAAACAAACACGAACCAACGTGTATTGATACAATTGATACTGTTATAATCAAGCCCTCTAGTTCCCGACTGAACCTGCCAGGGGCCCCTTTGGGAAGTGTTTTTTATGATATTTTTGGGATCCTGGCACATCGACTTCCTTCCTGGGAAATCAAGGCACAGCAAATGTTTCTTGATCTGAACTAGAGATAGAGACAAATGTGAACTAAGAGGGTCGCTTTGATTCTGCGCAGCAAAGCGCGCAACATCAGATCCATCAGAACATTTCCAGGCACACCTCACTTCCCAGGGTAGGCTTTATACGTGGATCCCTGAATTAGGTCATTGCACCAAACCATTTGAATCCTTCTATTTCCATAGGCCTGCATTATGCAAAGCTCACGTGCAGAATGGCTAATCCATAGGTCGGAAAAGTTCACGATACAACCATCAGTAGGGTTGTAGGCTACTATGATAACTGACTGAATCAGGCTGGCTTGCCAGCTAAAACTATATTGGTGACCAGCTGGTTGGAGCACAAATGAAACTTGTTCCTTTAGAGAATATAGCCATTGTCCTCTGATTCAAAACATTGCAGATAACAAGAGTAACTATGATTGTCAAATCCAGAAATGCAAAGCAGGCTAAGCAGCCGACTAACTCACCCAAGTCACCAGCCCAAATACTTGGGCGGGCAACCCCATATATCTCTATAGGTTTTATACTTTGTATTACAAAATACTTATAGGTCTGTTTATTAATTTTGTAAGTATTATGGCTCTTACATAACCATTTTACACCCATATGTTCTGCCAGTCTCCCCTGTGTGTTTTGGTAGTCATGCATACTTTCCTTCCTTTGTAAATGATATATCATTAACACCTCTCATGCTCTGACATGTGGTGCAGTGCCAGACTGCCAGTCACTCTACAGGCCGTCGGTTTCAGTTAAAAATAAACCACCACACCCATCGCCAGCAGCCATTTTCACACCACTGTCAGATTCTGAGCATTTAAATGTACTCTTTGGGCTACAACAACACAGAGATTTAATGCAAAATCAAACCCCGCTCCTCAGTCTGTTACCACCTCCTCCTTCTTGTGAAAGGGGAGACCAGTGGGGAGAGAGGAGGAGGAGGAAGGAGCAGGGGAGAGTGAGGGGGAGGGTAAACAGCAACACACTCTCAGACAGAAGCAATGTCTGCTGCTGCCTTTCTCTGCACTCACTTGAGGAACCACTGATTCCCGAGCAGAAGAGAGGAGGGAGCATGGGGGAATAAAAGAGAGAAAGGGACCGGGAGGGGAAGAGATGTGCAAAGCGCTGTCTCGTTTGTTGTTGTCCAGGAACAATCACATTGTGTTGGTGAATGGGGGCTTGTGAGCTCACCGGCCACAAGGCGGGTGCTGCGATGAGAAACCAGGCAGACTAGAGAACTAGTGGCGCTGCTGAGCGCGCAGAGACTCCCCCCGTTCGCGACCGCAAACCGGGATCGCGTCTCCAAATGAACCGGGGCAGGGTACGGGTGCTCTAGAACCGAGATTTGGAGGGTTGTTTTCTTTCTCCCCAGACAAACGCGGTAGGAGATCATTTGAACAGTGTTTTATTGCGGTGTGAAACGTGTCTGGTGGTTCCAGTCTCCACAACCGAGGCTTGGGGTTGGGGTTTGGGCTCTGGTCCTGTGAGCCGAGCGGGACATCACCCATCAGGGGACGGGCTCGATGCGCGCTTAGACGTGCAGACATGGGAGCCAAACAGATGAAATGGTAAGAACTGGTTTTAACATCGTTATAGGAATAGTATTGTCGAGAGAACCAAGAGTAACCGAAATGCACCTCCCTCGTTTTTAATTAATTAATATAATTATGATATAATAACAAAGGATCTGTACTGTGGGCCGTTAAACCGATGTGACACTGATGTGTATTGATTAACCTGTCGAGTGATTGTCAGAGGTCTAGCTTTCGGCGATAGTTTAGCAATCACACGGTTACATAATCGTTTAATTCGGTGTAAAACCATGATGCTGCAGGTTCTTTTGCAAACGTGACGCGACTGATGGGTGTGTCTGGGTACCAGTTGTAGTGTGTGTGTGTATGTGTGTGTGTGTGGGGGGGGTCATTGTGAGCAGACTGTTATTGCCATAGCAACGGCAGTGGGGTAGGAATGGAGCAATTTCCACCCATTGGATATGCTACCCATTGGAGGTCTAGTAGATATCGTTGGATATCATTAGATATCATTCATTTGTCATTAAGAAACAATAATACACGGTGTGTATTTACAGCAGTGGATCTCCACAAGCTTCAGGAAACACACGGGTCAGATCAGTCAAGACCCTGACAAAACCTTAACAATATTGCCATAACCACACCTTAATGTACTATTAAAAACATTGAGCCACTATTGAGGCTAAACTCAATGAAATAGAAAGGTATAGAACATCAATTAACATCAAACATTAGTTAATTAATTAGGGCGGTGACTCAGGAGGTAGAGCTGTTTGGCTGGTAACCGAAATGTTGCTAGTTCGATCCACGGCTCCTCCTAGTGTGTCGAGTGTCAAGGTGTCCCTGAGCAAGACACCCCACCCTAACGGCCCCTGACGAGCTAGCTGTCGCCTTGCGTGGCTGACACCGCCGTCGGTGTGTGAATGGGTGCATGAATGGGTCAATGTTGGGCAATAATGTACAGCGCTTTGAGTGGCCCCTGGTAAGAAATGTGCTGTATAATGCAGTCCATTTACCATTGTATGTGCTTCTTTCTTAAGATTCATGTTTGCCATATACTACGTGTTTCCCTTCAAAAGGCCACTTTGACCCAGAAGTGTGTCTGGGCCCTCCAGCTGAGAACCACTGCTATACAGCCAGCGAACCACTGCATGAAATCCCCTGCTAAAAGAGACATTAATCTGCTGAAATGAAGCTCATCTCTTGTAAATCCCAGTGCTAAATCTCTGGCTTATCTTCTATGGGCCACGTCTCTGTGCTGCCACTGTTGGCTCCACACAGAAGGCGGCATGTCCAACTTATTCAATAAAGTTGACCAACAAACAATACACCGGTGACAGATTCCCATCTCGGTAATGGAATACCGGCAAAAGGGAGATTAGTAACTAGCTCCCCGCATTCCTCTCAGAGCAAGACTTTGAGTCATCACAGTCAAACCAGCCATCCTTCGCTTTTTTTAGAAAGACTTGTGGGAATTTATGATTCTCTGAAGAGACAGCTAGCATGTGACCCGTGCAGCTTAGTGTCTTAAGGCCATTTTTTTTTGCTGTGGTTTCCCTTCCAGCCAGGAGATAGTTCCAGAACTGGGGGGAAAATGTGAGCCAAAATGTAGAAGAAATGTCACAATATTAGAATGGGTTAGTTTTTGTGTGTGTCTGCGTGTGTGTGTGTGTGGGGGGGGGGGGGTTGTGTGTGTGTGTGTGTGTGTGTGTGTGTGTGTGTGTGTGTGTGTGTGTGTGTGTGTGTGTATGTGTGTGTGTGTGTGTGTGTGTGTGTGTGTGTGTGTGTGTGTGTGTGTGTGTGTGTGTGTGTATGTGAACATGCCCACTGCCTCTGATATATGGCTTCCAGCCCTTGCTTGGCATGAAACATAGGCCTTACGGCTTGGCAGTGTGCAGCAATGTTTTTTCCCACAGACACACACAAGCTTAGAGCAGAAGAGGAGCATAGAGTGCCGATGTGATTCACTGGAGGTCGGAGGTCACAAAGGGTTCTATTCTTAAGAGCAGCAAAGTGACCACGAGAGCTGACCAACAGGCCACAGGCTGCTGGGAGAATGGGTTGTTTAACAGAGAATGAACAAACATGAACAAACTCACACTCAGCGTCAACTGGGCTGGTGAGATGTGTGTTGATGATGTATGGGAAGAACTAAATGGCCCAGACTTGATATTATACCTCAAAAGTGTAATTATCACTTCATAATGTCGTTGCTTACATTGCTGCATGAATTCATTAATGACTGGGCTGTTGTATGACCTCATTTGGATCAAAGGGAAATACAACAGAAACATGAATTGCTAATTATCAGGTCTACGTGGAGTTCATACTATTGTTTATTATGTTTATTAAGCAAACCGAAAGCTACTGTTTCCTGCTGGGTTTGAACTTGTTCAACTCCCGTTCAACTCTTGCAGAGTTCATCTCCAACATGTTAAGTCACAATGTTGAACTGGTCCAACTGTTGTTTGTTTAAAGTTACATTCTCCAACATTTCAAGTTACAGTGTTGAACTGGCTTTAGTCTTGTTCCTAAATAGTTACACCCTTGAACTTGTCCATCGCTTGTTACTGTAAAGTAAGTTTTCAACAGTTGTTACTTTAAAGCTACAGTTTCAGATTTGTAAAGCTAAAATCATAAACTGGTTAGACTCTTGTTTTTGTAAAGTTACACTCAAACATTTTAAGCTAGAACTCTTATTCCTGTAATGTCACCCCCGTATATTAGTTATTGGTTACAGTCTCAAACACGTCAAGCTACTAGTTTGACTCTTTTTTGTGTAAAGTTACACTCAAACATTTCAAGATACAACTCTTGTTCCTGTAAAGTCACTCCTGTATATCAGTTAGTGTTTACAGTCTCCAACAAGTCAAGCTACTAGTTTTACGTCACTCCCGTATATCGGTTATTGTTGAATTCTCAAACATGTCGAGCCACAGCCTTAGAGCTGTTCTGCCCTTTTTTTCAGTCCAGTTAGTCTTGTTCCTTGTCTTCTCTCCTCCCGTCCGTCCCAGTCTTAGCTCCGCCAGCCCGGCACACTCCCCTAAAGAAGAGTATGCAGAGGCCCAGTTCGCCTCCACTGACAGCCCCCCAGAAGAATGTGTCAAACCTCCATCCAGCCAGCCGGGGGGGCCCGGGGTGGAGAAACCAGAGCTGACGGACAAGAAATGCAACGCCGGTCTGTAGCACATCGCACCTCTCGAAGCGAAGCATAAAGCCATCGCTAACACGCTGCACCCAAATAGCAACTGTTGTGTAAGGGGTCTCCTGTCTGAGCGTGGCTCTCCTCTGCTCTGTGTTTAAACCCTGGCCGTTGGCGGGAGCAGGAGAGGTGGTTCTCTGTGGGCTGTGTCCGAGCCTGGGGCAGGACGCGCCGGAGGAGGAGGGGCGACCCTGGGAGGAGCAGTTGGAGACCCACCAGGAGCAGCTGGAGAAGGAGATGCAGGAGGCGAGGCGGATGGTGTTCCGCCTGCAGGTGACTCCCCAGAGGTCTCTCACAAGGGCACCATGTAGCTAGGTCAAACCCAGCCCAGCCCAGCCTGAAGCTTGCATAACGGTCTGCTCGATCGGAGATGAAAACAGCCCCATTCTGCTGAGATTTAGGCTGCACATTTACACCTCAAATTATTTTAAAAAATCGATATACATTATGTGCTCTATACATAATGTATGTGTGGAAGGTATGGTATTTTTCAGGTATTGCATGATTAAAACATTGCAATGTGTGTGTGTGTGTGTGTGTCCAGGCACTGCTGTTGCACGGTTCTCTCCCTGAAGAGGACCAGAGTTCATCTCTGAGCTTCGGGGACAGTCGGGTCAACGCCGAACAGCAGCTGGTACAGTTTCCCCGCTTCCTGCTTTTAAAACCGCACTCGCACGTCAGCACTTTATCGTCGCTGTAATTATGGCTGGTGCTCGTATGATGGGTTATTGGGCCTCGGATCGGCTGAGCAGAAGCTCGGCTTGAAAACAAATTTCTTCCAAAAACAGTCGTTAAACACCATTTCTTATTTTTCTTCTTCTTCTTCTTCTTCTTCTTCTTCTTCTTCTTCTTCTTCTTCTTCTTCTTCTTCTTCTTCTTCTTCTTCTTCTTCTTCTTCTTCTTCTTCTTCTTCTTCTTCCTTGCTATTTATGCTGCCTCTCCCCTCTCCCCACCCCCATTTCCTACTTTGAAGGTTCTAATCCGCAGTCGTCTGGACCAAAGCACAGAGGAGACTCTTGATCTCAAGGTACCGTCAGTGAATATAATGAGGTGCCTTGTATGGAGGAGCAGGGGCTGACGATGAAATCCCTGTGCTGGGTCTTGTTATATTTCTTCATCATCTTCTTCTGCTTCTTCGTCTTGGTCTTCATATGCTTCTTCTGTGGTTTGTAGAGGGAGCTCCTGAGACACAAGCAGGAGTCTCGCCACATACAGGCCATCAAGGTAAACACTCCTCATGTCACGCTGTAATTAAAACTAGCTTTGGTTGTTTTTTTGTTTCTGTATGCAGCTCCCCTCTAGAGTACTATTTTACCTCCAGCTCTCTCTGTCCCTGTGCCTCTCTCATTCTCTTGCTTTCTGTCTCTCTCTGCATCTCTCTCCCTATTATCGCTCTCTCTCTCTGCATCTTTCTCTCTCCCTTTCTCTGCATCTCTCTTGGCCTCTGTCTCTCTCTCCCTCTTATCTCTCTCTCTCTGCATCTCCCCCCCCTTTCTCTCTTTTGCTGCATCTCTCTCCCTCTTATCTCTCTCTCTCCCCCTCTTCCATCCCTCTCTCTGCATCGCTCTCTCCTTCTTATCCCTCTCTCTCACCCTCTTATCTCTCTCTCTCCCCCTCTTCCATCCCTCTCTCTGCATCGCTCTCTCCTTCTTATCCCTCTCTCTCACCCTCTTATCTCTCTCTCTCCCTCTTATCTCTCTCTCTCCCCCTCTTCCATCCCTCTCTCTGCATCGCTCTCTCCTTCTTATCCCTCTCTCTCTCACCCTCTTATCTCTCTCTCTGCCTCTTATCCCTCTCACCTTCTCTCCAACTCTCTCCCCCCTCTGTCTCTGCCTCTTATCCCTCTCTCCTTCTCTCTCTCTCCCACCTCTCTCCCCCACCCCCTCTCTCTCTTTCTCCCCCCTCTCTCTCCCCCTCTCTCACCCCCCCCCCCCTCCTCTCCCTCATTAGGATGCACTCCAGCAGCGCATGGCGGTGCAGGAGGATGTGGTGCTCAACCTCAAGCAGGAGTTGCTGAGGAGCAACATGACCAGGGACGAGCTGGAAGGGGAGAATGTGAGGGGACACGCACACAAACACACACACACACACGCACACGCACACACACACACACACACACACACACGCACGCATCGCTGTTCACCTGTGGTTCACACAAGATACACCATGACATAATGTCACAGTTGTTTTATTCTGTTTTGTTTAGAGCGAGCTCAAACGAAAGCTGAGCGAACGGGACAAACTAATAATTGAATATGAGGTAACTTCGCTTTTTATTTATGAAATAAAAGGTAGGTATTTCTGAGAATCTTTGAATGGAATGGCATGGCACTATAGAAAATGAACACAATTACGTTTGCATTGGACAGAGTGGCCTTCTGGATACAATTAATTGACATTTAGTTCATCTCCCATCTTCGTAACAACAGCAGCAGCTCGGGAAGAAGGAACGTCTGATGCTACTGCAGCAGCAAAAGACAGAGGACTCTCAGCACATCAAGTCACATGACATCAGCCGCGTACGGGTAAGCTCGCCACAAACACCGCTCCACCGTCCTAGCCGCCAGCCTCCCCCACACGCTCGTTAACCTGTGTTCGACCGCCTTCCTCCGACAGTCTTTTAGGAACGAGAACAGTGGCTACAACAACTCGGTGACGCTGAGCTCTGCACAGCTGTTCCAGCACACCGCTCCGGTGAGTTTATATCCTAATGCCCCGATTTATGTTAAAGAGAATTGATAAGGTCCGACTCCGGGCGAACATTACCCTAAATGATTTTATATATGGCGAGATATTTTACAGCTTGGAATTAAAGTGAAACATTTGCTTCCACTTAGTTCATTGGTTTTATGTCAACTCAAGTGCATTTACACTATACAAATTTAAAACTAAGAAAGGTAATTAACTTGTTTAGGATGAAGTGACTCCTGGCAGTACAGAATCACCACTCAGTTTTCTGGGCAATGTAGTGGCTTAAACCATAGAGGCTTAAGCCTGCACCTAACGCACTCCTGACAGCTTGATGTGAGTTCACGTTGTCATGATGTCATTGAATTGGGTGAATTGGGTTCAGGGGGAGGAGCTACAGCTGGTCAGGGAAGCCCTGCGCAGCCTGAGGGACAACTTCTCGGGTCACGACCCCCTCCACCACACGTTGGACACGCTGGAGCAGGGCGTGGCCAGCCTCATGGACCGCCTGCACTCTGCCGACAGCCAGCGGAGGCAGGAGAAAGGGGTAAAGACACACAGACACGTGACCGCACACACAAACACACACACATGACCACATACACACCCACACATTAATGAATAATGACGCACCCACACACATAGATGAATGCACATATTTTATATACTTTCATTGATTCCACATTCAACGTTTAATTAATTCAATACATTAACAGATCAGCACATTGATATGTATTATACCATTTCAGGGGTACAAGAAACGTCTCCTTTCCAAATAAACATGCTTCCTATAATTGCAGTATTTTACTAACTGTTTGGCTCTTGCTCTCGCTCACACACAAACACACACAATCACACACACACAAACACACAGATGAACACACATACACATACACACACAAACAAACACAAACACAGGAACACACACACTGACACTCACATATACACATGAAAAAACAAATAAACCAAATCTTGTACAACCTTCAAAGACACAAACTCCTCCAACAATGGACTCCTATTATAGCAATTGTTTTGCGATTGATGTTCTGTATTAACACAATGGAAATCAATGGATGTCCCTAGCAAGAAATCATTTATCCACAAATGCCCACACACAGTATGAATTATTGAACTTGTTTTGTAAATTACTTGAGCTCGATTCGTATATAGCTTAACCTGCGAAAAACAGTACTGCTATATTTCTGTTCTATATCTCGTGTTGCCTGCTACCCTGGTGGTCTGAAGGGTTTATGATTCTCTGCAATCTATAGGAGGAATATCGATCTCCGGGACGGCGAGCCAATTCAACAGACCGCGATTCCTGGCCGCCATCAAGTGAGATAAAAATATATTTACTGGATTGATCGATAGATGGGGGGGGGGGGGGGGGACAATGGAGTCTCCACGTCAACCTGTAGTGATACTGACACTAGTTTCCATTGTGTTATGTCACTGTGTCGCGTGCCTTCATTGTATCTCATGACTGGCCGTGTGTTGACTCGTGTTCAGAAATAGCCCACTCCCACAGCAGCCCGGGGCTGAACTCTGCCGTCTGCACCAAAGTGCTGTACTTCACCGACCGCTCACTCACCCCCTTCTTAATCAACATCCCCAAGAGGTAAACAACAGTTCACTCTGAGATCATCGCTTAGTACTTGGTTATTACCAATTCGTTTATGAGTTGATGCTAAGTTTGTCAGTTCTGGGTTCGCTGCTGATTGCGACTTGAATGCATGCATGCGTTAGGGCGGAAGAAGCTCGGGAGGTATGGCGGGTTGAAATGTAACCGGAAAGTCGCTAGTTCGATCCCCGGCTCCTAGCTGGCGTCCCTGAGCAAGACACCTCACCCCAACTGCTCCCAACGAGCTGGCATGGCTGCCTTGCATGGTTGACTCCTCCGTCGGAGTCTGAATGTGTGTATGAATGGTTGTAGGTCGCTTTAGACAAAGACGTCTGCTAAATGCCCTAAATGTAAATGCGCTATCATAGCTTTTCTTTATGGAAGGCGAGAAAATGATGAACAAGGCAAACGATGAGGAAAAGGCCTCCTGCCTAAGATGGCAGCGATTTGCCCTCAAGCGTTTGCATGTATCTGCATGGTGACTGGGTATCTGTGTGTGAGTGTTCAGCCTCCCATGAGACTGACTGCGCGTGCCTCTCTCTCCTTCAGGCTGGGAGAAGTCACATTGCGGGACTTTAAGGCGGCTGTGGATCGCCATGGCAGCTATCGGTACCACTTTAAGGCCCTAGACCCGGAGTTTGGCACGGTGAAAGAGGAGGTAGGCGGGGGAGAGACGTGATTACCCTTACACCCAGCGACCTCATATTCACAACTTCATCTCAACAGGCGGGCAATTCTAACAAAGAGCTGCCAAATCCATATAAAACTATGCTATGAACTTTTCAATTGTGCTTTTGAGGCCAGAACCATGAGTGGGGTTTTGCAATGTCCCACACAGTCTAAAATTGCACAATTGATTCATGCTCATGCCCTGATATAAAGGCCAGCTCGACAGGAACTCTTGCATTGTGCTTTTCTCCCTACTTGTCATGGCTAAATATAACACTGTAATTGAGGTCCTAAAGTCAAGTATTACTTTCGCTTTCAGTCGCATTTTGCTTCTCCTTGCAGACCTGCTTTGGTTGTAGCAGAACCACATCCTAGGGCTATTGAACGCCTTTTGTAATACGCTGCACAGTTTGTTTATAGTTTTTCTGCAGTCCCATTCGGTCCTTCTGAGCAACTGTGTTAGTTTGTGTGTGTGCGTACACATTGGAGGTGTTAATATGTCCGCGGGGGGTGTCTACAGGTGTTCCACGACGGGGCGGTGGTGCCTGGCTGGGAGGGGAAGATCGTGGCCTGGGTGGAGGAGGACCACGGAGACCGGCGCTAGGGGCCAGCCAGACACACCACTGCCATCGCCATTACAGACCTCAGCCACTACCAGAGCCACCGCCAACCACACTGGGAGTCCCACCGGACGCACCCCGCCGAACCAGAGCCAGCGGGCGTCTGTCCGACCGCAAACCAAACCCGGGACCAATGGATGTAAACAAAATCAAAAAAACATTCCTACCACGAGACATACTTTAAAACGACAGAAAGGGATGGTTTCATGTGGAGAGTTTAACTTAAGATTTTGCTATCACTTTATTATATTGAACACATATTAGGCACTTTGACCGCAGCGCGTATTTGGGTGCATGTCCATTGTGTCGCATGACCCATCAAGGAATCGGTGCGGCGTCAGACTCAGACGAAGCTAACAAATGAAAGTTTACAGCGCTGTGTTCTGTGTTCCACAGCGGTAGCTGGTGCCTAGTATCTGAACCTAAGAATAAAGAGAGTTTGTTCTGTTGTGTTTTTTTAATGCCTATTTTCAATGTGAGTCAATTGCCAAACCTCGATATTGTTGTACTTAAAATCATTTTGAGTCTTTTAATAAAGATGAACTGTCGCATGGATCGTTTTCTGTAATGACGGCGTGTCTTTTAATCAAAGCGTCTCTGGAGACTTCTCCTCGCCAAAAGATTCCTCGGCTCTCCTCGACATATCTTTTTCCACCACCAGGCGTTTCTATGTGGGCTGATTCCCAGACTTTTCTTTAAGGAAATCTCTGGTTTCCGCTGTCTCAGAGAACAACCAGCCTCAAGGTCAGCCTGCGCTCCATAAGGAGGTCTCTGGTCGCCTCTGATCGTCCGCTGCCTCAGAGAATTCCAGCTTTACGGTCAGACGCCGTTCTTTGAGGAGGTCTCCGGTCTCTTCTGACTGTCTGCCGTCTCAGAGAACATCCAGCCTCACGGTCAGCCTCCTCTTCTTCCTGTTGAAGGTGGCTGAGGCGCTGTCCTCGTCCACCGCCTCCGGCAGCTCCACCAGGAGAAGGTAGAGGTCTTCCACCTCCAGGAGGACGTCGGTCTGCAGGAGCCACACAAGGTACAACACAAGGTGTAATACAAGGAGCAAAACAAGGGGTAACACGGCCAGGGATCGAACACCACTAATATGCTAAACCAGGGCTACTGCAACCACAAATGTGGTGTAGATTCAATTAGCGTTCTCTTCGTTAATCATTCAATATATAAGGCGTCGGGAGCGATGGAATAACTTATTGGAGCAGACGGAGCCGCTCTGCCAGACGAGCAGCCAATAAAAACCCCATTCATCATCCATTAACGTGATAACGATCCGAAACAGGAAATCAACAAAACATTCCCTTTTCTGACGCCGTTCAAGGCAGACAATATTTGTCTACAAATTTGTAATTCATTATTAAAATGAAAATTGTTTATCCACTAAACGATGAATTAAATGAGTGAATGAAATACTTTCTAACCCAAACATGCACTGGGTTTTTAAAAAGCTGTATGCTGGTGTGAATGTAGGGCTGCTCGATTATGGGAAAAAATTTGCCTTAAAAAAAACACAAAATGGTCAAAAAGCAAATGTTCCAATCTAAAATGATTTACAGATATGTATCCAGCTGTTCTGCCCATAATCAAAAAGTCGATTATGTTAATTTTCTGAAAATTCGATTAATCGCCCAGCCCCATGTGAACACCCAAGTGGGCGAGGGCCCGGTGAACGGATCGGATGTGGTCGAGGAGCCACCGACCTGGGAGACGCTGAGCTGACACTCGGACACGGAGAGCACCCTTGGGAGCTCGACTGTCAGCTCCACTGTGCCGCGGGACCCGATCCCGCCTCCTGGGATCACCAGCAGCTGGTAGTGGGGGGTCTGGGGCTGCAGGGGCGCATACGAGCTGGAGATCACCTGGATTAGAGCCTTCTTGTTCTTATTCTGCTCTGGTTCTGCTGCTGCAGCTGTTGGCCCGATCACGATCTCCGATGACTGGTTTTCTGTGTCCTCCAGGCGGAGGGAGGAGATGTGTTGCAGGAGGGAGGCCGGGGAAGACACTGGATCATGGAGACAGGTGTTGGAGGGTTGGTATGAATCGTTTACTAATCGTGGTTTACCATTGATGCAACGTGGAACCTGACATAATCAAACATAAAGCAGGGGCCTGACCTATAAGAAAACCTCACCAAGCCCTTACACCTGACCCTCAACCTAACCCTAGTAACTGACAAAAAGAGGAAACCCTTACCCTAGTACCAATCCCCAAAACCCATTTTTTCCCTCATAATCGTGGTCATTTTTTCCGAAGCCTATTTTCATCCATTAGGAAAACAGTGTAAGCCTATATCTAATCTCACAATGCAGAGCCTAGGAAACGCCCACCCCCTCAGCACCACACTGAGAACAAAGCAAGGGTAAGAAATAAAACACGATAAAAATAACGAATTAGTAAAACCCTGATGCGTAATTATTCCACCTGCGTCAGGACCGTGGGCGCCTCCGGGGGCGGGCCTGCTGCCGGGCTGCTTCCGGCATTCGAGGCGCTGCTGCACGTCTTCCCGGCTCCCCCTGGGGCCGGCGCTGTGGATCCGGTACCGCTCGGATAAACTCAGGCCGTGCTGCCTCTGGGCGAAGCTCAGGGCCAGCAGATAGACCTGGGGGTCCAGCTCCCCTCCTCCCCCTCCACCGCCCCGGCACTGCTCAGACCGCCGGAGCTCCGAGGGGCTGAAGGCTACGTCCAGCACGGTGTAGCTCTCTGTGCACACAGTGTTTGGAATTAACATAAAACCGTCGTAACCAACCCGCCAACATCACACTTTAACATATACCATCGTAACCAACCCGCCAACATCTCAGTTTAACATATACCGTCATAACCAACTCGCCAACATCACAGTTTAACATATACCATCGTAACCAACCCGCCAACATCTCAGTTTAACATACCGTCGTAACCAACCCGCCAACATCACAGTTTAACATATACTGTCGTAACCAACCCGGCAACATCACAATTTAACATATACCGTCGTAACCAACCCGGCAACATCACAGTTGAATTCACGGAACGTTTTGTTTCTACGGAGGAGGATGTGATTATTTTTTTGGAGTTCAGAATTTAAATTCAGGTTAAAACACGCATACATTTACATGTGTGATAATTCTTTGGAGTTCTAACTTTAATCTAAGAATTCTGACTTTAAAACTCAAAGAACTCAAAAAAGAATCCCATGTGGCCCTAATCCTCTTCGCTATGTATCCGAGTATAAACATGTATTCATATGTGTAGGAGTGTGTGTTGGGTTGTGTGTGAGGCACTACCTCCATCGGGGTCCGTGTGTGTTTCCAGTCTCCCTCCACATACTGGTACTGGTTTACTGGGATCCTGGGCCGCGGGGACTCGTTTCCAGCCGCAGATGTTGACGTATAAAACTCCCTTTTTCGGTCCCTATCGGATTGGAGACACCAGGTGGTGTCAGGATACTGCAGAGTAAAGGTCAGGAAGAGAGCTACACATAAAAGACCCCAAGGTGTGAGGGGGGCCCGGCTAATAAGAAAGAGCATGTGATTGACAGAAAGGTCAGCCTGGGCGGTGTGGTTATGTTGTAACGTTACATTCCCATGTGTCTTCATATCCAGTATTAACCAGTGCACACCTACCAGTATGTCTTCATGTATCTACAGTGCAGACCTACCAGTATGTGTTCATGTATCTACAGTCCATACCTACCAGTATGTCTTCATGTATCTACAGTCCATATACCTACCAGTATCATGTCCAGTATCTACAGTGTGCATACCTACAAGTATGTCTTCATGTCCAGTATCTACAGTGCATACATACCAGTATGTGTTCATGTATCTACAGTCCATACCTACCAGTATCATGTCCAGTATTTACAGTCCATACCTACCAGCATGTCTTCATTTATCTACAATCCAAACCTACAACTAGTTTGGCCAGATTGGTGGGAAATCTGTCCCAATCTTGCAACACTGTGCACCAGTATGTCTTCATATATTTACAGTGCATTCCTACCAGTATGTCTTCATCTATCTACACTTCATACCTACCAGAAGTGCTGCCAGATTGGGTGGGAAATCTGGCCCAATCTGGCAACGCTGCCTACCACTATGTCTTCATGTATTTATTTACAATGCACACCTACCAGAATGTCTTCATGTAATCACAGTGCACACCTACCTGTATGTCTTCATGTTTCTACAGTCCATACATACCAGTATGCCTGCATGTAATCACAGTGCAGGCCCAATCTGGCAACACTGCCTACCAGTATGTCTTCATGTACTTATTTACAGTGCACACATACCAGTGTGGCTTCATGTATTTATTTACAGTGCACACCTACTACCAGTATGTCTTTATGTATTTACAGTGCACACCTACCTGTATGTCTAGATATATTTACCAGTGCAGACCTACCAGTATGTCCGTCCGTACACAGGAGTGGACCTGGGGCGGGCTGCTGAACTCCAGACCCTCCTTCATGTGCTTCTGGATGAATGTTTGGTAGGCCTGGGGGTCGTCCTGAGACATGTCGTCCAGCATCGACCACAGCTGCTGGGCCTGCTGTACGACGTCTTTTGACGACATATCTGTCAAAGTTAGGCTCAATAATAAAGGATGTTTAAATGATGAGCTATAAAAAAACGCTAGCTATAAAAAAAAGTGTCGTCGGATGAGGTGATACACTGCGGCTCGGTGCAGCGTCGTTGGGTTGCCCGGCACTTGTTGTAGTTCTCTGTTGCTATAGTAACGGACTACGGTCACACTTAAACGAGCGATTGCGCACCTACATTGTGTTGGACGGTAAAGTGCTTTTGCGACGATGACAGGGACTTTTTTTATGTCTACTTATTGGGGAGGAAATGAACATCTAATTATTAAAACATGCTACTTGAAAACACTTGAAAACAGCACAGAGGTACAGAGGGGCATGTTGAAATGACCTAAGTATGTATTTCAACAAAGGAAAATAAGAAAGAAACACCATTCCCATTTCTAACAACTTTCGTGGACATTCGAGTAACTATTTCAGAATTAACGAGGTGCACTTGAATGCAGCATGAAGTCCTTGTCGGATCAATTGCGCTTTACCGTACAAAGCAATGTAGATGCTCAATCGCTTATTTAACTGCGTGACCATGCTTATAAGAAGCGCAGATGGCGTGAACTCATTAGAAAACTGAGAAGAGGCAGTATGCCACAATCGCCATCTGGTGGCTAAAGACCGACACTGCCTTGCATGTCAACCTTGCAATGAAGAACGGTTTTCTCCACCCTTGACTAATTCATTATGTGTTAATGAATTAGCAATTCAACATGTGGGTGTTGGTAGGAAAGCGAAGAAGGGGGGGAACGTGGGTGTGAACGTGTTTCCATGGGAGGTAAATTGATGCTAAAAGCAGATGTCTCTTCTAGACCAAAACATATTTATGATGCTAGTTGCGTTCCTGAAAACCAGTTGCGTTCCTGAAAATTCAATGATATACTTCAATGTTTTCCACAGTATTTATTTTCATGACATGAAAAATATAACAGAAAGAAATATCTGGCTTTAATATATATATAATATATACTGCACAAATGTGGTTTAATGTACATTATATTACATGAATAGCAAAAACTGTTTGACTATGGTGTTCAAATATAAAATATCGGTAGCTTTGTTTTCCCTTATGTTGATCCCAGCATTTTGTCCGTCTTCCATTTCCTCATCCTCAATACTTCTGCAAAGCATAAAAACAAGAAGCAGAGCAAAACAAAATAAACAACCCACAATTATTCCACTTAAAAGACGATCACGGACAACCAGCAGTGCATTTGAAACACAACTCCACTGTAAGCACCAAAGAGCCAAACCCCTTCTCTCTGATCACATGACGTCCTTACTAGTGATCGACCGATATATCGGCCGATATTTGTGTTTTTTTTAATTTTATTTAAATATTTTGTCCCACCAAATTTACAGACAATTCAATAAATGTTCCTTTTTTAATTTGAGGCTTGTAACATATGTTATCATGATTGTGTATTTTTTTATGATGAAATTGTGGGAGCAAAAACAGTAGCAGCCCTAAGATTTCCTTATCGGTCGATCCCTGGGCCTCACCTCCATCATGTCGTAGATCCAGCCCAGGAACTCGGCAACCTTGGTGTAGACCCCGGGGTGGTTGGGCTCTGCGCAGCCCGTCCCCCAGCTGACCACGCCCACCAGCCGCCACACACCCTCGTCCTGGCACACCAGGGGCCCCCCGCTGTCGCCCTGGGAACGGAAGGATACGTGAGCCTCCGCCATGGACGCGGTGCCGCGTTACATAGAGCGCACACATCAAACCCCCCCCCCCCCCCCCCCCTCGGACGTGTCCGAGTCCTGAACATGTTACTCCTAGACTACGGGTCCTAGATGATAAATTCCTAAATGGGGCCCCGATTGATGTACTAAATGGGACCCCTATTTGATGTTGTAAATGGGGACCTATTTGATGTCCTATATCGGGGACATTTGATGTCCTTAACTGGGCCCTTATGGATGTCCTAAATGGGGCCCCTAATTGATACCCTAAATGGGGCCCCTTTGTGATGTCCAAATGGGGACCTATTTGATGTCCTATATCTGGTCCGAATTTGATGTCCTTAGCTGGGCCCCTAATGGATGTCCTAAATGTGCCCCCTTTTTGATGTCCTAAATAGGGCCCCTAATTGATGTCCGACCTAAACGGTCCCCATATTTGATGTCCTAAATGGGGCCCCTAATTGATTTCCTAAACGGGGCCCCTATGTGATCTCCTTAATGGTGCCCCTAAATTATTTCCTTAATGGGGTCCCTAAATGATTTCCTTAATGGGGCCCCTAAATGGTATCCTTAATGGGGCCCCTAAATGATTTCCTTAATGGGGCCCCTATTTGATGTCCTAAACGGGGGCCCTAATTGACATCCTAATTGCTTCAGGTGAGTACTTCTAAAGAAAGAATTGTCGTGGTAGTGCCCTTTCCTGTTCCCTTCCCTGCCCTAGTGACATCACAAGGAGGCGTGTCCACCTAGATGGATACGCCCCCTTCGTGGTAGTGCATCCAGCCCACCTGACAGGCGTCCACCTTGCCCTCGGAGTAGCCGGCACAGAGCATGCGGGCGGTGATCTCCCCGTCGTACATGCAGGAGCTGTTGCAGCGCTTGGTGCTGATGAGGGGGACGGCGGCCTCCTTCAGGGTGTCCGGGATGTACACTGGAAGACCCACAGAGCACATGAGTAGGGCGGATGGGAATAGTGGATGTGTGCGTCTTAGAGGATTGGAGCCATGCGTGTTGCTGTGTCTATGATGCCCCCCCCCCCTTACTCCCACCCTCATCCCCCACACACCACTCTTATGCACTTATTGTAGGTTGTTCGTCCTTGCACTTAAAAATAGTACTTAGCATTGTGTAGCATCTTATCCTAGCTATCTTTGTTGTATACGGGGAATGGGTTAACCTAGCGATTGTTATTAATCGGCACTTGGTTCTATGAGCATTTACTGTACCGACAGCGGTATATTGTTGTTTCTCTTTCTTCTCACAATTACTAATTGTAAGTCGCTTTGGATAAATGCACCTGCTAAATGCCCTAAACGTAAATGCCCTCTTTAGCGGTCGTCTTAGTCAGTACATATGCTTGGGTGTGTACTGATTGCAGTAAGAGGGTTTGACCCCCAGCTGTGAGCTTCGGGGTTCCCAGTGTCTACATGTGGGCGTCCTTGATCAGGAAGCCTTAACCCCTACCTGCCCCACTGACCACACTGGCCTAAAGGGTCTGTTGGAGGTCTAGCTGGTCGTGTGTCAGTGCACTACCGTTGTCAGGCTGTGTGTACCCCCATCCAGAGATCCAGCACTGGGTTCCCCCCGGAAAATCAAAGTTGTATTTGGGCAGGCACACGGGCCGAATGATGTCTGTAGAAATGAACACATGAATTCATGTTTTAATCAAAGTTGCGGTTTCTGTGAACTCCTGGAGAGTGTGCTTGTGCTCCAAATGATCGAAATTAAATTTAGATTAGTTGAATGAATAAATTATTGTTCAGATAAATAAACTGTTGAGAAATCCCACTACCACAGGGTTATAAGTAAGTAGCCATACAATCTGGTCCTGTGCAGCTAAAGTAGAGCATGGCTTGAACGCTGGCAGGGTGGGGGCCCCTGATAAAAAAGCCCATGTTAAAGATATCACGCCACCAGGTGTGAGTGTGATGACAAGCCATCACAAGCCATTTGAAAATAGGCCTTTCATTGTGCCCTATAGTGACATCACAAGGGGGCTTGTCCGCCTAGATGGGGACTGCATAGATCAGTTCGCCAGCCTACCCAGTGGGCTGTAGCAAAGGTTGCGTATCTATCAGGCATACATCTGCTTAGAATGAAGAGTGCTTAACAAATAAAATTAATTATTATTATTATTATTAGGTGGACACGCCCACTAGCGATGTCCCTAGGGCACAGGAAAAGGCAGATTTTCAAAATGAGTTTTAATTTCACACCTGGTGGCATGATGTCACCCCTTTAAAGGTTACATATTATACCACCAGGTTTGAGTGTGATAAGCCGTTCATCCAGCACACATCTAGGTGGAAAACGCCTGCTTGTGATGTCAGAAGATGCCGATTTTCCAAACGGCTTCTAATGGCTGATCGCACTCACACCTGGTGGCACGGTATCACCCCTTAAATGTTTGAAAACTGCACAAAACCCCCACCGGAGAAGTTGAGCGGCGTCCGCAGCTTCATGAGGGCGATGTCGCTGTCGTGGCTGCGGTGGTTGTAGTTGCGGCTGTAGACGATCTTCTCCACGGCGTAGCCCGTGTCCTGGGCCATCTTACTGGTGGTGCGGGTCACCATGCCCGCGTACACCATCCAGCTGGACACCTGAGGTAGCCGGTAGCTGGCGCCAGGAGAGGGGAGAAAGATAAACCAGATGGTCGGTTTAACCAGTTTTATTGACACTCGCTTGTTAGCTAGCGGTCATGCTACTACGCAAAGCTAGCACAACATTATTTATCTCTATCCCTCTCTCTCCCCCCAACCCAACCTCACACACACTGGACAATGTGCAGTTGCGTAATATTTATTTATTTATATCTGCCTCTTGCACTTTTGTGTATGCAATTTCAATGTATGTGCAATATTGCTCCCTTTAATTGACTAACTTGATTGACTTTAACTTTTCGTCCATTTTCTTGTTTGTCAGTTGTACAACCTGTTGACTGACTAAGTGAGCTAATGGATACCTGAATTTCCCCAAGGAAATTAATAAAGTGCCTATCTATCTATCTTAAAAGGAGACCCTCTTTTACAAACAGAGTATGAGTATGAAAATGGACCCACTAGTGACATCACAAGTGGGAGAGGCCAATAGCAATGGATTGATCGCCTGCATACCAGTTGGTACGGTCCACGAGCAGGTTGACCAATGGAGTCGGACCGGCCCATCCTACATCTGGGGGTGTGCACACACACACCCCCAGTGTTGTGCCTGAACGCGTTCATTGAACATTGTTCATGAACTTGTTCATATTTTTGGGCGAACGTGAGCTGAACGTACTGTATTACTGCCTGATGAACGTTACTGTGAACTTGTTCATTCAGGTGTCTGTGAACGGCACGCTCACTCGGTTTAACTTCTTTCAATAGGGGGATTATTTGTTTATCAACACAGCGGATGCGCGTGCAGAATGATCGCAAAAAGAAAATTAGTTTGATCGGTTGCCATGGTTATCTCCATGTCTAATTTGCAGTTGGCTGTTGTCAGCTTACTGTTACATTAAACTGTAATCAGAAAACGCGGTTATATGCTATAGACCCTACAGTATCTGTGGTATAAAAGGCTGGGACGAATTTCAAATGATAAATATGTACACTTTACATTGAAAGTATACCGTCGTTGGCCGGAAACGGAATGGGGGGGCTGTTTACGTTTGGTTGTAGTCTTTTCGCTCGGCTCTCCGTCTCAACAGTAGGGCTTGAACCGAGCGAAAAGACTCAA
>NC_079427.1:11635591-11653091 GCF_026213295.1 Gadus chalcogrammus | reverse complement strand
GCCTCTCTGATGGCGCAGATGTGTGTGTGTGTGTGTGTGTGTGTGTGTGTGTGTGTGTGTGTGTGTGTGTGTGTGTGTGTGTGTGTGTGTGTGTGTGCGTGTACGTGAGATTTAATTAAGAGCTTTGTGAACCAGGCTATTAGCAATAGTGCCGGGGCCCAGATGAAGTTGGAAGGGACTTGAGTGTGTGTGTGGAGTGTGTGTGTGTGTGTGTGTGTGTGTGTGTGTGTGTGTGTGTGTGTGTGTGTGTGTGTGTGTGTGTGTGTGTGTGTGTGTGTGTCTGCGTCTGCGTCTGTGTGTGAAGTTGTTTGGGAACTTTTTTTCATCTTTGTTTCATCTCCAGAAGATGAGAGATGAGAAGTGGAGTCACTTGAAACGAGATGATTGGCTCATTGTGGCAGATTTCTCTACAATGGAACTGAAGAGCTTATCACTCAATGTTTTTTAAATATAATCCCAACACTGAGCACTGCAGGAAATTAATCCCATTCCATTTATTAAGTTTGGAAGAATATTAGGATATTCTTTAAGTATTGAAGATAATTAATCCTATTAGTTCTACAGATATGCATCTGTCGGCGGAAAATGTGGAGATTTAGCCTTAGCCTTCTTATTGATGCTATCATACAATTATGCTTTCAACACAGGAAAAGCTGCTGTCTGACTCCAACCTCCCGCAGACACATAATCCATCGCAAAGTGGATTCAGTCACAGCAGGAGGAATAACCCAATGCTAGGCCTAAGCATTTGACGTGAGCTACACCACTACACCGCATATTAAACCGGCTTCAAGGAAAATAGTGAATAAATCTTAATAAAACATGAACACAGGTTAGTCACGGCGGTTGCCTCTAATGAAGCCAACATGTCTGGTGTACAAGCGTACACACAGAACGTCTCTCCGCGCGATGCTGATGGCATGGAGGTGTGAATCACATTCAGAGCCAAGTGGAGGGCCTAGTTAGAGTGCGATGAATACATTAACCAACATCCGAGAGAGAGAAAGAAAGAGAGACAGAGAGAGAGAGACACAGAGAGAGCGACAGAGACAGTTACAGAGAGAGAGAGACACACAGAGAGAGACACAGAGAGAGAGACACGGAGAGACACAGAGAGAGACAGAGAGACACCGAGAGAGCGACAGAGACAGTTACAGAGAGAGAGAGACACACAGAGAGAGAGACAGACAGAGAGAGAGAGAGAGACACACACACAGAGCAAGAGACAGCGACAGGGACAGAGAGAGAGAGACTGAGTGAGACAGCAACAGAAACAGAGACGGAGAGCGACAGCGTGTGCGTGGGGTCCTACCATGTTGTCCCTTTGCAGTAGTAGGTGCAGGTGGATCGGTGGTCTCTGTGGCGCTGGTGATCATCTGCAGGCCCCCCCCCCGCTGTGCTTTGGAGGTACGCGTCTGCTACGCCTGCCCTGCCCGCCTGAGCTCCAACGGCCGTTTGAACCGCAGAATGCAACTCGGGCTTTTCGCTTCACAATGAGACAATGAGGTCAGCACTGGTGGCCACAGAATGGGGCTGTTGTTTGTCCAAGGTACGGGAGGGGGGGCTGGGCGGTTGTGTGGGGGGTGGGGGGGTCATGAGGCATTCAGAGCCAAGCTGAAACAGGTTATGTAGGTGTGTATGTGTGTGTGTGTGTGTGTGTGTGTGTGTGTGGAGGGGGTAGGAGGGGAGGGGGGGGGGAGTGGAGCATCTCCAGAGAGAGAGAGAGAGATACCTGTAAGCCTCTCCATTGATTAGGAGGACGGTGTGTCGTTGCTTGGTAACGCCCCTCACCTGTGCCAAAAGATTTTTTTGGGGGGGGGGGGGAGAGAGAGAGACAGAGACACCTTTCACCTTTGATTTTTTTTCTCGCCCAATCCGAGAACCAGACAATTCGTAAGGTCATAATTACGGTTTGTTGAAAACTCGTATATATCATGTCAATCCGAGTCATTTAGAAAGGAGAGGTATCCTTTCGTCTCCCCTTCGCTCTTTCTCTCCCTCTGTCTCCCTCTCCCTCTGGACGTTCACTCAAATGAAATAAATGAACACACTGTTCGCTCTGCGTGTTGAAAGGTGTCACATTCTCAAATCCCCCGTCTCTAGTGAGTCAGAGGAAAAAGGTGAAAGTGTGACTGTTTAGTTTAGTTTAGTCGTTCTAAATGCCTGTGTCTGATCACACAGGAGCAATAAAGTTATCTTATCGTAAAACAATTAGCTGAAAACATTGATAAATATACAAGACACATGAGACACAAAGACAATTATTACATTTACTATTATTTACCATGTCATTTCGCAGACGATTTTATCGAAAGCACCTTTTTGCAAACAGGTGAAACTAATATACGAGCAGGTAGTGTTAGGCATCTTACGCAGGAAATCAAAACACCCTAGCCTCTCCATCTCTCTGCCCCTAAAGAACTCACTAGAAGTTTTAAAAAAACATTCCAAGGTGAGCCAGGCCTGGGCTTAGTACAGCTCCCGGATGGCCTAAGGTGTCTTTAATATCTGAGCAGGGTCCTAGGGGGGTCCTGGGTCTGGGCGGGGGGATTACGGGGGAGGGGGGGTGGCGGTGGTGGTCTCGGCCAGAACCAACATTCCACCTCATCTGACGGCTGAGGCCGTGTCGAGGCTCCGGATCTATTTGGCTCATCTCGCGGCTGTCATAAAGAATTACCTCAGAATCAAACAGGACCTAATGAGAACGGGACGAGTGGAATGAATTGCACATGACAGAGAGAATCATCTCCGTGGTACAATTCCGGATAAAGCGTTGTGAGGGTAATAATGTTTGATAATGTTTGCTTTGTGAAATATTCCCTTCATCTGCGTTGGGTAATAGAAAAGGCATGATGAGAGAGGGAGCCAGCGGGGGTCGGTTTGCGTTTGGCGGTTCCACCGCGGCTCGATGTCGCCCCCTTTTGGAGAAGAATGTGAACTAAAAGTTAGAGATGGTAGGTTTGGGAGTGATGTTGAGATGAGGACAGGACACCGATCGCTATTGTTGTAGGCCTACATTGATTTATACCTTATGAAATCGATATTTTCCATTTAGTTCAAATTGAGACCTAGTAATCCTTCCCCTTAGCATTTCATCTGACACATTTACTTATTGTAAATTGCTTTGGATAAAATAAGCGTCTGCTAAATGCCCTAATGTAAATGTAATCCAGTTGACCAAATATTAGCCTATACGGACACCCTATATATCATAGTAGGCCTATTATCTATTGGTATCCCAAATATTAAATTATACCTTATAGTTCACAATATGATATTGAGGTATCATTTAATTACACTTCGAATCAACGTTGATTGTCAGATTAGACTACAATATAATAATATTATATTATTATCTCTATACGAGGCCAATTAAACAAAATCATTATCGTTTGGATCAATACTTTTAATAGCCTTCTCTCCAATATAATGTCTAACTCACAATATATTTGAACTGAGTAAAGGGATAGTTTAATGGAGGTTTTCATTATGATAAAAGCTATCTTATTCAGTACGTTTAGTTAAATAAACCCAGGTTTTACTTTAAGACTATATTCTCTCCCTCTTTCTCCCCCTTCCTCCCCTCGGAGCTCATCTCTTTGTGTTGGGGGGGATTGGGATCAGCTCTGCTCCCCTCTCTGGCTCTCTGTTCCCTTTAAGATCAACACCTCCAACACCAGACGAGCTCTCTCATCCCAGGTTCAATCCCCACATGCGACGACGGAGAAACGGGGGAAGTAGCTCCTACTTCTGAGGGAATGCTGGGAATGCTGGAGCCAAACGCCGTCAGCCAATCCGGATGGGATTTGCACCCGCTGTGGGAAACATGCCATTATGATTGGACTGTGGTCCAATCCGAGGCAGATGGGACAGCTCTTCTGAACGCGGTTCTGTTCGTGAATCGTGGCTTGCTACGCACGTCATGACACGAACACGTGTTCGGCATGATAATTCAAAAGGATGGCGGGAGGGCGGAGATTAACCGCTACTCTGTCGACGGCTACATCCACCATTAGCGTTCTGTCCTTTACCTATGTTGAAGAATAGGCTACACCGCTGTGAACCTGTTTACTCCTATCGACTCGCAGGGCTCCTGCGTTTTAATTCATGTTTATGACGTGCAATAAAATAAAATGTGCATGACGTATCTGCACATTATAGCTACATCCATACATACTTACATATAAACATACATACATTCATACATGCATATATGCATACCGATCACCAGACTGGCCCTACACCTAAATTGTCTGTTCCCCGAGGGCGTCAGTCTGCATATGGTCGTGCAGGACGCCAGTAAGCGATCGAGCCAGCTGGTTTGGAGCTGCAGCGGCCGTACAACACCGCCCCCTGCCGGACGAATCTAATATTCAACCCACGCTTTGGGAACATTGATCCAAGGACTACCCTCTGCACATACATAAACAGTAGGCTAAGCCCAAAGAAAAAATGCAACAAAACTCACTCGAGTAATGCATACAATAACTATTAAACTATACATATTTTTAGTGCTAGCATTGGTAGATGAAAGCGTTGCTTAAATCGTAGTGTTGTAGCCTACTTAATAAATAGGAACCACAAACCTGTTACTGAGGTTGACTCAATACCTGCACACGGCTATATGCCCCGATGCACGGTGTGGGTAAACGGCGTGGCGCTGTGTCTGCATCGAGTGAGACAGGGTGAATAAATAGCTGCCATGTATGTGTTTGTGTGTTGTCTTGTAGAGCCTAATGATGGCGAGGAGCAAGGGCAGGGCTGTTCCCCCCCACCAGATGGCAGCTAATGTGGTTTGCTTTAGCCGCCCGCCATGCTCATTCTAATTAAACAGAGGAGATTGCATTAGCAATGGCCTCTACTCAATCTGTTATACTCCGGAGTGGGGACCTGCATACCAGTTGGCTGGGGAGTGTCGGAGAGGAGATTAGGATACCAATTAATGCACGGAATGATCCGAACGGAAAAACAAAAACAAAACCGCCGTGGAGGGCTTTTTTTTTTCTCCTTTAAAATGCTTTGATTATAGCAAGTGGGCTTAAACTAATGATTTGGAAATAGGAGTTGGATGTATGTAAAGACATGGATAATGAAAATCGGAACACTTTTATTTTTAAAATTCAGGTGACGGAAAAACAAAATAAACGACCTTGGAGTTGTTTTTAATCTCCTTTAAAATGCTTTGATAATAGCAAGTTAGGCTTTAATCAATGATTTAGAAATAGGGAGTTGGAATTAAGAGTAATGGCGTCGATAATGAAAATCCTCACACTTTTATTTTGAAAATTCAGGTGAGCACTTGCAGTAGTTAGCATGGCAACGAAACTGGAGGAGGGATAGCAGAATCCAATGTGATTAGGTCAGGGCCAGTTGTAGCATGTCGAGGTGCCCATCTGGAAACATCAATAAACAAAGGTTACATCATTTCCAGTAGGCCTAATGTTCCTTATTGGTGCATGGAAACACTGCAAGACTGTAATATCTGCATATCTGCATTCTCCTTCATGCGATTGGCTTCTGTGGTACTTTTTTGTGAGGAGGACAAATGTGTTTCTCATCAAACCAGCAAGGAGTTAAATAGCACGACTTCTTAGGTTTAAATAATTCATGGGATTTCTAGCACAATAATTATACTTTCATCAAACATCAAAGACTTGAGGAATTGGCAGTATATCAGCACAGTTCCATATATAAACTCTTTCCTAAAAAAGACTTTCGAGTGAGAAGTTCTGTAGATGGGTTTGTCTTGGCGGACGACAAAAACAGATTGAGACACAACTCCATGACACAACAGGAACACCGACCCCCAAATATACATTCTTCCGTGTGGCCGGTGGAAATGCAAAGCAACAGACCCCGAGAAGCAAATTTAAGCAACTTGAATCATTTAAAGACAGCGATCAGCTTCCAGATTGTTGCGGAGTCGATCAGCAGCACTGTTGACGGGGCCCTCGTCAACCGTAGCCTCCCACACCAATCATTGGCTGCTGCGGGGGTAAGTGGAGGCGGGCCAAAAACTGTGGCTGAGTTCCCTTCTCATCTGGTGTGATTGACAGCGATCACAGCAGCCAGATTCCTCACCTGTTGTGATGAGAGAAGGACCTCAAACCCCCATAAACCGACTCATCCCACTAGACTCACAAGCACAAGTCCTCCATATTGTAAATACTGTGTATTTAGATTGCATCTTTAATTTATCTGTTTATAGGAGATGCAGGAATTTTATAAGATCCCACATTTTACTTTTTATATAGGCCTATTGAGTATTCAATAGTATAATATCTGATATGGATATATATTTAGGATTTAGCGTAGCTTATATTGTGACTTTATTGTTCAACCGACTTGGCAATGTAAATGTTTGTATCTAGTGCCAATAAAGCTTTTTTTGAATTGACAGCAGCTGTGTCTCTGGATGGCGTCCAGACTAGTGCAGAGGAGCCGTGGTAAACAACTTCACGTGGCCAAGCCCCCGCGGTCGGAACACTGTAATCTGGCAAGTGGTCCAAACAAAAATAATGACCGCTTTTCTTTTTTCTTTTCACTTATTTTAACCCTAGAGAAAGTCATTTAAGTGTTATATTAAATGCTGCTTGAAAAAGTGGCAGTTTTTTCTGTGTGATTCGACTTTTTTTTTAATGAGGGATTTTTTAGATGAGTCATGGGAGACGTTTGGCCCACGAGAAACAGGCGAGAGAGGGACGGAGTGCATAAAAGAGAGAAAATTGGTTTTATTCTTTTTTTTCACCATGCCACGGAACACTGACGCATACAGAGTTGTGCCTGAAAAAACCACACACAGAGAAAACACTTCCACACACACGCACACACACAGTGTAACAAAGCTGTAATGAAGGAGGGGTTTACTGCACACATGGCAAGAAGAACAACCCTGATTGGATGCCAGGTCGAACTGTGATCTGGTCCTGAGGTAGACAGACACCGACAAAAAACTCTAAACAACGCACAATTCACGTCATCCTAGAACACGCCAAATAAAAAGGGACATCCGCAATATCACAACATTGAGAAAGATCAAAAAAAAAAAGAAAAAACTTTTTAAAAAAAGAAAAAGAAAGTGCTCCATTTTCTTTTGGTCCATGGAGAATATCCATTGATAGTGCATGTCCATGTAGCATAGATACAGTGAAGAACAGGTGAATCTCATGGCACTGCATGAGACGTTGGCTTTCTCCGTTAAAGAGGGCATCTTCCCATGCCAACGGTCGCTAGGTTCTGCTGTACACGTTCTTTTACACATCGTTACATCTCACTCCGAGAAGGGAACATTTCAAGACGAGAGCCTATATACGTTTACGTCATAATTGCCAGAGACTTGCATCAGAGGTTGAGTCATTTATCACAGTTATAATTTTTTTATGCCTCCTCCATTTGCAAAGTGTTCAGACAAAAGTGGCTTGACATGGCAGTCTATTTTGAATTCCATAACATTTAACAAACACCCCGAAACATCGACCAAATAGCACAGAGCCATGTACTCAAGCACAAAGACGCTCTACTTATAGAAAAAGAGGCACCGGGGAGGGTCATAATTTGAATTAGAGACTTATAAAACACACATATTTAGATGTTTCTCAAATCATACCAAATGTAAACAGAGAGCAAATTACTGCAATACAAAAATACAACATATTTCAATCTATAAGGCCTGTTTTAGGCTCACATAATGGAATACCAGGACAGTTTACTACGGCTACACTGTAACGGACAAAAACCTGTGTATAGGGATTCGATAACTTCGATAACTTCGATAACTTCGATTTCTCTTTTTAATATTTTGTAGAAAAAGTGTTTTTCTTTCAATTAATTTCCTGGGTTCTGTAAGTGTGTTTTAATAGACGACTATGAACTAAGTAAAAAAAGGAAAGGAAGTAAAGTAACACCTAAAAAGGACGAAGACTATTGATTTATTTTAAACTATGCCAACTGTTTAAATGTATGTGGGTTTCGGGTCAGAACATTTACAAAAATAAAAATAAATCGTCAAACTTCCAGCGATCACCTAAACTAAAGGTAAAAAGTGTGGTGGTTTAAATGTGCTCCACAACTGAGATGCAGTCAATGAAAATCTGCAACATATTTGGTAGCAAAACTCGAAAATATATATAAATAGCAGAACTCATTAAGTCGCGACTCAAAAAAAAGAAATAACAAAAGAGATAAACGTGACCCATCTCCATACAGAAAAAACAGCCACCGCAAATAAGGGACAGGAAACAAAACGACACAAAGGCAATTAAACAGATCCAACGCAACGCGAGGTCAAAGACAATGGCAGCCGTTCAAGTAACACATGCACAGATAAACAACTCTGAAAATAACACGGAAACAGCAGAAAAAACGTCCGACAAAGTCACAGGAAATTAGAGGAACCCATCAAGGAATTATTTGCAGCATCTGCCCTTTGCCAACAGAGAGTGCCTCCACTTGTCTGATAGCCCAGCAGTCGCCCAAAATAGCTGCTACTTTACATATGGGTCAACCACTGACCGGCATGGTGTGGAGTCCAGCCATAGAGGATCTCATGTACAAACACACTGCGCACACACGAACGCTATGTGCATGTGTGTGTGCCTGCCGGTATTTATATTTGTGTGTGTCTGTGTGTGTGTGTGCGTATGTGTATGTGTGTGCGGGCGGCTTGTGGGTGCACACTCAAGTGTGTGCAAATATATATACATATATATATATATATATATATATATATATATATATATACACATATATATATATATGTGTGTTCTTGTTTTTTTTATACCCATACATTGTTGCCGCATGTGTGAGATAGAGAAGAGAGGAAGAAAGCGAGAGGCAAAGACACAGAGATAAAAAATAAGACAGGAGTTGATGGAAGGATAAAAAACAAGATAGGAGATGATGGAGGGATAAAGAGAGAGAGTGCTCGAGAAAGAAAAAAAGGGCAAGAGAGAGATCAAAAGATAGAGGGCGATAGAGAGAGAGCGAGAGCGATAGAGAGATAGAGAGGGAGATCAAGAGACAGAGGGCAATAGAGAAAGAGCGAGATGGAGAACGACTGAGAGAGAGACAGAAAGAGAGAGTTCAGGAGAAAGAGAGTGATAGGGAGAGAGAGGGGGAGAGATAGAGAACAATTGAGAGAGAGAGACAGGGGGTGGGAGAGGAAGAGTGAGAGAGATAAAGAGATAGAGAGTGTGAGAGAGAGAGTGAGACACACCTGCATGTGTGGGACTGAGTGAGTGTGCTAGGTGAGGTCTGAGTCCCGCTCAGACATAGCAGATATAAAGGTAAGTCTTTTCTATCCTCCAGTCGGGGGGCACATCCTCCGGCTTGTGCCCCTTCATGTGCTTCTGCATGCCGGCCAGGCTGGGGCAGAAGTCCTGGCAGATGGTGCATTGGTAGGGCGAAGCGCCGTTGTGCGTGCGCAGGTGCTTGATCATGGCCGAGTAGTCCCGGGAACGCTGGTGACACAGCTTGCACTCGAACGGCTTCTCGCCTGAAAGAGATCCGAGAACCGGGAGCAAATAGGCAGGACCACGTCAGCCAATGTTAGCAGCAGCACAGCAGACGCCCTCTAGCCAATGGGAATCCTGCATCAGTAGGCCCCCGCTTGCGTACGCAATCGCCGTGCAGAACATAAATTCTGAACCGGAATTCCGAACATGCATTACGAACATGAATTCCGATCATGAATTCGGAAAAAAATATTCGGAACAAGAATTCGTAACAGGAATTTGGAACAGGAATACCGCTCATGAATTCGGAACAGGAATACGGAGCACGCATTCTGGTCGGAACATGCATCTGCATTCTCCATACAAATTCAGACTATGAATTCAAGAGAATGCGTCGAACACAATCGCCATACTCCCAGCAACAAGCATTGGGCACGCACAATAAATCAGAATACTCCTAACAGCAGGCATTCGGAACACGCATTCAATCGGAACACGCATTTATTCGTAAGAAACACCTTTGAATCGGTGCGCGCGTTCGGGATGCGCTCCTTATTGTAAGTCGCCTTCGGAATGCGGCCTCTACTGGACGACGCGATACGACTCATGATACGTCGGGAGCCCATGTGACCTCTGACCTGTGTGCACGCGGTAGTGTGTCTCCAGCTGGTGCTTCAGGCTGAAGCGTTTCCCGCAGCTGTTGCACTCGTAGGGCTTCTCCCCCGTGTGGATGCGCTTGTGGCCCCGCAGCGTTCCGTCGTCCCGGAAGCAGCTCCCGCAAAACTCACACTCGAACGGGTGGTCTCCGGCTGGAACGCAACACACACACACGCACACACACACACACACACACACACACACACACACACACACACACACACACACACACACACACACACACACACAAACAGGTCAGTACCTCCTATAATTTTTCATCGTCATCTGGAAACGTCATCGTGGCTAGAACGTGAACGGGAAGAGGAGGACGCGAGGAGATCCACACAGGTCAAACAGCCACAGGGTTTGTTGTGGTAGAGGGCTGGTGGGGGGGGGGATGAGGAAGGGGGAAGGGTTGGGTTTGAGGGGGGCGTTGATTATTTTGTGACACAGACACACCCCCTGGCGGTCCGTTGGCTGATAAGAAAAAGAAGAAAAGAAAGAATCCTTCCAGGCATGTGCACTTCTGCTCTGCTGATTCCTCCTCTCTTCTCCATTCCTCTCTCTCTCCCTTTCTCCCTCTCTTTCTCTCTCTCTAACTCTCTCGCTCTCTCTCTCTCTCGCTCTCTCTCTCTATCTCTCTCTCTCTCTCTCATTCATCTATTTCTCTCTCGCTCACTGTAGATATTCCATCTCTCTCTCTCTCTCTCACTGTAGTTAATTCATCTCTCTCTCTCACTGTAGTTAATCTGTCTCTCTCTCACTGTAGTTTATCCATCTCTCTGTCAATCTATTTCTCCATCTCTCTCTCTCTCTCTCTCTCTCTCTCTCTCTCTCTCTCTCTCTCTCTCTCTCTCTCTCTCTCTCTCTCTCTCTCTCTCTCCCTCTCTCTCAGTCTCTCTCTCCCTCTCTCGCCCAGTCCTCCTCTTTGACTCATCTCCATTGACCTATGTGGCTCATTATCTCCAGTGTCCACAGCAACAGCCCAGTCCGACGATACGCCGCCGTGCTCGTCCTCATTACGGGGGCCCCCATTCTTCCCATAACCTCTTCTCCTCTCCCTCTCCCCCCCCCCCCCCCCCCCCACCAACACCAACAGCATCGTGGCGGAGGAGCCGATGACATTTACCAAATGTTACTTCCACGCAAGGAACGGCACACAAACAAGATACGCAGCCCGTGGATGGAGAGCTGCCGTCACTTCTGTCTCTTCACATCAATTATGTATTTCCCTGTCTAGACATCAAGCCGACTTGACAATTGGGGAGTGTTATTTAAGGTGAACGAGAGACAGAGGGAGTCAGAGGCAGAGAGAGAGAGTGAGAGAGAGGAAGAAAGGAAGAAAGGAAGAAAAAAGGGGGACATCTTTTTAAGTAAATATCTCTCGCAACACCCGCGGCGAGAAGACTCACCCTCGACAGAGAGTGAGGGAGAGAGAGGGAGAGAGGGGGGGAAAGAGAGGGGGGGGGAGAGAGAGAGAGAGAGAGGTGGGGGAGAGAGAAGAGAGAGAGAGAGAGAGAGAGAGAGAGAGAGAGAGAGAGAGAGAGAGAGAGAGAGAGAGAGGGAGAGTACAGACGAGTCATTTTCATTTGCCTTTCCTTCAATATTTATTTGGGCCTCCTCTATCATTTGGGCTGAACCGCAGTAAATCTGACAGCCGTGAATTGCAGAAAAGCCCAAAGGCTGTCTAAGAACCTGCAATATAAACAGGATAAAAATTGCCCACAAATATGCAGCGGCCATAACGCTACTGTGCAGTCATCAAAGGGGCGACTCGAGAGGGCAGAAAGGGAAGGTGGTGCTGGGGAGAATGTGCATTCAGAAAGGGCCGGTGACTTGGAGGCCGTGTGAGTTGGCGAGCGATGATTTGACTGCTTTGTGTTGTTTCATTCTGGTTTATTGATGGTTTGTATTGTGCCCTGTGTGGAAGGGGAAGGCAATGGGACTGATGATGATGGTCGATGATGGTAGTGGAGGTGATGCTGGAGCTGCCGGTGCTGGTGGAGTTGATGGTGGAGGTGGCAGTGGTGGTGGTAATAATGTTTGTTGTAGTGATGGTGGTGGTGGTGGTGCAGGTGGTGGTGATGATGTTAGTGATGGTGGTGATGGTGGTGGTAGTGTTGATGGTGGTGATTAATATGTGCGTGATAATGGTGGTGTTGGTGATAATGGTGATGGTGGTGGGATGATAATGGTGGTGGTGGAGGAGGTAGTGTTGGTGTTAATGAACCTCCGTCTCCGACAATGGTGGTGACGGTGACGATGACGGTGGTGACGGCGATAATGGCGGTGACGATAACGGACAGCGGCGATAAGGTGCTGTAACAACGGCGTCGGCGGGGGGGGGGGGGGTCCGGCGGCGGATGTCTTACCCGCGTGGGAGCGAAGGTGGCGCTTCAGGGTGGTGTGGCTGGGGAAGGAGCGCTCGCAGTGGCTGCAGATGTAGCTGTGCATGCCCGCGTGGACCTCCATGTGCTGCTGCAGGGCCTTCTGGGTCTGGAAGCGTTTGGCGCACAGCAGACAGAACACCGCCATGTCGGTCCCTGGAGGACGCGGCAGACACAGGCGCGCGGTTATTTCAGTACCGTACACAGACACAGAGCCCTAAGTGGAGGGAAACTGGGTCACTTCAACTTTCTCAGAGAGTCCTCAGAGGAAGAGAGGCTTCTTTCATACACAGAGAGAGAGACATAAAGCGCGCGTGCGCGCGCGCGAGAGAGAGAGAGAGCGAGAGAGAGAGAGAGAGAGAGAGAGAGAGAGAGAGAGAGAGAGAAGGGGGGGGGGGGGGGGGAGAACGAGTGCTTCTACCTAAACTAACTTTCTCCCCCCCCCCCCTCCCCACCGCATCAACCCTTCAACTCAAGGCCTCCCCCCACACCTTTATGAAGCGCTCTTATTTTGAAAAAGCTGAAAGTCATTGTTTTTCCTCATGATTTGCCTGAAACGCGTCGCGTGGCGCGGCCCGCCAAATCAATGGCTTCTTTTTGTTGGGGGTGGGTGGGGGGGGGTTCGTCAGATGTGTAATTATTCTCTGTCGCGCCGCATCAGGAGTCAGCTGCAGCCTGTGATGTCCTCTTTCTCTCCCTGCTCAAAGAGCAGCGGATCGAGGCTCCACCTTAAATGATGCCTACACTCTGCGCTCCGTGCAGAATGTTAAGTAGTGATATCAAGCCATTAAAGGCAGGACTGCCGCGCAAAAAAAGAGAAGAGAAGAAGAGGAGAGAGAGAGAGAGAGAGAGAGAGAGAAAAAAACACAATCCAGTTTAATCCTGTGTGTGACCTGGCATCACTTTGGGGCTGCTTTCCTGTTGCACCGAGTGTGGCGCGGAATACAGATCGGGGGGGGGGGGGGGCAGAGAGAGGCTGCATTAGGTCGGCTAGGAGACGGAGATTCATTGGCTGTCATACAGTAAACACTTGATCTACAGCCTCGTCTGGCACCTGTCGTCTCCGCCGTCTCCTTCGCCATATGCCGGCCGCTCCCCTCGCCATCGCCACGCCGATCCATACCTGCGCCACGGAGCCAACGACGCTTTAATCAATCGCATCGCTAATAATGTGCATGTCTGGGAGAGCAGGGGCTTTAATGTGAGATTATAGGGTGCTTATTTCTCTGTCTGCCCGGGTTGTGGATCATTTACAATGCGAGCAGGTCCCATTGCTCCAGACTCCGATTCAATCAGACATCTCCAGCGGAGGATCATTAGTAAACAGAGGGCTGTACCAGCACTTCATTGGAATTCAAGTGGGGTTGCTGTGTCGCATTTAAAATGCAGTCTGATGAGGTCCACTAAATCAAATCATTTGTTACTGTTATTGAAGAGCCTTGAGGCAACTGGCAATTAAATTGGAATTAGTGCAGGGAAAGGGATACAGCACACTCATACAGAGCAGGAAGAGGCACAGACACTCTTTAGGTTCAATCAAGTTAACATACAGGCGCATTCAAAGCAGGGTTGGGGGGGGGGGGGGGGGGAGCAGATAAGAGAAAAACAAGGAGAAACAAAAGAAAGCGGGGAAAGTAAATTCACATCGGATAATTGCAAAGCTGCTGGGCTGTGGCTGGTGTGCCTGGAGTGAGAGTCCTCCTCTATATCTCTCTTGCCATTCTACAGCTGAAACCTTAAATAAATAAGTAGAAAACAGACAAAGAAGACACAGGTCTCGGATCCCGGTGGAGAAAAAAGGGCCCTGGCGTCTTAAACTGTAGGTGCTGATTTTCTCGGGGGGAACATTGATTGATTTTCTCTTTTCCTAACACAGACATTTATTCCTCTGGAGAAGGGAGAGAGAGAGAAACATGGGCACATGGAAGATCATGTGTAATCATTGATAGAAACAGGGAGAGCAGGATGAAAGACGCTGCCCTGCGCTGACAACAATGCTGAGCGGCTATCCAATGGCCAGTGCTGCACCTGTTGGGAGGCTTTAGCCCGTGGCCGGTAACACAAAAGACACACACAATAGAGTTCAGGCTCTCATTGACCGGCCCCATTAGTCATAGGCTTTTGGTGCAACTCCTACAATCCCACCCTTCACACTGCTGTCTAATGACCGCACGGCTTTCTCACACACACATCACAATATTTTCTAGTGTGTGTGGGGGGGGGGGGGAGACAAAAGATGGTTCTTCTCCAGTGCTCCCCTGACCTCCCACCCCCCACCTCACCCCCCCCCCCCCCCCCAACTCCAATACCTTTTCTTTTTACTCCCACACACACACATATGCCTCGATCAACAATCGAAATGGTGGCGGCCTTTCAGTCCTTCAGCACGTTGATTGAATTTTCCACAGTCCGTCACAGAGCGCTTTAACCAGCAGATTGACACACTCTGAAGGAAGTGCTGGAGCAAATCTAAAACGCCTAATCAAATTAAAGATGATGGGGTAGTTAAGGGGTCCACTCTGACTCCACCGTCGTAATATAAAGCTTTGATCGATTTGAAGTCTCAATAAGGCCAATCATAATCATTTCTCCAACCAGCAGAGGGAGTTATTTCTGCTCTGAGCTCAGTCTGGAGTCTGAGCTCTAGTCCTCATAAAGTAATAAGTGTTGGAAACAAAAGAAGTGTTCACTTTCCACCCCTGTATACTTTTTTATATGACTTCAATAGCCCTCACTGAGCAGTGAGCTTTTCCAACAAGAACTTATCCCAATACAGGTTTTGATGCAGCATAGCTTGGTTTTATTTTAATACATTTTCCTCCCCTTGCCTAAAATAAAATCCTTTAACCTTGTCTGCTTTGTGGCACGCTGGCAAACACTCACTCACTGTTCCCCTCTTGTCAAAAAAGACGGAACGTGAAGGGAAAACACGACGACAAATGTTTCCGTCGCGACGCTACGATGTTTGATCGCACACATCGACAACCTGGGCGACAACCTCCGACAAGCGGTTCACAATTTATGCACTTCGGTAACATCAAGCGGTAGGGAAAGGAAAAAAAAAAAGAAATAAAGAAATGCATAAAATGAATGACAAACAATGCTGCGATTCGACGGTGAAACGTTGAATCACAGCATTGTTTGTCATTAATTTTATGCATTTCTTTATTTTTTTTATTTTCCCCGGCGGTGAACCGTCGAATCGCAGCATTGTTTGTCGTCCATTTTATTTAGTTTAGTTCACCGAGACTCTGCACAGCCACCAGGTCCCAGCCCTTCTACTTATTGTATGTTGTACGTCCTGGCACTTAATGTACGCACTTATTGTATGTTGTTTTTAGATATAGTACTTAGTTGTGTTGCATTTTATCCTAGCGATCACTGTTGTATACGGGGAATGGGTTAACCTAGTGATTGTTAGTACTTGCCACTTGATACTATGAGCATCCTTACTCTACCGAAAGCAATATATGGTTTCACTTTCCTATGACAAATGTACTTATTCTAAGTCACTTTGCATAAAAGCCTCCGCTTAATGCCCTAAATGTAAATGTTAATGTATTTCCGATCTCCCCAACCCCCCAGTGAGGAATCAGGAATGGTTTAAAGGCTGGGGACATTTTAGAAGATGATCACTAACCGGTCCAGTGGACGCAGTTAACTCTTCAAACGAAAGGGAAGGTATTTGTGTGCGGCTGTCGCGCCGGTCTTCCCAGTATCGGCTCCTCTCTGTGTGGGAGAATGGCCCCTAAAGTTGCCTGGCCGTTGCCCCCTGCGTTCTCACCGTCCAGCGGACAATGGGGGCCTGGGATTGGGTCTTAAGGCACCACGGTGACCCCCCCGACCCCTGGCCCTCAATGGGATAAATACCACGTAATCAATGGTGTTGCTCAAAGGCGAGGGTGCTGACAGAGCATTGTTGTCCCCTGAGAGCCGCTTCTCTTTTAGACTGTTCAACGAGAACGATGGGTTTGCGCTTTAACTACCTTTCTCAGGGCCCTCAGTGTATCTGTGTGTGTGGGTGTGTGTTTTATTCTTTTTACTGTTTCTGACAGTATAGGTTTGTCTGTGTGTATGTTTTCTACTTTCGATTGTGTTAGAAAGTATATGTGTGTTACTGTGTGTGTGTGTGTGAGTGTGTGTGCGTCATTATTTTTTCAGACTGTGTGTGTATGGGGGTCTACATTGCTGTTTAAGATGGCTTGTGTGTGTGTGTGTGTGTGTGTGTGTGTGTGTGTGTGTGTGTGTGTGTGTGTGTGTGTGTGTGTGTGTGTGTGTGTGTGTGTGTGTGTGTGTGTGTGTGTGTGCTTGTGTGTGTGCTTGTGTGTGTGTGTTGGACTTCATTACTGTTTTAGATTGTGTGTGTGTGTGAGTCTTCATTACTGTTTATGACGGTGTGTGTGTGTGTGTGTATTTGTGTGCGTGTGTGTGAGAGAGTATTTGTGTGTGTGTGTGTGTGTGTGTGTGTGTGTGTGTGTGTGTGTGTGTGTGTGTGTGTGTGTGTGTGTGTGTGTGTGTGTGTGTGTGTGTTGGACTTCATTACTGTTTTAGATTGTGTGAGAGAGAGTCTACATTACTGTTTCAGACTGTGTGTGTGTGTGTGTGTGTATTTGTGTGCGTGTGTGTGAGAGTATTTGTGTGTGTGTGTGTGTGTGTGTGTGTGTGTGTGTGTGTGTGTGTGTGTGTGTGTGTGTGTGTGTGTGTGTGTGTGTGTGTGTGTGTGTTTGTGTGTGTGTGTGTGTGTGTGTGTGTGTGTGTGTGTGTGTGTGTGTGTGTGTGTGTGCGTGTGAGTGTGTGTGTGAGTCTACATTGCTGTTTAAGACGATGTGTGTGTGTGTGTGTGTGTGTGTGTGTGTGTGTGTGTGTGTGTGTGTGTGTGTGTGTGTGTGTGTGTGTGTGTGTGTGTGTGTGTGTGTGTGTGTGTGTGTGTGTGTGTGTGTGTTTGGGTCTACATTACTGTTTTAGACACTTTGTGTGTGTGTGTGTGTGTGTGTGTGTGTGTGT
>NC_079427.1:11603091-11633091 GCF_026213295.1 Gadus chalcogrammus | reverse complement strand
CCAGCTAATGTTCTACTGGACGGAGAGTCCTTGGTTTCCTGGAGACTCACTCTGCACACTGTGAACACAACGCAACAGAACAGGACAACAGAGGTCCTCATAAGACAGTAGGAGACAGTGGAGACCACCAGGGAGAATACAGTTCGACCGTACGGAACGCGGTTCTATTCAACATGTGCGTAAGAGACGACGTAGATGTAATGAGAAACAGTGAGGCCGTGGACGACAGGACCGGAACCTAATGCCGGTCTTAACGGGGTGTCAGTGTGTGTGTGTATGTGTGGAGCCAGGGGGGGTTGTCACTTTTATAAACCCTGAGAGGGAAGAGAGGGAAGCGCTCTGCCGCTGCTCTGAGCAAACACACAAACAAACAGCCCCCCCCCCCCCCCCCCCCCCCCCCTCTCCGGACCCTCCCCCACTCCTCCACTTGTGGCTGTAGCCCCGATGGCCCCCGAGGCCTGCCTTCTAACGCACACACTGTCCGTTTTCTAACGCATGAGATGATGGAACAACAGTTCTGTAGGCACCAGGTTTGTCCTCAGGAAAAAAACAATTAAATCACGGCGATCGTGCTTCCACGAAGGCTGGGCCGAGGCTGCGTCCCCAGAAAACGAGCGGCGCTGGTTTTATAAGGGCCGGGTCACAGACTGCATCTATTCTTTCAACGTTTGTATTTATTTATTTTTCGGAGAGCAGACAAGTAGGTCGCGCCAGAGACACCGTGACGGAGCCGGAGAGCAGAGGGGTAAACAGCAGCACATGATCTTGTTTTCATGTCGGGTCCTGGCAACCCCCACCCCCGCTACACTCGCACCCCCCCCCCCCCCCCCCCCCATCCACCCACCGAATACCAACTGAGCTCCTCTTGCCCCCCTCGGTCGAGCTACCCCCCCCCCAACCCTCTCTTTGATCCGCTGCTCCGCAAGCTCCCTGGGCCGTTCACCCCTGACATATCAAAATGGCTAAAGAGGCAATCGCTGTAAGCCTCTAGCCTCCCCCTCCCCCCGCCTCCCCCATCCCTTACCCCCCCCCCCCCCCCCCTCCACACCAACACACACATACACACACAACCGATGCAGATAACCACTGCCAAAATTCCAGGAGAAAAGGTCTTTCTCTCCCTCTCTCTCTCTCTCTCTCTCTCTCTCTCTCTCTCTCTCTCTCTCTCTCTCTCTTTCTCTCTCTCTAAAATAGTGTCCCCCCCCCCTCCATCCCTCCCCCACCACGGGGAGGTGGACCGTAGCCCTGGTGCAGCTGCTGCTGCTGGGTCTGACAAGTGTTAATCTGCCAAGAGGAAATTCATTTGGCTCACTGGTTATGCCTCATGGCAACACAATGCCCCACGCTTTACTATGTAGGGTTTAAAGATAGACCCTGCTCTCATACACGTCCTGTGTCCTGTGTCCCTGCGTCTCCATCGGGAGAGCAACGGGAGTCACGCCCGGCCCGTTACAGTATTATGTTGTTTTTTCTATCTGGTTTTATGGAGGGGGTTTCACACTGAAGCCCTTTCAGGGGCCCTTTAAAGTCCTGTGGTCAGGGGCCGCTCGCACGATTGATTACATAACGCGTGTCACATGGGGAGGCTTCAGACTTCTCCTGCCCTACACTAAAAATACGCCTGCAAAAGAAATCAAATATAAAATGTCCGGTGCGTCCCACATATAACCCTGACGTTATGACAGGGTTATGCGGCCGGGGACCGTGATGTCCTGCCGTAACCCTCCCGCCGCCCGCGTCCCGGGCTCGGAAACGGAGCCGTTGACTGTTTACAAAGCGAGGACGCGGCGAGGGTGCGGGACCGTGGGCAGCGCTGACACCCCTGGATGTCTGCGGACATCAAGTATTCATGGTGTGTGTGCCAGCCGGAGTTACAGTTACATGCCCGCTGTTCCCGGGAGGCTTATCACCTTTCTCTGACAGTAGGAGGCAAGGTGTAGCGACGGACACCGCCAAGGACATGACGGCCCTGCTCCGGGCAGAGCTTGGCGGGCGTCTGGTCGCACCGCTGTGTGCTTTACGTTTAGATTTACATTGAGGGCATTAAGGGCGTTTAGTAGATGCTTTAATCCAAAGCGACTGACAACCATTCATGCACACTTTCACACGCCGATGGCAGAGTCAGAGTCACTAGGAGGAGCCGGGGATCGAACTAGGCAGCCAGCTCGTCGGGAGCAGTTAGGGTGAGGCGTCTTGCTCAGGGACACTCAGCTAGGAGGAGCCGGGGATCGAACTAGCAACCTTATGGTTACAAGTCTACCCGCTCTACTCCCTGAGCTAAGCCAACCCCAGTGTGCCGGAGCCGCCCTGCAAAGCTGCAGCACTCTAGTGTTATTAGGAGGAGAGGCTCACTCTGTCTCTCGCTCTCTTACCGTTACTAATATGAAGGGAGAGAGGAGATGGACTTTATGAAGCCCAGAAGGGGAGTTCAATTATGTTATACGTATACTTGAAGCGTACTTTAAATATTGCTTATTTTATAGGTCACTTTGAAGCCATGTCGGCCAAATGGAGTCAGTCAGACACAAGCGGTGGAGTTCAGCTTGGTTCTTTATATCAATTGAAATCCTCGGTTGTTGCTTTCTATCGAGTATAAAAAACAGGTTTACATTTCTCTCCTTTATTGAATTCCCACAGGTACAGAGACACATCTCTGTGCGTATGCCCTTTGAGTCCACAATCCCTAAAGGTCGAAAAACCTCCTGAAATCCCTAACCCTGCCTGACACTTTCCCCCACGGAACCGGTTCACTTCCTGTTGCTCAATCATCGTAGCCGTGCTAGCCGCGGCGGCTAAGCGCTGAGTCACTGGGAGAAGGTCAGGCCGATACATCTGTCAGCTGGCGGGGTCCAGCGAGCGGGGAGTTGCCACCCAGTAACTCCTGATGCTGCCTGGAGGTATTAGCGGGTGACACCCGAGAGGGGCCCACCTCCACAGCTTGGCTGCTAAATGATCGAATATCATCACAGGAATAGATAAAGATAGCTCCCATAGAGTCACCATGACCAGCAGCTTTGGTGCCCTGCTCGGACGGATTACCCAACCAGTCACACACGACGTAAACACAACAAGCCTGTGTGTGTGTGTATGTGCGGGCTTGGTGGTGTGGCCGGTGTGTGTTTATGTTTTGCGCGTTTGTTCGCCTTGCCCGGAGTGCTCGCATGTGTGTGTACCATGTGTGTGTGTGTGTCGGTGTTTGTTATTATCAGCATATATATATCTGTGTCTGTGTGTGTGTGTGTGTGTGTGTGTGTGTGTGTGTGTGTCTGTATGTGTGTGTGTGTGTGTGTGTGTGTGTGTGTGTGTGTGTGTGTGTGTGTGTGTGTGTGTGTGTGTGTGTGTGTGTGTGTGTGTGCATGCATATATGTGTGTGTGTGTGTGTGTTTGTGTGTGTTTGCATGCATACATATCGGTGTGTGTGTCTGTGTGTGCATGCATACATATACATGTGTGTGTGTGTGTGTGTGTGTTTGTGTGTGTCTGTGCATGCATACAGGTGTGTGTGTGTCGGTATGTGCAGGCATACCAACGGGTATGTATGTGCAGGCCTAGATCCATGTGTGTGTGTGTGTGCGTGTGTGTGAGCAGCTCACCTGTGTGTGTCTGCCGGTGGGCTTCAAGGGCCTCCTCGGAGGAGAAGGTGGCTCCGCACTGATCACACACCAGCGCCTCGGCGGGGGCTGCAGGAGCACACAAACATTTCCTCATCACCGGCTCCTCATTCATCCCCAGGACACATATTTGCAGTTGTCACACGAGCCCATTAGCGGGCATTGTCACCGGGGCCGTCCGTCAGAGCGGGCCCCCGCCAGACTCCATTAGGGGGGGACCTTGAGCGAGACAGGAGAACGGAGGAGGAAAACAGCTCCATTCACAGGTCTCTAAACAGCTCTGCAAGTCAAACAAGTGCTTTCAGGTGTTGGACAAGAACCGCGGCCCAACACACACACACACACACACACGCAGGTGGGGAAACTATTGTCTATACGCACACACACACACATCTACAAACACACACTCTAAAAAGAAACACATCCACAGATACATACACACACACACACACACACACACACGCAGGTGGGGAAACTAGCGTCAATACACACACACTGACACATCTCTCAGATATCCCCACCAAAACCCACACACACACATTCACACATATACTTTGCTACACACAAACACACACACACACACAGTCCACAAACAAAATAACACACACACACACACACACACACACACTCCACAAACAACACACACACACACACACACACACACACACACACACACACACACACACACACACACACACACACACACACACACACACACACACACACACACACACACACACACACACATCCCAAACACAAACATACACACACACACCCCAAACACAAACAACACACACTCACACACAGCAGCGAGTGTCCGACAAGAAAGCCATTACAGAGGCTCCGTCTCGGGTCCGGGGAGGGCGAAGCACCTGACATCAGCGTTCGCCGCGGCGGTCGCTACGCTAACGCAGAGCTACAGCGCTACCGCTAGCAGGGCTGTTTTATTTACCGCCGTGGCCCCTGTTATCTCTCCCCGAACACTGAGCAGATTGTGTGCCTGAGAGGCCACAGAAGGACTGGGTGTTCTCTGTACAGCAGACGCCTCCCGCCCGCGGCGCATCCCTTTATCCACCAAAAACACTTTCCAGTCAGCCGCCCCGCGTTCACGCCCAAGCCCCGGAACTCCATCTCCCAAGACCCACCTTGAGAGGGGCCCTGTCTGCTCTCTGAGCCACGCATGGAAGGCCGTCGAGTGGGTGTGTGGTTTTTATCAATTTGTGTTTGGTTGCTTCACACCTGCCCTGATTGACAAGCAGGCATGGACGCACAAGGGGGGGGGGGGGGGGGGGGGGGGTGAGCAGGAAAGGGGCACAACGACGCAAGCAGACGACCAGACAGAGACTGACTGGACACGCACGGCTACTCACAAGTACAAGCACGAACACACACACACACACACGCTAACACACAAATACTCACACTCACTTAGACGCAGGCATGAATGCACACAGGCATGTGTACGCGCGCACACACGCACACATTCACGCACACGGTTACACACACACACACACGCACGCACACACACACACAGCTGTTTGGATGTGGGTTGGCTCTTGCCGAGATGTAAATCGGTTGCAGATCCATACCGGCCCGGGGCTCATTCACTGATCTATTTTCTGCTCAGCTGGCTTTAAATGAAGTTAAAATGACTCATTAAAACACCCACAAGCTCTGGGAACTCTGGGCTGTGCAGCCTAAATGTGGTCCCCTTTCAAGTCGCGCTCTACCTCTTGCTACGACAATGCCACGGTTCCCACACGAACACAAAGGAGCCCATTTTCCTCAATTTCCAAAATAAAAAAACCCAAAAGACAACAACAACAAAAAACCACACAGTCCCCATCGCGTAAGGAGAAAATAACCTAAAACAAAGGGCGCTTTTATTTTGGAATGGCTCCTTTTGTTTCGGCGAGACCGAAAGTAGCCTACACTTATACTTAATAACGCCATGGCCACATTGCAGACGCACACGCTGTGTGACGTTGTTGTCCGTCACGGTGTTGTGTCGTCGAGTGTGTGCGCGCGTGCGCGGGCGTGTGTGTGTGTTTGTGTGTCGCATGTGTCGGCTGTTGTGTGCCGCGATGTGTTTGGTGAGATTGTGCGATAAGGGAAGAGAAGCAGAGAGAACATAGTGCATTGTCTTTTGGTGTGCGTTTGCGTGTGCATGTCGGTGTGTGTGCGTGCGGGTGCGTGTGCAGTCAAAGGCACGGAGTGTGCTCTCATCCATAAACCATCAAACTGTCTCCAGACGCGGCAGCAATCGTCCTCCATCAAAACACTTTGTCTGGCATACCAAAATAAGAGCCAGTGTGGAGCTGAATACCAAATCAGCCCATTAGAGCGATGTAGCACCAGCTCCTTAGCAACCGCCCCGATCTGAAGCTGCTTTACCGAGAAACACAGCGACTACAAAAAAAACAGAAAAAAAAACAAGATCCACATGTAGTATTATGGGATGCTGTGTGGCGGGGAAGAGGGGGAGAGAGGGGGGAAGGGGAGGGAGGGAAACTGGGTATACTTTTGTGTGTGAATGCGAATTCTCGCACATGAAAAAACATTTAAAAAAAGAGGAAAAAAGCCTGAAGGTGATTTTAGATGTCATTTCAAAAACGTGGCGCGGTGGGTGAGGGTAAGAGGGGGGGGGGGGGGGGGGGATAAAAGTGTTTTACGTCTGTCTGTGTCTGTGACCGAGAAAAAAAGCGCGCACGACAAACGCTGGCTTGTGTTTCTCGAGTTACGACGTTCTCTCCGTCGGCGGCGGCGCCGTTGTCGGCGGAGCGGGAATCACAGCGGGAAAGACAGTCGAGGGAAGCGGCTCAGGTGAGGTCCCTCTCCCCTCAGATCCCCCAGCCCCCTCTCCTCGGGAACCGTGTACCCCGCCACACAGAGCCCCTTCATCACTTCATCACCAGACAGGGAGGCAGCCCCGCTGCCTGTCTGCCTGTCTGTCTCCACCTCTGCCCGCCTGTCTCCCTGCCTGCACGTCTGTCTCAATGTCTGACGTGGTGTCTGTCCCACCGTTGTCTGCCTGTCTGTCTCAATGTCTATCTGTCTGGCTTGATGTCTTCTGTCTGTGCCGGTCTATGCGTCTATCTGTCTGGCTGTCTGTCTGCCTGTCTGGCTACCTGTCTGCCTGTCTCACTGTCTCTCTGTCGGTCAGTCTGTCTCTCTTGTCTGTCTCTATGTTTGACTGTCTGTCTCAGGATCTGTCTGTCTGTCTGACTTTCTGTGTGTCTATCTCACCGTCTGTCTATCTATCAGTCTGTCTACCTGTCTCCCTGCCTGTTTGTCTCAGTGTATGTCTCAATATCTGTGTGCTTGTCTGCTTGACTCTCTGTTTGTGTATCTCGTCTCACCATCTGTCTGTCAATCGCACCTGGCTTTGTGTCTGTCCTCATACAGCCGACGTGGTGGTGAGTGGTGGTGGGGGTTTATCTTGTCTTCTGGTTTACTTTCATTTTCAGAGCCATGGCCCCCACCCCCTCTCCCCCCCCTCTCTCCCCTTCTCTCCCCCCTCTCCCTCTCTCCGCCTCTTTCTCTATTTTGGATGAAGTAGCTGGGAGAGCAGTCAGGTCTGATTAAGTCTGCATTTGGGTACAGTGTGTTCCTGAGCACACATCTGCGAGAGAGAGAGAGAGAGAGAGAGAGAGGAGTGAGAGAGAGTTTTGGGAGATTGAGAGAGAGAGAGAAGGAGAGAGAGAGAGAGAGAATGTGGTAGACGGCGGATGGGGAGCGAGGACGCGAATGATAGGGGAGAGGAGAGGAGAGGAGAGAGAGAGAAGAGACTTGAAAGGAGTACGAGAGAGAGAGGAGAGAAGGAGAGAGAGGAGGGAGGGAGATGAAACCACAGACCGACAGACAAGATGCGGAGAGGAGGTGGGGAGAGGAGAGAGAGAGAGGACACCGAGATGGAGAGAGAGAGATGCGCCGAGAGAGGAGGAGTCTGAGAAGAGCGAGAGAGAGACGAGAGACGAGAGAGAGGATGTAGGAGGAGAGAGGAGAGGTGTAGAGGAGAGAAGAGAGAGATCCGAGAGAGAGAGAGACATCACACACGCTTCGGAACACTGGCAGTACACCCAGGCCTGCCGGCGGACGCTGATGTCATCACTCAGAAGGGGCAGGGCTGGCGAGCCGCCACGTTCGCCGAAAAAAGAAAAGAGGGGGGGGGGGGGGGGGGGAACAAAAAAACAGGGGAACGACTCATCCGAGAGAGAGTCTCGACAGAGGGAGGGCGAGAGACAGAGAGAGACCGACAGACAGAGGGAGGGAGAGAGAGGACACAGGGAAACGAGAGATAAAGAGAGGCAGACTACAGTGTGTAGACCTAAGTAGTCCGAGCGAGAGAAAGGACTCCTGATGATTCACGTAATCGGACCAGATGACATTCTGCATTCTTTTCAGATCCTTTCTGGTGTGAGGGACGGGTGTACGTGACACACACACACACACACACACGCGCATACACACACTCAGACGCACACACAACACACACTCACACACACACACAGACAGGTATACAAACACACACACACACCCACATACACTCACCCACACACACACATCGTCGAGAGAATTCCCCTAAAACACCTGAACGGCGGTGTCGCGGGTGACGGCGTGGTGATATGCGTTACCTGTGTGAGACAGCATGTGCATCCTTAGCCGCACGCTGTCCTGGAAGTGCTTGCCACAGAACTCACAGCCGTGGCCCTTATCACTGCTGTGGAGCCGCCTGGAGAGGGGCGAGAGGGGGACAGGACACACGCATGAGGGTACAGTAGCGGCCGGCCGACGACAGAGTCAAATTAGGGTGACGCTTTAGTGCTTTGGCCCCTCTCGGAGGTCCTGGGAGTCAAAGCCATCGTCGTCACGTACGGAATAACAAGGTTTTAGTTTTGTGGGGTTTTGGCTCCGACTCATCCCGGCCCCCGACGGAGTCATCATTAGGAGCAAAGGGCCCTCGGAGTTGTGAATCATAACGCATGAATGCTGACAGGACACAGACAATGGGAGAGCTGGCTAATTCCGGAGTGCAGACGTACACATGGCCTCCACCCGCAAGCAGTGCGGCTCTGGATGTGTGTGTGTGCGCACACACGTGTGCACACACACACCCGCACACACACACGCACACAAACATGTGCGCACACACGCATATGCACAAACAGAAACACGCACGCACACACACGCAAACACATATTTTACAAACCAAAAGGCGCGCACACGCACACACATACATTCACACGCATGCACAAACACAAACACACCTACACAGATGCTCTCTCTCTCGCTATCTCTTTCCATAACTCCTATGAAATAGAGAGAGAGAGAGAGAGAGAGAGGGAAAAAGAGTACGCCGGAGCTGCCGGCAGCAAACCCCATCATATCATATCAAACACATCCAAGCGTGCAAGGCATCTGGACGGTTATCCTTAAATCCCCCCTGAAACAGTACACAGAGAGTACTCGCTCCCTGACATGACTCTATGGGAAGCAACACTGCACAGTCAAAACAAGGGCTGCTACAATATCTATTAGCTCACATCAAATACAGTACACAGAATACAAGGCCGTTCTTTATATGGCAAAGGGGAGGCAAGTGTTTCAGTCCAGGAAGCGAGAATAACAGTATTTGTGTCAGCGTTGCCGAGGTCAAAAAACATTGAGGCATTCGGAATCCTTTTTCGAAATTGACACAAAAAGCTTTTTATAACTTTGTGAATTGTGATTTGTAACATAGCCAGTTATGTTTTGTCAGATATGAAACCATGGCCGTTGTCCTATTTCTGCGCTGTAACTCCATTATTAAAAGACAACTAGGTATGGAAGGTTGACACACAAATCCTCACAGCCCAGCTTGTTAAATTGCTAAATAATTTGCTACCAGGCTGATTGAATCCAGCCGCAAGTTTACACTCCATCACGAGACAGAGGTTATTTTAACTTCTCCAACAACAGCATAGTCCGTCTCACTAATCACACAACAACATAAACAACATCAACGACCACAAAATCTAGAGCTGGACAACAAAGATGGCCGACCTGGTTCGAGACTTGCAGTGACTCTACCACTCTGGCCCTCTGAACACCCACCAATGAGTCTTCTTCTCCCCCGTCCAGCCATCCCTCCCCCCTCCCCCCCTCACCCCATCCGCGACATCTGCCTGTGTCCATGAATGAGCAATTAGCCTCACCGAATGTCCCCCTGGATGCAGTGTTTTCCGTGGCCGCTGTAGCCACTGCGCAGTGACACAGGGCCTCAAATGTCAGCGGCTCGCAGAGGCAGGGTGGAGGCAGGGTGGAGGCAGGGTGGAGGGGAGGGAAGTAGGGGGAGACAGAGGCTGGACAGCTCCTCTATGGTTTAATCAGGGCCAGGCCCCGGCTCAGAGACCGGGACCTGGATCAGAGACCGGCACCTGGTTTATCTCTGGCTGGACCAGGATTATCCTGGTTTCCTTAGCACTGGTATTTATTCTAAACCGGTTTAACCCACAGCAGCGGTCGCTGGAGTGTGTTGGCGTCACCGTGGAGATAGACGGCGGAGTATTAAGTGAAATAACGCTAAATAACGAGATGAGATATTTAATGGGGTCCAGACACAAAACCGACGGTCTCTTTTCTGAGAGATAACGTTTTAATTCTTATTTAAAAAAATCTGATAAATCCGAAAAAGATATCTGAATCTGAATGAGGCAATATGAAAACACATACATAAATATCGAATGAAAACATTGTATTGAGATGAACCCTTTGAAGAATATGTATTAACAGTGATAATAGGGTATTTTTGACTGAAAAAACTCCCTTTATCATCCAAATAAAGGAGCACTTTTTAATTGAAAACAAAATAACATGCAGTATGTCCACAGAGATCCATGAAATATTGTACCCTGGTCGGCTGCTTGGCCCACCTCAGGTCTTATAAACCTGTTTGTGTTTGGTTGGTGTTCCTGGTAACGTAGAGACACATATTGCATTCATTCACTGTCTTTCCTAGCAGTGGAAGCACAACAACAGAGGATCTGACCCAGCTGGAACAAGCTAATGGTTAACAAATCAACCACTTATATTACACAGAGTTCTGTACACTCGGCCAGTAGTGCAAACCTCGAATGAACTCTTTAAAAATAAACCCATCTATTGACTACCCTCCTTTACTCAATTTGATATATTTTAAATCGATTATTTTATTGGTAAACTGTGTGTGTATATTCTATTGACATGGTGAGACGTAGGTTGGCGTGCGTGTGGGTGTACGTGTGGGTGCGTGTGTGCGTGTGTGTGCGTGTGGTGAAAGGCCTCTCGTGCACTCGATCAATAAATCAAAACCTTTATTTATTCAGAGAAAAGGCGCATCGAGGCGCGGCGTTCTCCTTTCCGAGCGTGTCCTGATTACGGCGGTACAGTTAAACACCCGACTCGTCCCGGACAGACAGACAGACAGACAGACAGACAGACAGACAGACAGACAGACAGACAGACAGACGGACAGACGGACAGACAGACAGACAGACAGACAGACAGACGGACAGACGGACAGACGGACAGACGGACCGACGGACCGACGGACCGACAGACCGACGGACCGACGGACCGACAGACAGACAGACAGACCGACAGACCGACAGACCGACCGACGGAGGGTCCGGTCTCAGACTGCGCCGCGCGCGGGGCCTTACCTGTGTTGCTCCAGCGCCTGTCGGCTGTGCAGCTGCAGCCCGCACTCGCCGCAGCACAGCTGTCCCTGGGCCGGCCCCTCGCGCGTCATCCCCGCCGCGAACTGGCCCAGCCGGCTCAGCAGCTCGCGGTGCAGCAGGCCCTGGTGCAGGAGCCCGCCGTAGGCCCGGGGGTCCATCTGCATGCCCAGCCCCGGGGCCACCGCCACGGACACGGGCCCCGGCCCCGCCTCGTGCCCGCCGGCCAGGCCGGAGTACAGCGAGGCCAGGTGCCGCTCGGCCGCCCCCGGGTACCCGTCCGGGGAGTGCCCTGCCTCGTCCTGCCCCGTGTGCAGCTCCCGGGCGCTGGTGATCACGCTGCCCCTCAGGGGGGTCCCGGGGCCCTCGTCCCTGGGGGGGTGGTCCGTCCCGCCGGGGTGGTCCACCTGCATGCTCTCCGACTTGATGGTCCGGGCTCCGGGGTCCATGAAGGGGTTCTGGATGGAGGTGGGGCTGGGCCCTCGGGGGCTCAGCGTCTCCATGCGGATCTCCTTCCCCGCGGGGTCGGCGCCGGGGCCCTCGTGCTGGGGGTCCGTCTCGGCCATGCCCCTCTCGGCCATGTGGTAGAGGGCCAGGTGGTGCAGCGCGGTGGGGGTGGTGCCCCCGCCCCGCCCGCCCTCCTGTATGGAATGCTTCTTGGACATCAGCACGTGCCTCCAGTGCCTCGCTCGGCTGCCCTGGTCGACTCCTCCGCCTCCTCCGCCGCCTCCGCCTCCTCCACCTCCTCCACCTCCTCCGCCACCGAGCTCCGGCCCGAGGTGCTGGTTGATCCGGCCCCCCGCCGACTCCTCCTGGCTGTCCTCGGCCTGGATGGTCTCCAGCACCTTCAGGCACTGCTCCTCCAGGTACTCTATCTCCAGGATCTCGGCGGCGTACAGCAGGTCGTCCAGGTCCTCGGCGCTGGCCTGCATGGAGGCTGTGTAGGCGTACTCCAGGATCTGCTGGAAGGTCTTGGGCGACAGGAAGTCGAGGGCGTAGCGCAGGCTGCTGCGGTGGAACAGGATCTCAAACATCTTGCTGGTGCACGCCAGCACGGTGCGGTGCGCCGGGAACTCCTGGCCGTCCACCGTGATGATGACGTCGCACAGCGTGCCCGACAGCCGCATCTGGTTGGCGCGCTGCAGCAGGGCGCTGGGGTGGGTGGGGTTGTGCAGCTGAAGGACGCCCATGATTGGTCAGAGCCGAATGATCCACTCGCACCCTCGACGCCGTCGTCGTCGTCCACGCGCGCATCAGGCGCCGTCGATCTCGAACCGCGCGGCTACAGTCGCTTACTGAAGTCTGGAGGTGGAGGGGAAGGGGTGGAGGAGGTGGGGGTGAGGGAAGTGGATGGAGGGAGTTGGAGGTGACGGGGGCGGGGGTGGAGGTGGTGGGGGAGGTGGACGGGGGTTGTTGTGAGGGAGGTGGAGGGTGGGAGGGGAGGTGGAGGTGGTAGGGGAGGGGAGGGGGATATGGGACAAAAACACATCCATCTGGTTGAGTCGTGATCAAGTTAATATTCAATGTCAAATCGGAATTGCTTCGTGTTACCTCACTTCCTATTTAAATTCATAAGTCAAAAAATACATTAAATTTAAATATAGTTGTTAAAGACATGCATGACTCCGATATGGTGAAACGCGCACTTGCATCACGAAGTGATTCTAAATGACGTGAATACACGAATAATAACGCAATCATCTCGAGCCAACGTTACGCGGGGTCACCTTTATGTTAAAACGACTGCCAAATTAAAGTGGAAAAAATCTAAATTAATTATTCTAGCCTATAAGATTTTGGATCACACAGTGCCTTGCCTCAACAGGTAGCGCACAATATAGATTTTCGAAATAATATCCTAATAATAATACAAGTAACCACGTTAATTACGGACGAATGACCTTAGAAGTACGACAACGCGTGCACGCTATAATAACGTCAAACCAACCCAAATAAGTTCGAAAAGTAATCCACCTGCACAAGTCACGTTAAACGCCTGTACCCGATAGGCTACGTGCACCACGTAGTACCTTGGGACTCCATCCCAAGGTTATCCATTCAATGCAAAAAAAATAAAACCTAACAAATCGTGCATTTGCTCTTTCTTTGCAACCCAACGCCTGCATGTAACAAACGCGTGCAAACGTGATGTTTTCGGCCACTCACCCGTGATGCTGCCACGCTGCATCCTCTAGCAACTAGCAGCAACAGCAGAGCGCATCAGGTGCACTCAGACACACACACACACACACACACACACACACACACACACACACACACACACACACACACACACACACACACACACACACACACACACACACACACACACACACACACACACACGCACGCACGCACGCACGCACGCACACACGCACACGTACACACACTCTGCCTCTAAACCGGCGGATCGTTACAGAGCGCACGTCTAGTGCCATTGTCTCTCATTGAGAGGACCAACTTATCTCATAAAGCCACCGTGGGAGGATTCCTCTACACGAAGACTAAGAAATAGTAAAGTTTAAATCCTCCCGACAAGACGTTCGAAACTTATCCGAGTATTTTTAGGGAGGGGGCTTTTAATTTGAAACATCAACAGTCCTCGATGAAACCCGAGCCACAAAATGTGGATAATTAAGGTATTCCAAAAATAATCTAAATTTGTAAAAAGTACAGCCTCCTTGATCTTGATCGTAACGCCTGCATTAACACACCTTAAATAAATACACACACGTACATACGCCAGGCGGAGTGGGGTCGCCCCCTCTACACGACTTGCGCTTACCTCGATATCCCGACGTCCTCTTGTGATTATCCAGGCAACATGATGGTTAGGCATTTCACAGTGCCCGCTCCAAACTCACTCCTGCTCTGAGGGAGCGGATCATCATCACCCCAGCGACGTCACGCGTCTCCGCGTCTCCATCCCGCTGCAGAGAGAGACATCTACAGGACAGGCCGTGCAACCTGTTCCTACACATGGATTATCTTCGCCAACCCCCCCCCCCCCCCCCCCCAATATAGAAATCATATAAATTGCAAGCGAATTCACGGAGCAGAAAAAATTAAGGCTGATTATTTAACCGATAGACGGATCAATCTGAATTGAACTGAAACTGTTGATGTTTAACCCATTGTCATGACTCATTGTGTCAGGACAATGGGTTTGGGCTGGGATGTCATTACATTTGAAAGTGTGTGTGTATGTGTGTCTGTGTGTTATTGTTAATAATACTGTGTCAACAATAATACTGTTGACACAGTATGATTGGCAGCACTTTGTGTGTTTAAACATGAGTCTGTGTCCGTTTGTTTTGCGGACAGGGACCTGGACAGAGTGATAAACAAACTAGGTTGGCCCTCAGTCAGGGCCGCTGCTCTCCAGGAAGATCCCAGCCAGAGATATCAGAGTACCCCCCTGTTACATAAATAGACCTGACCCAAAACCTTCACCTTACTGGACACACATCCAGGCCGGATCGTGTCATTTATTTACAAGATTGTTTTTTTTGCCACTGGTTTTCTTTTTAACCAATCAAGAGACCTTTTTGCAGCGGAACCACTCCTGATCCAGTGGTGTGCGCCTGGCGCAAGCTCATGACATGGCACAATCAAAAACAACAGCAGACGACCGCCACCGTGTGGCGTATGATGCGTACTGAAGCATGGATTGTTTTAAGGAAATACAAACAAATAAAATACTCCCCATGGAAGAATAATAACAGACAAAAAAGGTGATTGAGAAACCATGTTTTATTTTCTTATAAGGGGTTAGCACTCACTTCTGAGTTCGACCCGATGGAAATAAAAGGAGGCCCCCAGACACGCGGCGACAGGGCGGTTCTCGTAAAGGGCTTCAGGCTGAGAGGCCTCACGACACGTCGACGTTTAACTACTGATATCAACATGCCACAGAACATTCCTTAATTCATCCACGATCATCACAGCCTACAGGTACGAGTGCCTTCTTAGAAAAGTCGCCAAGGAAACGTCAACGTGAACCGCCCCGCCTCCTGCGTGTCCGTGGGGCCGGAACTTCAGACACACATTGCTCCTTCGAGAGACATCACTTTTTTTGTACAAAATAAAAAATAAAATAAATAAAAGTTCTTAAAAAAATAAAATAAATGACCACATTTTACAGAACACTAGAATAACAATTTCAGGGCAGGGAGGAATATGGCGTCATTCAGAACAAGCCCAAAGCTAACACCTAGGAAATCAACGAGGGGCTGGTTCGACGCCCGCGGGGCCACACACACGTGCGCGTACCCTTGGTCCTTTGGAGTAAACATGTTATTAACTGTTATTAACTGATTGAATTCATGCCAAGACTCGCAACATCTTCACCTTCACTATAGCTCGCAATAGATAGTGCTGTGAATGGAGACGGAATAAACAGTTTTTAATACACTACATTGTGTTATAAGGACTACATTAGTCAATATTCTGTACTTCTATAGATATACACTATGAAAAGAATAGGCTCACTCGGTCACGACGAAGCTATGTTAGATCATTTTTATATTTCGTTTTTTTTTTTTACAGAAACTGATGACGAGACAATCTATCGATACACAGTCACAGAGCACAAGCTTGCAGGCAGGGGAATGGAAATTAAATCTTCCTAGTTTACAAAAAACAATGGTTTTAAAATAGTTGTGGAGTTACAGAGTTTAGGCATTTGGTCTGTTTGGTGCGAAGGGAATAAGGGTGTGTTGATCTTGTCACCGTGGGGGGTCGTTTCTGGGGTCCAGGGTTAGGAAAGCGTTTTTCTGGAGTCTGGAATACATCGCAAACTTTTCTTTGAGGACAATCAATATTGACGCGTCATCATTTGGAGAACATTGTGTGTGTTCTATGTACAGTGACAGTGGCAGCCATTTTGATAGAAGTAAACATGGGTAGAGAAACTGTGTTAAAGCAGGTGTTCCAGTGAGAGTTAGGAGGGAGTGATATCGGACAACAGGCAGAAGATATGAGACACCCTTTGGGAGCTGTAGGGGTCGATTATAGCCAATTCTTTATTGACATGTTCCTGTTCTGGTTTGCTATTGGTTTAACTAGTGTGGTTTGAGCAGTCAGGGGTTTTTCATTGGCCAGAACAAACTGGTTATTATTTCAAAAGGATAAACCTGGCAAAAGAAAAAACAATACAAAACACTTTGCAGGTCCCACATGCAAAAACCAAAGAGTTGAACGAGAATAGCCTCTAACATTATTTAATTATATTAAGTTGCAGATTTGAAAAACATGAAAGCAATACAAAATAATTTCTATATAATTCATATTTTCTTGTATATGTTCTTATAGATATGCCAGACGAAAAATCCACTCATATGTGTGGTCGGCACTTGAAGTGTGATACAGATGAAAAGTTTAACTCACCGTTTGCACCACACCACAATGACCAACCGAGTAATCTCTTAAGTGTCCCGTCGGGATAAATAAAACAATAAAAAAATAAAATAAATCTCTTGTGACATGTAGATAAAAGCGATCCCTCCCACCCGCCCAGCAGCGACCGAACCAAAGATTAAAGAAGATAGAGCGGAATGGCCCCGTAGCTCTTGCACAGAACTACCAAGTGAAAGTGTTGAGTGAACGCATAAGCAGTTTAAGGGCACTGGAATAAAAAGGAAAGGAAATCTCCTGCAGCGTTATTCCTTCTGTCGGACTCCCCGATGCAGACATACATTATTCTTTTTTTTTTTGGGGAGAGAGGCGGGGGTTGGGGGTTGAGGCGGGGGTTGGGGGTTGGGGATTGGGGTTTGGGGTGGGGGGGGGGGGGGGATTGGGATGACGTTGCGTCCCTGGGTCGTCGCATCATGCTTTACTGCTGCTGACGTTGGTCGCTATGAGGCTGTCGTGTTGGCCGGTGATCTCCGTTAACGCGCCGGCCGCCCCCGGCCTGCGCTTCCCCTCGGAGAGCCGCTTCCTGGAACGGGAGACACATGGACCACAGCAACACGTTAGCTAAGTCCGCCCGGTGTGGGCCGCAGCCACACCCCCCCAGCCCCTGACCCGCCGTGGAGCCACGCAACAGTGGGAGCCGACTGGTTTAGCTTCACAGTCTCAGCCTTCACCACGTTAGCACATGAGGGAGGGGGAGGAGTTCTCGTTTAGGTTTACTTATATATATATATGTATATCTATTAACATCTGGGGTGTGGGCGGAGAAAGTTTGTGGAGGTAAACCCAAGCGCGGTCGTCACTCAAAGACACTACGGAATGGCCGTGGTGATTGATGCTGATGTCACAACATCATCGTCATCGTGACATCGTGGTGTCATCTCGATGACATCATGGTGACATCTTAGATGATATCATTGTGACATCATCATCGACATCATCATCGTGACATCATCATGGTTAAATCTCGATGACATTGTGACCTCATCATCGACATCATCATGGTGTCATCTCAATGGCATCATCATGACATCATCATCGTGACTTCATCATGGTGTCATCTCCATGACCTCATCGTCACATCATCATGACATCATCATCGTGACATCTTGGTGACATCTCGACATCATCGTGACAGCATCATGACATCATCATCGACATCGTCATGGTGTCATCTCGATGACATCGTCGTGACATCATCATCGTGACATCTTGATGACCTCATCGTGACATCTCGACATCATCGTGACATCATCATCGTGACATCAACATCGTGACATCATCGACGACATCAACATCACCGATGACATCATCGATGACATCATCGTCATTAGCCGGCGTCCGTGTCACGGCGAGGCATAGATCTCCCCGGTGAGGCGGGGGAGAGACCCTCCATCCCCCCCCTCCCCTCTGCGCCGCGGAGCCTGGGAAACAGGTCTCCGCTATACCCAACCTCCTTTCATCTTCTCTCAGCAAAGCCCTGGAGTTAGCCCCGGGATTGAGCCGCCGTTTCTGGTGAGCCGCACACGCTTTGAACCGGTTGCCTGGCGTCGACGCACGCACACACACACACACACACACACACACACACACACACACACACACACACACACACACACTCACACACACACACACACACACACAGAACAGGTTGTGCTGCAGAGCGAGCGAGAGGGAGCCATCGCCGCGGTCATCAGCCGTGCACACGCACAACGCCATTCAGTCAAAGCCGCCGGCGGTCATGTGACTCGATGCATATTCGACGTCATCATCATCGTCGAAGTCATCATAATAATAAAAAATCACAGCAATCTTTTTTTTTCTTTTCAATGATGGTTGTGGTGGAGATGGCACGATGCGGTGGTCAACGAATGGGGAAACACACACACACAAACACAGACTGACACACACACATGGAAACACACACACCCAAACACAGACAGAGATAACCTCTAGAGGGCGCCATACTGGTCGTTGGCAGGAAGCGCGGCCTTATTCAGAGTCTCTGACGGGCGGGCTCCGTCTCCGTTGGCCAGGTGGGACAGGGAGGAGGAGGGAGGGCTGTCCAGGCTAATGAGGTCTGGCGGGGGCAGGGTGGGGGCATCCCCCCCGCCGTTGGGCAGCTCTGTGAACCAGACCGGAGCGGCAGGGCGCGGGCCCGGCGGGGCGGGGCTCAGCAGGTCGTAGGCGGGGTCTAAGGCCGGCCCCAGGTGGTTGTGGAGGGGCTGGTCCTGGGCGGGGAGGGCGGAGGACGCCGCGGGGGTGGGGGTGAGGAAGCCCCCGCTCTGGGGGAGGGCTTCGAAGGCAGTGGGGGCGTCTTGGAGGGCGGGGCCGCCTTGGAGGGCGGGGCCACCACCGGCCGGCTTATCCCCGGCGGCGGCGCTTCTGGGGGCGCCGTCTTCGCCGCGGGGTCGTCCCGGGTTACCGGGTTCAGAGGTCATCGCTGGGACGGAGGAGGCGGCGTGGACCGGGGCCTGGGTTTCCACGGCTACGGGGGTGGCGGGCTGGGGGCGGGGCCCCGGGGGGCCGGGCGCCTGCCTCCGGGCGTCCAGGCTGGGGGAGGCGGTGGCCAGCGAGGACACGGGGAGGCCTCCCTTAGCATGCAGCGCGGCGAGCTTGGGAGAGTTCCTGCGCTTGGGCGGGATGGGCGTGGCCGGTTTGGGGGAGCCGCTGGGGTCGGGTGTACGAGCGGGAGGCGGGGGCGGGGAGGTGGGGCTGGCCTCCTTCTTCTTCTCCTCCTCCACCACCACCTCCACCTCCTTCACCTCCTCCTCGCCCACCTCCACCACCTCCTGCTCCTCCTCCGGGCGGGGGGGCTCGCCGGCTCTCTGCTCTATCAACGGGACCATTTTGGCGGCGACGGCGCTGTTGGACAGGAGCTGCGGGGGGGTGAGGGGGGCCGTGTGGGACTCGGGGGTGGGGGCCGGGGCGCGCACGGGCGTGGGCGAGGGGTCGTTGGCCGGGGTGGACAGGCTACAGGTGAGGGTGGTGGTCTCGCTAGAGGGGCTGTCCAGGGCGGGGTCATAGGTGGCGGTGGCGGTGTCAGAGTTGGCGGCTACGGAGGAGGAGAGGCTGTCCAGGGCCAGGGCGGCCATGCAGGCGGCCAGTCTGAGAGAAGCGGGGAGAGAGAGAGCAGAGACACACAGACTAGACACCAGGGCGACCGAGACACGAGAGGGGAGAGGGGGGGGGGGGGTGTGGCTCAGGGGCATGCAAAGGGTTAAGTTGGGGGCGGGGCCGGGTTTGAATAGATAGAGAAAACGACACACACAAACATCAAACAGAACACAAAGAAACACACGAGCAGCCCGAAAAAACAGACGGAGAAGGCTACTGAGAAAAGAAAAAAACGTAGTAAAATGAATGAAAGGAGAACGAGGATTCATGCTGTGAGTGGACATCGAACGAGGCACACAGCCCATACACACACCCCTCACACGCAGGACACAAAGCCGGGGCAACCCAAAAGCAGCAGCAGCAAGTGGTTTGGGGCGGTCCGCGGACGACCTCCGAGGCACAAACCCACTTGTGGGGGGTTGAACAGTACCAGTCCCGTTCTCCTCCTAAAGTTCCTAGCGCTTTTCCTGCAGCACCCATATGGATTGCGGCGGCTAGCTAGCTAGCTAGCAAACAGGGGGTGGGGGGGGGGGGGGAGGGAGGGCTTGCTAAACGGAAACAAAAAAAGCCCTCTTTTCTTTTCAAGCCTTGAACTGGTATTGCTTCAACCTCGGTACGATGAGGAAATCAAAGTCCGGAAGCGCTGAGAGCAAACACGTAGAAGACGGCGATAATTCATCCCGAGGGAGATAAAAAGGAAAACATTACCTTGACACAAATCAACGGAAAAAAGGGCCTTTTATATTGGACTCCACGGAAGAATCAACACGGGGCCCGCGTGAAAGGTCAGAATTTATAGATTGCGTAACACAATGGAAATTGCTCAAATACCATTACTATCAAACAACACCAGGAGCGATTCTTCAAAAGTGGAGTGCAATACAGCAGCAGCGATAAAACACAAACAAAACCAAACAGTTCCTCCACCGTTGTATGGCGAGACCTCGATACTCACTCGGGCTCTGTGAGGGGCGTGGTCTCGTTGGGTTCCGTGGGGCCCCCGGCGTTGTGATTGGCTGTGCACTCATCCTCCGTTCTCACCTCCACTATAGGCTCCTTCGACTCGTCCTTTCTGTAAACAACGACAGCGTTGCGACGTGTGCTGTGTGTGTGTCCCGTTCTGCACATCGTCAGCCTCATTCCATCTACAAACCGCCCCAAAACTGTCAACCATCGACGCCTCCGTCAGTGCGTTACCAGGGATGCGGTCGTCCTGTCTCCCAGACGAAAGGTACTGGTTTTGATCCCCCAATATCCAAGAGGCCCTCACACCCATGCCCCCCTACTTGATGACATGTATCTGAACTCACTGCACAAGTCGCTTTGACTCAACATTTATACAGACCCAACAGTCTTAATATGTACCTGTCTCTCCAAAACCTACAACTCTGAGTGACCATGGTACCGGCACAAAACATTTTTGGCAGAAATAAAAATATAATGTAATGTAAGAAAAATGCATATGCGTTGTATTTTGCAATGTCAACATTAAAAGGGTGGCGCGGCAACCACTGTTCATTTTCTCGACTTTCTATTGTCTGGGTTTCAGAATTTAAAGTTGCTCAGGTTGAATATGTTTTTACTAGTTACCTTTCGATTTTCTGAATACCCCCTGCAGTACTCCAATTTACCTCTAGGGGTACGCGTACCGCCATTTGAGAACCACTGTCCTAAACGAGCGGTAGACCAGTAGCACCCAGCGGGCGGACACTCACATGAAGGCGGCCGTCCCCTCCTCGAGGTTCTGGCCCTTGGTTCCGGTGCCGGGCTTGCCGCACAGGCACATGATCAGGCCGCACTTGTTGACGAAGAAGCAGGTGATGTCGACGGCCAGCAGCAGCAGCACGAAGACCCCCACCAGGATGCCGGCAATCACCCCCATGGGCAGGTTCATCAGGGAGTCGTCGCTCACGTCTGCTGGGGAGTCGAGACAAAGCCGAAGTGACATGACCTCCAGCGTTAGGGTTGGGGGTCTCTACAGAGGGTCAGGGACAGGTCTGTGGATCTCTGTTATGATCTACTGGAGGGTGTGGCTACGTCTAGTGACTGGATTTAACTCACCTGCGGAGAACACTGTAGCTGTCAATGTGTTTTAAGAGGTGGGTGTCACAGGTTTAGATTTCACATCCCATTGTGGAGTTTATAGTTTTAATAGAACTGGGGTTAGATCCTAAATTAAAAAATAAAATATAAAAACAGGCACTTATATTAAAACCCCATTTATTTGATATTAGAATCCAGACGACCAAAAGGTGTGCATTGTATGGCTATGTTACAAAAACAAAACTAGAACACTTTGTGTGAATACATTTCGTGATATGTTTTAGCACAAACCGAAAGGGTTTTGACGTCCGTTTTGAAAGACAGCCAGATGTCATAACATCAAATATGAATCAATTCCACCATTAAAAATCAATTTAGCTCTTTTGCACGACAAGACTCATCGGGGGACCAGATGCAGTTAACAAATAGACACAGCAAATTAAAACACAGAAAAAAAACATGTACTTGTTTATGTTCCAAGAACCTACAATCCATAAAGTCAGCAGTGCTGCGTCTCCCCAGAAGCTGGGCTGGCCCACGTCCCAGTGCATCAGGGCTACTGGGCCACACAGCACCAGCTAGATGTATAAAAGCCCCCGTCTCTCTCCGATCCACCCTTCCATCTGCATTACGGTGGAGCCCAGTGTTTGGAAGGCCTGGTGTTGCTGTGTGGGCGGGTGGAACGGATTTGTACTATCGCTCATCGTCTTCTGTTTTTAAATCAGTGGTTGCTTTGTCTGGACGCTATTTATAGTTGTACTTTTCAACAGCTTTTGGTCGTTTGTTGTTGTTGTTGTGGTCGTGTGTTTTATTGTAATTTAAATCTGCTGGTTAAATCATTTCTGTACGTGTGATATGTAATGTTGTCTCGGACAACAGCCGGAGAAGACTTCCTGATCCTCAAGGCTCCAGCTAATGGGCATCCTCAGAATAACGAATTAACAACGCACCAAGTGTGCGTCAATGATGGCGTCATACTCGGGACGAGTTGCGGCCACTTAAAGTGGTCTGGGGAGCAGGAACCAAAACGCTGTTTCAGTGAGCATGGACAGAGGGGAAAACGCTGGCGAAGAAGAAACTAACTGCTGTTTTACATGTAGCTGGGGTAAGACTGGTGGACCAGTGCTAGTACTGGTGAACCAGTGCCACCTTAGAATAGCTCAGAATAGCTCATAACAACTGTAAACTAGTGCTACACCACACACAGGGAGTGGACCCCTGCTGCCGTCCGTCTGATGACGGCACTAGTTTCATAATCCTACTTTGAGTCCAGAAATGGTCCTCGAATTATCTTGTCAAGTCCATTTTTGTTACGCACGCTGACGGAGACCGGAAATAAATGGATCACAGCGGATCGATACGCAGCAGCACCTGACGTAGCCACGTACTGATTCCCTGTCGCTCAGTTTGGCGGGGGAATATCAGAAGCAATAAGTGTTTCCAGTCGGGAATGACCCTTTCTTTGTTTGAATCGGTCAAACGCATCCGTGCGACAAATTAGTGGATTGTAGGTTTAAGAATTCATTATATGTATAGATTGCAAACGTCACAATCAACCCCCACCCCCCCCCCCCACCCACCCCTTTAACGTTTCTCACACAGCATCGTCACACTTAAATATTAATCAGAACAACAAAATCAAACAAAACTGGGAAATCAGGTTAAGAGTGTCCGTCCCTCGAGCACCGGTTAATGTTATACATATTTACAGTAGAATCCACGCGAGTCGTCGTGTTGTTGTGAGTGAAGTCCAGGGACATGAGGGGGGCCGCGGGTGGTGTGGGGGGGGTGGGGCCTGACGGGGGACACCTCGACGCTAAACTTAACACAAAGCCTCTCTAGTGTAGAACACGACGGTCGCTCCCGTTCTGTTGTCTAGCGCCAACTCCTAGTCGCCCCGCGTCTACGCGTCACGGGGCGAGGAGGGTGAGTGGGTTGTGGCCCCAGGGGATGGGTGGGTTTCGGCTCCAGGAGATGGGTGGGTTGTGGCCCCAGGGGATGGGTGGGTTTCGGCTCCGGGAGATGGGTGGGTTGTGGCCCCGGGGGATGGGTGGGTTGTGGCCCCGGGAGATTCCGCTGCCTTTGGTTTTTAAGACGTCGTGTCTGGAGAGTTCTGCCGCTGCTTTTTGTCCATCCGTGGAATGAGACGTTTCATGTGTGTGGACGTGTTTGTGTGCGTGGTGATCTGTGTGAGTGTCTCTGGGAGCATGCGTGCATGAATGATGTGTGTGTGTGTGTGTGTGTGTGTGTGTGTGTGTGTGTGTGTGTGTACGACGATGTGTAGGCATACGTGTTATTGTGTGTATGTGTGTGTGTCTCTGTGGGTACGTTGACATGTGTGCATGCATGTTAACGTGGGTACTTGGGTGCACGTGTGTGTGCGTCTGCATGCACACGTGCACTAGTGCACAGCATGTTAGTGTGTGCATGTGTGTATGTGTCTGTGTGTGTGGGGGTGTGCACATCTTTTAGAACAGAGTCTGTTTGAGCAGCTGTAACAGCCTCCAGAAAAGACAGTTGGGCCTGAGACAAGGCAGCAGTGCCTCCTCCTCTTCCTCCTCCTCCTCCTCTTCCTCCTCCTCTCTGTATATACTGTCAACCCAAGACGTTAACCCAGGCTCCCGCGGCACTAGGACAGCAGGAGTCCAGCCCAGAGGGACAGGAGGAGGGAGGCCATAGTGTACGACACCGATGAGCAGCCCTGAGTGGCTGGACGCACCACAGCCACGGCCCAAAACGAATGCGTACGAGTTGATTGGTCGAGGGGGGAAGGGGGCAAGGGGGGGGGGGGGGGGGGGGGGGGGGGGGGGGCGAGAAAAATGGTGGCCGGTGACATCAATGTCCAGGGGATGCCGGAACATCGCACGAGAAGATGGGGAGAACGGAGAGAGAGAGAGAGAGAGAGAGAGAGAGAGAGAGAGAGAGAGAGAGAGAGAGAGAGAGAGAGAGGGAAATGAAGGGGAGGGACAGAGAGAGACAGAAAAAGAAGAAGAAATAATAGGAGAAAGACAAAAGGGGGGAACAAAGGAAAGAGAGACACATGAAAATATGTTTTGGAAAAAAATATGAAAAGTCAAAAGAATAACAGGTCTTTTTTTTTTACTTTCTTCAAACACAACGGGAAAATTTGAAGGAGAAGGCGAAGGGAAATAAAAAAAAGAGTAGGTAGAAGGAAAACACACACGCACACACATCAAAGCGATAGGCAGGAACGAGGCGCAGGGATTAGGGCTTCACTACGTGGCCAGACATCGACTCCTCACAGGGGCGGGGCTGGGGACGAATTAGACGGTGAGAAACGAGCGAGGAAAGAGAAAGCAGGCAAGGGAAACCGAAGATAGGGCTGTGCTGTCATGTTACCGCCAAGCGCTCTCAAGTGGCTAATATTAATGGCTTGTAACAGGGCTGTGTGGTTCAGCTAGCGTGGCTGAGTTTTAATAAATAAAAAGGCTAGGACCCGCAGCTACGAGTTAATTAGCTGTTATTCCGGCCCAGCGTACTGTAACGTAAAGCACCAGCAGGCTGTTTGCAAGCTTGGACCGCGAGAACCCTGTTGTTTGCTGTCATTAAAACAGTAAATAAAAAATAGAATAGCATAAAGGTGGCAGTGCGATTTAGTGTTTTTTCAGGAGCCAACTCAAAACTTGCCGAGCCAGGGCTGTCTAGTCAAACTTCTGAACAGAGCATTTTTAGCCCTGATTTTTAGTCCTTTCTGACAAACCTCTGTCCTGGAAAATAAACGATTTTCTCCGTGGATACATTCGGCGCGTCAATAAACCGATGTTGAAATGGAGGCCTCCTGTCTAGGGCAAGCCTTGAGTTCTCTCTGACTGTGGGTTTTGTACGGGGTTGAGCCTTGAGCTCACAGACTGTAGGATTAGTACTGGGTTGAGCTTTGAGTTCTCTGACTGTGGGTTTAGTTCCGGGCTGAGCTTTGAGACACTGATTATGGGTTAAGTAACAGGTTGAGCTTTGAGGTCACTGAATATGGGTTTGGTACCTTTGTGAGCTTTGAGTTTTCTCAAAGTGTTTGGTGTGAGCATTGGGTTTAGTGTATATTTTTAGTAGGGGTGTGAGCTGGGAGCTTAGTGCACTAATCAGTACGGGTGCCAGCATCCACACGGTTAGGATCAAGATGTTAAGTGAAGGAAAACCTGGAATGGCGGAGGGCTCTGCGGCGGTCCTGAAGAAGAAGGATCCGGGCTGGGACTTCCCCTTCTGGTTCTCGGCCACCACCAGCACCTCGTACTCTGTGTCCCAGCGCAGCCCCGTCAGCAGCACGTGCTCGCTGGCGCTGGGCAGCTGCATCTCGGGCTTCCAATCCGACGTCTGCTTCTGTGGGCGCATGACCAGAACCGACAAATCAGAGACGGGCCGGAGGTAGGGCTGGGCGATTAATCAAATTTTTTACACGATTTTGATTTTAGCGTCAAACAATCACAAAACTAAATGTTTTATAGAAAGAACAGCTGGATACATATCTGTACATTACTTTAGATTTGAACATTTTCTTTTTGACCATTTAGTGTATTTTTTTAAAGCAAAATTTCAAAGGCCTCAGTTACAAAGTGTTTTTCGGGAGAGACATGCTGAATAAATACATCATGTTTTCAAACTCAAAATTAATCGTTTGAATAATCGTGATTTAAATATTGACCAAAATAATCCTGATTATGATTTTTTCCCATAATCGAGCAGCCCTAGCTGGAGGGATGCTGAACAAGCCTGGCTATTGCCAGACCAAGCTCAATCGTAGATTGAGCTTGGTCTGGGTAAGCTGCCGTCAATTTCTTCAGCACAAGAGGCGTGATCAACAGGCCTAGTTCAAATGACTCTGTACGCAATTGGCTGCTTGCCGTGGCTTCCCTGTCATCATTGTGTTAAACCAGCCAATAGCGCGCCGTGGGGGGAGAAGCCAGCTTGGTGATTGGCTCCCGCAAACACTAATCGAAACTGGAAAGAAATGAATTGCTCTTCTCCAGACCCTTCTACAGGGTGAACTCAAATCGCCGGCAGAATGGGTGGGGCCACCCAGTCTTACGCTGAACACCATCGGGCCGGTCGATGTGATAGGGTGGAACCGTGCACCCTGCTCAAGGGGTGGGGTTTCCGTTCGGTTTGGTTTAATGGGGGCTTAGCTTCGCCCGAGGGCAGAACGACGTTGTAACAGCGGCAGCAGCAGCGCACGTAAAATCAAACATCAATAAAAATAAAATAAAGTGAGTGAAATGACAGTAGCTCTATCGGGCTTATAAAAAAATTACGATCGCACAAGGATACCAAACGAAGTGAATCAAATGACATTATCTGTCGTCGTAATAGTGTATGTACATATGCTTTATATTTGAGTACGGGGTGTGGGGGGGGGGGGGGGTACTCACCGGCCGGTAGCGGATCAGGTAGTGCAGGATGGGGGATCCCCCGTCGTCCTGTTTGATCCAGTTGACCCTGAAGGAGTTTCCCTTGGGCCGGGGGGAGCCCTCCAACTTAGGGGGGTTGGGTTTCCCTGGGAGCACACAGAGAGGACCCAGACAAGAGGGGGGGGGGGGCGATGAGGGGGTATCATTAGAGGAAAATAATTAAATAAATAGATGAAAGTAAAAAGATTAAGTGCTAGGAGGCAGGTTAGTCTTTTTGTGCCGAGATGAGGGTTGGAGATGGATGAACCTGTACATTGAAAACGGAGGAATTAATAGACAAAAAAGTCAGTTGAAAAGTAAAGTTTCCCATTTGGTAAGGAGGGGGTGTGTGCTCTCTCTCTCCCTCTCTCTCTCTCTCTCTCTCTCTCTCTCTCTCTCTCTCTCTCTCTCTCTCTCTCTCTCTCTCTCTCTCTCTCTCTCTCTCTTTATTTTTATTTGGGTAAATCCTTTAAGAACTGCATGCTGTTTCATCTTCCTTTAGATACCAGGGCTCAGGTAGACTAATTAGCAGAGTCTGCTCAAGAGTCTTTACGTGAAGTGCGTGCCTCTCAGCGTTCCTCGGGCATTGAACTGCCAACCGACAATCAAGCAGCAGGGCCAGGGCAGGACTGTTGTGACAGCGTTGGATCTCTTGAAAATTCTCTGGGATATTTAAATAGGAGTGTGATCCGAGGAATTAGATGTAAATAGATGAGTTGTCGGTGTGACTCACGATGTCGACTCATGCGTTCAATGCTGTTGTTTTTTTTGCAGTTTGAGAACATTTAGTCTTACGGGAACGAATGCACAGCCGCTCCGCGTGTGATGCCAGCGATGGAAGCCAGCGACCACACAGGAAAGAGATTCATTTTAAAGGCTACTTAAAAACACAATGTTTTAGCAGGGGAATGTCTGCCTACGAGTTTTAAAAAAATGTGATCGGAGTCGTCGGGAGAGTGCTGTAAAAGTTCTAGGAAACCGACAGATTGGGTTCCCCAGGAGCGAGTGCGAGGGATTGTCAAAACGCTGTCAAACCCAAGTTACACAATCGCTGGAGCCAGGGTGAACAGCCAATAGAAAGCCAGCACCTTGCGGAAAGGCGTTTTGGAACGTTTTCTCAGTTTAACAACTTTATAAGTTTAGTCATAAATAACAAGGCAATGTTCTCCAAGACTTTAGTTAGTTCTCTGAGACCCACGTGGATCCGTTCTCTACTGAAGAAAAAAAGTGTTTTGGGGTGTTACCTACTCTTAAAAGACATGTATCCTCGGTTAGCTGCTTTAGCTTGTGTATCATTCGCACACAGCACACACACATGAAGAACAACACAGGGGGATGAACACATACAGGAACTGAGTGTCGGCTGCGGTCGTGTTTCTCTTGCGGTAACACAAATAAGAATAATGAGAAAAGTATTAAATGTCAGGTAAGGGCGGTGGACGATCGGGTTTATTGTACGATCAATAATTCATCGAATGAATAATAACTCTAGTAATTCTGACTGGAGGAGCGAAGAAGCTGGTTTACAATTCAGGTAATGCCGTCCCCTTAAACTTCCATTAAACCCACACCCAGGCCTAAACGCAGACGCTGTCGTCTACAGTGCCGTGTTAACCGCATGCCGGGTTTGAAGGGAACAGGGTGAGTGCAGAGGATTTAGTGCGTGGGCTGGCGTTGACGTTAAGACTCTGACGGACGGGAGGATTCCTCTTCTCAGGGGAAGTTACCTTCTGCGGCGAGTGGTGGAAGACCGGGAGATGTGATGGGTGGAACGGAAAGTGGTCGGAGGTGAATGAAAGGGGGGATGAATGGACAATAAAACAGTTAAAAAGACATGCAGAGAAGTTTAAACAGGAAAAACAGTTTAAACCGAAACCAAAAGGGATAACGTGAACAACACAAGGGGGTCTATGGCGCTGAGATGGAGAGGAGACGGACTCTGGGCCAGACGAAGACGCAGACAGCGGATAGAGGCTTCAGGCTCCCTACCTATCTTAACCGAAGAAGTGGATTTATTACTTATAACCCAGGCTTCCCCCCCGGGCCCAGATCCCACCTCCCTCCTCCCAACTGATATTAAACACAGTTGAATTAGGAGGGAGGGGAGGAGAGGAGAGCCATCATTTCCACTGTCTGTTTCAACGGCGGCTAGTAATTCTACAGGACTGCAGCATTTTCAAATCAAATCACGGTAGAAGTGATGTCTTTAATCAGCCCGTCCAGACACATATTTGAGCTTAATAAAACGCCAATGGAACATATTTTATTATCAGCGTCTGCGAGAGGGGTTAGTTGGTGGTGTCGTGATTTTCCATCTTTTGAGTTGGACTATGGGGTGGGGGTATGGGGGGGGGGCGGCTACTACAACAAGCGGCTAGCATGATGGTATGACGGTGCTAGGAGGAGCTATTATGCTACGCTAGCTGTGAACAACAAACCTGTTTCCTCGGTGGTAAAATGAAACATTCCGTCTAGGAACATGAGAGAAATGACATCAACACTGACAAATGAATGTTTGAATAAACAATGCCTAATCTCTACATGTTTGTTCAAGATATGTACTTAACGATTAGCACTGTTCTCCTGCTAAACGCATGTCGTGCCATATATGTTGGCGTTCTGTTTTACTAAACAGTGACTATCATTATTTTTAATGATCTCTACAGCTAGGAAAACACTGTCACACACAAAACGACTAAATGAAAGGTTGTTGAAACGTTTGTT
>NC_079427.1:11520591-11598091 GCF_026213295.1 Gadus chalcogrammus | reverse complement strand
TGTGTTCCGGTGAGTCCGGCATACACTGATTTTCTGTGTGGGGGGGGGAGGAGGAACCGATGACCGGGCTGGGTGGAGGCGGGGTGTTGTGGGGGTGTCGGGTCAGGGTTTGGGACTGACCGGCCTGGATGAGCAGGAACTCCTTGGACTCGGTGCCCAGGTCGTTGGAGGCGGAGCAGTTGTAGCTCCCGTAGTCGTTCTCCGAGGTGGGGGTCACCTGGTCGGAGAGGGGGGGGGGTGGGGGGTGGGGGGTGGGGGGACAAGGAGCAGAGAGAGAGTCAGCGTGAGAGGAGGAGCCGTGAACGAGAACGTGAGAACCCACGATCGATGTGCTCCCCGGTGTCTGAGCGAACAAAACACAAACAAACCGGCGGACGGCTGCCCTGACCTTCTGCCTCTCATCTGTCCATTAGAGTGCTCTACTTTTATTCCTTCCCAGCTCTTTCCTGCTTTTTAATTATTCACCGCACTCCTCTGCCCTCACAACGGGGGTACGGAAAACACCCTCCACTCCATGAATGTACTCATAAAATCTTGATGTCCTGGGGTGGGTTTTATTTGTGTATGTGTGTGGCGGTGAGTACAGACTTTTGTGTTTTTGTGGGAGACACAGAGAACAGGTGTGTGTGTGTGGCTGTGTTTGGGTGTGGTGGTGTGCACAGACTTTAGTGATTTGTAGGTGAATCCAAACAGAGATAGTGTATGTATGTCTGGGTCTGCCTGTATATGTATGTACGTACGTACGTACGTACGTATGTGCGCACACATAGTACATTCGTACACACATACGTACGTACGTAGGTATGTGTGTACGAATGTACTATGTGTGCGTTTGTGATTGTGTGCACAGAATTTCCTGATTGGGTGGGTGGGTGAATCAAACCCCAGAGGTTTATGTATGTATGTATGTATGCATGTATGATATGTCCCTGTATGTATGTATCTATGTATCTATGCATCCATGTATATATGTTTGCATAGATGAATGTATGCATGCGTGCTCGCGTTTGGGATTGAGTGCACAGACTGCCCTGTTTTCGCTTGAGCGCGAGAGTGCATTTGTCGGTGCGTTTGTTCTTTCAAGTTACTTCCCTTGGAGTGATTCCACGTGCGTCCGCGTTACACACATCCATACATGCAGCACCAACCCCAGCCTACCTCCAGGAAGCTGGCTGCAAGGTTCTGGAAGATCTTGATGTTGCTGGTGTTGGCGCCGGGCAGCTGCTGGCCATCCCGCAGCCACACCAGAGTCACGTCGCTGGGGTTGGCCTGCACCTCGCAGCTCAGGTTGACCGCATTGCCCTCCCATGTATACATGGCCAGAACCCCCTGGATCTTGGGCGCATCTACAGGGGGGGGGGATACGAATAAACGTAAACAGGTAAAAAGGCGCTCGTAAACGATAACGCTTGTAAACGCATCCTTACGACCTGTCGGAGTTAAACGACATTTAAGACATTCGCATTTTCATATAGATTCAGGGCATTTAGCAGATTCTTTTATCCAAAGGGACTTACAGACATTCAGGCACATATTCACACACCGATGGCGGAGTCAACCCCGCGAGGCGACAGCCAGCTCATCGGGAGCGAGATGCTGCGCTCGGGGACACCTCGACACTCTAGCGTCTAGGCTTACAGGTCAACCCGCTCTCCCTCCTGAGCTAGGCCGACCCATTTATCTGCGGCAGCGTTCAGCGTTGTGTGGGGGCATTGAATAGGGGGGAGGGAGGGGTTGGCTAAGCTCATGAGGTAGAGCAGTTGTCTTGTAACCGAAAGGTTGCTAGTTCAATCCCCGGCTCCTCCTAGCTGTGTTGATATGTCCCTGAGCAAGATAGTTAACCCTAACTTCTCCTGACGAGCTGGCTGTTGCCTTGCATGGTTGACTCTGCCGTCGGTGTGTCAATAGTGTGTATTTATTAACCGGTGTAAGTCACCTTGGATAAAAGCGTCTGCTAAATGCCCTAATTGTAATTAGGTTGAGGACGGACGGGAGGCTACTCACAGAGGACCTCCAGGTGGGCGGGCTGGGCGTCCTCGCCGATGGAGTTGCGGGCGCTGCAGAGGTACTGGCCGGCGTCTGTGTACTTGACGTTCTTGACGGTGAGCGAGGAGACCCGCGCGTCGCTCCTAACCACCACGGTGCCGTCGGTGCTCTGGAGGGGGGGAGAGGGAGCGGAGATCACAACAAACACCAGAGCCATTTCAACTTTCACTTTCAGTTTCTCTTTCAGTTTCACTGTCTGTTTCACTTTCACTGTCTGTTTCACTTTCTCTGTCACTTTCTGTTTAACTTTCACTTGCACTTTCACTTGCACTTTCACTTTGCCCATGTGTGACAGATTGGTCGAACACGATTAAAACTAGTCTTAAATATCCCGTGCTGGTTGGGAATCACAGTGAAACAGACGAGGGGGCGGCTGGGTGTGTACGCAGCGAGTCTGTCAGCAACACGACGACACAACAGTGATGTCTTCATGGCAACCACCAAGCGCAGCAGTGGGATGTCTTTGTAAAAATCCACAAGAATGCATCGGTACAAAACACCCACTTAATCAATCGGCATTATTCCATGAATGGAACCACCGCACTCCTCTGTGAAGGCAGCGCTCCGTGGAGGGTTTGATGTGGTAATGTGGCGGTGGGGGTGGGGGTGAGGGGGGGGGGGGGGTTCGTCAATAATTGATTGAAGAAAGCGGGCGAGGGCGGCGCTCAGGCTTTTCACACAACGGGCTCACGACTTCGCACGCCCGGGACACGGATGTTCAGTTGGCGCCGCCGCAGCTGACTCACACGTCTCAGGGGGATGAACACGGCGTCGGTGACGTGCAGCGCCCCCCCCCCCTCCTCCTGCTTTGCTTTTAGCAGTTTGTTCACTTCACATTGAATCACACCGCTGAGGGGGTTTGTCTGTGGGAAGGCGATGGGGAGGGGGGGATCGGAGGAGGACTTGAAGACAGGTGAGTGGCAGGTGTCATGAATTGACTGATCATTTGTCTTATGTTTACAACACGGCTGTAGCTGATCCCATGGAAAAGAAGAAGAAGAAGAAGAAGAAGAAGAAGAAGAAGAAGAAGAAGAAGAAGAAGAAGAAGAAGAAGAAGAAGAAGAAGAAGAAGAAGAAGAAGAAGGAGAAGAAGGAGAAGAAGAAGAAGAAGAAGAAGAAGAAGAAGAAGAAGAAGAAGAAGAAGAAGAAGAAGAAGAAGAAGAAGAAGAAGAAGAAGAAGAAGAAGAAGAAATAAGTATCAGAAGAACAGACTTCCTAAATGTGTGTTTGTTCCAAAGTAATAAGCTGCACTAGCTGGCTCCAGTACTGCTACTTCAGAACCCATGACTGCCTGCTTCCTCCTTCACAGCTTGCCTTTGCTTTGGGATTGTGTAACAGAAAGTCACACACAAGCTCTCAAAAAATAAAAAAGCTGCAACAGGCCCGGCATGAGAGAGAGCCGGCTAATGACTTAAGTGGCCAGACCCCGACCCTCTCTAGTTACCTGCTGGGGGAACGCGATCGGCCGCGCTACAAGCACAACAAACAACTGTCCCATCACCCCCAGCTCCGGGTTCAGGGGCCTTTGTCACCGGATGACATGTGACACGCAGTGCCCTGGTGCTGGTATTAACTGATCCTCAATTCTTAATCAGACCACACGGACAACAGCGCTGCAGACCCCCCCCCCCCCCCCCCCCCCCCCCACAGACAACTTGGGTAGTCTGGGTGGTTTATTATTGCTGCTAGGGTGTAAATTACGGTCAACGCATCCGGCATGGCCTGTGATTGTCAGGGTATTTGAAAATAATTGCCTCTAGAACACAGCCACCGTTTCCATGCCGACGATAAGGAGGCGATGGTCTGAAACCCCTCTTTGACTCATACATATTTTACAAACAAAAGCACCAAAACGAGTTCCTTCTGAATCTGACGCCGCCACGCTCCGCCGCGCCCTCGTAAGAGTGGCACCGGGACCACCTTCGGAGCGTGGTTGAAACGAGCCACTGACGATCAAAAGCCCCGCCGGTTCTGAGTTCACACGCGAGACGCTGAGGTGCTCAAACTCTGCTCTCCCTGCATCCCGTACGCTGGGTTTCTGCGTGGCTTTGATTCAAAGTGCAGACCTAAACTGAATGACACGGCTTGCTTCAGCACATATTAAATACGATACATAAAAAAGTTGCCTATTCCGCGCTGAAGAGAAATCCTCATTAGTGTAACATGGCATACTGAATAGACAAAAAGCATGTCTGGGCTTATCAATTATGCAGGACACTGCCGCGCAGTGGGACCTGGGAAACGCTTACGCAACACCAGTCCCTTGCTTCAACTTTAATATTCTGATCCGGGTCTGCAGAGCTTCGGTTCTGCCGGGGGCTGTCCCCAACAGGGGGCGCTGCCTCTGAATACCAGGCCCTGATCCGAGGACAACACAAGACAGTGGTCCCCCCTCCCCCTCCCCCTCCCTCCTGGTCGCTACACATCCTCAGCTCTGTACAATACAGCGGGGGTTCCTTTGTAGAGGGAGGAGGTCAACAGTTCAGCCATTATCCCCATTCACTACATCACTATGTTCGTCATATAATGTAAGGATAACTTGTTAGTAACGTAGTGACACAACGTTGAGACGTCGAGACGTTGATATCCTCTTTAAGTCTGATTTACTAGTGGTATAATAATGTTACACTTAACAGGGGCCGTAGAGTGCCCCCAAAGGCATAGGAATAACAATGCATACTGTTGACTATCCGTTGCATGCATAACAATCACCCTTACAGATGGCCAGTCGTTAATGTGTAGTGCAGATCTTACAGGCCGTCGCGTAGCGTCTACGACATAATGGGAACCAAAACCACGTCATATAAATGCACAGTACTAATAATATATGCAATATAATGTCAACGGGTTCGTTAATGTTGCATACGAGTCTCTCGGCGGTGGGGGGGGGGGGGGTTCGATGAATAATGCAACGCTGCTGTCGTTTTTTGGCCAGCCTCGGAGAAACCCTTTGGCGATTTTGACTTGCGTTTTTATTTGTTGTTTCTGCCGGCCGTAAAAGCGGGAATCGAACCACTCTGCAGTACGAGTACGGCGGCTGGCAGCGGAACAGATGAGACACGGCGGGAGAACAAAAGGCGGGCTAACAGGACATTCTTCACGGCGAGCCGCTCCAATAAATCAGAACCAACTGATAGCGGGGGGACCCTCCATCACGTCCTACGCCCCCGGCCCCAGAGGAGAGGGGGAGCGGGATTCTCGGAATGGGAGAGCGGGAAAAAAACAGGGGGGACATTTAACTGCACTTTGGTACAGTCTCCCTCCTCCTCCCTCCTCCTCCCCCCTCCTCCGAACCGCCAACTTATTTTGACACTCGGGGTTGAATGTATTTTCTTCTTTTGTTGCGTATAAATCAAGCACAGAGTGAGTGTTTTTATACACAGGCAAGGAAACATGTTCATAATTCCCCCTCCTGCTGAATATTAGAGCCTATTCTGCTCAGAGGGGCTCCACTTAATTCGCCTGTACTGCGACCCACGTCAGCGGTGAGTGACGAATGTCAGGTATTCAAATGTGCTGCTGGAGCTCTGGATTATGGTAGATGGTGGGTATCAGCGCTGTCTCCTGCATACTTATCCCCCAGAATGGAGAAAAATAATGGAAAAGTCAAAAATCCAAGAAAAATATTATAATCGGTTTAAAATGCAGGGTGAAACACGATATTTAAATAGTCAGATTTTGCACCTATTTAAACAGTCTCCTGGTGCGATGAAACTGGTGAACAGCAGAGCTTGACATCGTAAAATCCGGTCTAATATTATAGCTTTATATATATATATAGAGATCGATATAACTACTTATATCATATCTATATATAAATAACTAGCAGTTGGACTTGTATTGCAAAAGTCCAAGTGCCAGTTTTACTTTGTGTAGTCTGTACCCTTCTGTGGAATTGGACTTTCCAGCTGTGCCTTGAAAAAGGATTGGTGTTTGGATAAAGTCATGCATTTAGAGAAGCGATACCTTGTGTTGTTCAGGCCGAGTCCACGACGCCTGTGGAGGACAGAGACAGAACAACAAAGAAAAAAAAACAGCAGAACAATCCTTTAGAGAGGAGGCCTCATCCATCGACAGAGTGGCTCTGGTTCAACACAGCAGGTGTGCCACCCGTTCATTACCAATTCAATCATCAAAGGTCTACTGATATTTAAATGATTCGGCAGTTTTTACTGAACATCACATCCGTTTTGAAGGGGATGAAAGAAAAATTTGAGTCGATTTCCACGACAGACGCTTCATGTATTTTATGTGGGCTATATATCGCTTGCTTCTGCGGCTTCAATGTGGATTGTTTCTAAGCAGCAGTCAGATTTATTGGTGCATGGGTGCCGTGTTGTGTTTCAGAGAGAGTCATACACAAGCCTTTTTCTCCGACAGCTTCGCCATCAGCGGCTTGCATTTTAAACAGATGTTGTGACAAGTGCGTCGGCATTTGGGCGTCACGCGTTGAGCCATGAAGCGCACAAACAAGACCGCCATTGTCAGTCTCCGGGACGGTTGAGACGAGATGACTCAAGATTATTACACGCCATCTTTTGTGGACGGTACAGTAACAGGGTTCCTGCTCGCCTGGCTTCGAGACGGTGATGTCACAAGGCTGGCTTGTTGTTAAGACGCTTTATTGTTGCCCCATGAAGAACAGAAGGTGATGTCACCGCAAGGTAGTCTTCATTTATTTGCAGTAAATGGTAAGTGGACTGCATTTATAGAGCGCTTTTCTAACCAGTGGCCACTCAAAGTGCTTTACAATATTGCCTATCATTCACCCGATATTGGGCACCCGACAGCCAGCTCGTCGGGAGCAGTTAGGGTGAGGTGCCATTACTCAGGGACACCACGACACTCAGCTAGGAGGAGCCGGGGATCGAACCAGCAACCTTACGGTTACCAGTCAACCCGCTCCATCTCCTGAGCTACTGCCGCAGTACAGGCGCTGAATGGCCACCTAACTATGTCCAGATGTTCTATAGTCTGGGTCCGTGGAGACAGATGTGTCGGCCTGTGGCTAACGTTTAGAGTCTGATGGGTCCTGGTTCGCTAAGGCCCCGGGTTAACTGCTGACCTTGTCTGGGTCCAGATGTAAATCAGCCATGATGTTTGTTAAATTCAGCCCCTCATGGCGTAGAAGCATTCCAAAATTGGGCAGTTGCCGCTCATTTGACGTCCATTATGTTCTACGCGTGTGCTGAGCAGCTCACCACAGCTGGATCTTTGTTTCGTGACACACAGAGACAAGGCTATGGGAGTGCGAAACAATCGCTTAGGATATAATGGATGTCGATTGAGCGCCAACTGCCCTGTTCCAGTACCGTCTACACCGCTAGAGGAGGGGAACTGGACAAACATTAGATCTGGACATAAACAATTTCAGCCTTTACCTGGGGTTGTAGCAAATCGGCCAATTCCTTTCAACACGTCTTTGCATCGTTGATCCTATGTTCTCATGTTAGCTTAATCAATATGAAATATTTGCCGGATAAGTATGTTCAGTAGACCGTTGACAATGTGAATAGTAGGGTCATTATATATGTCGATTTGAATCAATAATATCTTTGCTCGAGATATTATTCTTCAAAAGGATCCAAATATAACGCAAGTCCATTTGTCTCAGTAGGTATTGAATAATCAAAATAATCACCTCATTTGTCATGTTTCGTGGAAACATCAGATCAAATGATAAAACCCACACCCACACAGCTACATGCTACAAAATTAGTTTGCATGAGGCATGCTATGGATTTCATGACGGTGAGGAGAAGAACACGAAAACACATGAAAACGTGATGACCCACATGAAACGTCTCCAAGCAGAACATGCAAATTGACAGACTGACAGCCTCTCTCATCGTGAGCCAGCCCTCAGTAAACATCAATAAAACACAAGACATGGACGCGAGCGAACCGAAAGGGAGGGAGCTGGGGAAAAACCGAGATAAACCTTTCAATAAATTCAAATCTAATGTTCCCGACACACACACACACACACCAAACCCTTCTTTTTTATTGAGAGCCGGCGGCATAACAAATAATATAAATTAAAAAAACGATACAGACTCATCAATCACCACACCGCTAAAATGAAATTCAACTCTTGTAATGGCGGAACCGCACAGATCGAAACCTTGGGTATAGCTTTATGCGTTTAAGGAGAGCGCTAAATAAAGGCTTGAGCAAGAGAGCTACCCCTCCACTCCTGCTACTGTCTGCATTAGGGCTCCACTCACACACACTTCCTCCTCACAGCAGCAGACATGCTTGGGCTTAACACGTTTAGGAACCCGATAAATAAAGGCGTTTTCCGAAAACACTTTACGTAACGCCAGATGAGGTATATCGGCAATGACTCACGGCTAAAAGGACTTCACCTCAAATGATAAAGGCGTTTTCCGAAAAACAGTTTACGTAACGCTATATGAGATATAACGGCATCTAGTCACGACTAAAATGACTTCACCTCAATTAACATCAAGAACCAAAAGAGATCCAACACCTTTACGACGAGACACCGATGAATAAAGCCTACTTTACGCAACTCAAAAAGAAGTGGACAACCGGACACAAAACCTCAGGCCGCATCCGATTGATATTCTAGGGGTGATTCACGACTATGACTGTTAACTTCTCCAGTCGAGCACCGACGAGCCGAAGCGAGGGAGGGAGGGGGAGGAAGGGGGAGGAAGGGGGGAGGGGCAGCTGTCGCAGGGAGGCGGCGAGCGAGCACGTCTGCTCGTGTGTTCCTGTGCGCGATGACAAGCAGAGCAGCTGGCGTGTCCCCATAGTGCAAGACAGGAGCCGCTGCCCAATTAATACAGGCGGCAGAACCTAACAGTCCGGAACATACCCACCTCCAGGAAAAAAAAAGGTGCAGTCCCAAACACACGCTCGCGCTCTCACACTCACGACCCGTCGTTTCCGGGACGCTCGCTCTCTCTCCGTCTCCCTCTGTTGTACCTGCTGCGGCTGACGCGTGTCACTGTCATACTCGACGGCGAGAGGAAGATAAAGAGGGGAGCGGCGAGGAAGACGATGAGGAGGAAGCGACGCGACGCGACGGTTGTGGGAGGACGAGGACGTTGGGAGGGGGAGGGCGGTGAGGGGGCCGTGGGGGAGTAACATCACTACACTATTATGTCTGCAAAGATGCCCTGAAACATTACGATGATGCATGGGCGGGCGAGCTGCCCCCCCCCCCCCCCCCCCCGACCAGTGCTACTCTGACTTCCACTACGCTCTCCTCCCCCTGAGGGGAGGGAGGGAGGGAGGGAGGGGGGAGGGAGGGAGGGCAGCCATCTCTACCCTCTGCTCTGACATGCAGTGAGTCAGAGTCAAAAGGAAGATACACAACGATAAAAAGAGACAGTAGCAAACTGGGGGGAGAGAGGGAGGGGGGAAGGGAGAGAAAGAGAGAGAGACAGAGAGGTTGGGGACAGAGAGAGAAAGATAAAACTAAAGAGAGATAGAGACAGAAACACAGAGACAAGGAAACAGAGACAGACTGAGAGAGAGAGAGACAAAGAGACATAGAAAGTGATGGAGAGACAGATGGAGCGAGAAAAAGAGAGAGAGACAGATAGAGGGATGGGTACAGAGAGAGAAAGAAAGAGACACAGAGGGGGTAATAGAGCGGCGATACCGAGAGACAGACAGACAGACGGACGGACGGACGGAGGGAGGGAGGGAGGGAGAGAGAGAGAGAGAGACAGAGAGAGACAGAGAGAGAGAGAGAGAGAGAGACAGAGAGAGAGACAGAGAGAGAGAGAGAGAGAGAGAGAGAGAGAGAGAGAGAGACGGAGAGAGAGAGAGCGAGAGGGAGAGGGAGAGGGAGAGAGACAGAGACAGAGACAGAGACAGAGACAGAGACAGAGACAGAGACAGAGACAGAGACAGAGACAGAGACAGAGAGAGAGAGACAGAGAGAGAGAGAGAGAGAGACAGAGAGAGCTGCTCCGGGGCCTCACCACTGATTAGGGTCCGCTGGAGCCGCCCTGTGTTGTTAAACGGAGGCGGGGAAAGCATTGCGAGGGGAGCGGAGCGGCGGTGTGATGATTAAGCCCTCACATCATAGCACCACTAACTCAGCTGGCCCACTGCAGGGCGCTGAGGGGCCCCTATTGTGTTTACAGCAAACAATCGGCCCGTCGCTTTACCTCGCAGTGGGCCTCCCCAGGGCCACACATCCCTCTGGGGCCCCCGCCGCAGGACGGCTGACGTCCTGATGATGTTTTTACTCTTCGCATTAGCGCCTCACATCAATATCTCATTATCGTGTCTCAAGTTGCTTGAGTGTAATATTTTACTAGTCCGGGGGTGGATTCTGTGTATTGGCTAGGGTGGTACAATTCCACGCCAAAAGGCAGCGGGTTCCATACTCGATGCTTCCAGCCTAGCGATGGCCATCCCTGAGCATGATGGTGAATGGTATATGGACTGCATTTATGTAGCACTTCGCTAACCAGTGGCCACTCCAAGCGCTTCCACTAAAACCCATTTATGAACACATTGACACACCGCCGGCGGAGTCAACCACGGAAGGCGACAGCCAGCTCGTCAGGAGCAGTTAGGGTGAGTTGTCTTGCTCAGGGACACCTCGACATTCAGCCGGGGGGTCGAACTAGCAACCTTCCGGTTACAAGCCAGCCTGCTCTTCCTCCTGAGCTACACGCCGCCCAAGATGCCCTCCTCCTCCCTGCTCCTTGATGATTGGTACCTGCATTCAGCACATTTTTTTTGGGGTAAAAGCATCTGCCGAATGACATAATAGTCGGCGCAAATAGTCCAGAATGATCAAGCTCCTCTGAGTGGCTGCTTGGAGGCCAGCTTGTTAATGCAATATAGAGGAGAGAAGGAACTTGAAGGCTAACTGTGCACGCCGACAACGACTTTATAGAGAGATTACCCAGAATTAACCCGGCACTTTAATATTGGATTTCTTTTAATTGACTCGCATCCCTTTAAAACCTGCCGCCCAAACTCATAACTCATAACCCTCTCAGCGTCACTCCAGATTACCGGAGCCGGCAAACTTTTCACCAAGCGCCACATTCAGAAGTGTTTAAATAAGAAAAAAATTCATTAGGTTGATAAAAGAATTGCGGATAATAAAACGGTTAATTTTTTATTTTCAGCCACAATTAACTAGACGAGCGACGTGCAATATATTCATTAAAAGTGGGAAAGCGATAACGGCCCACCAACGCCCATGCGCTAATGAAGCTTGCTTTAAAGACACTTATCTTTTATAGAGGTGAAAACAACAACAATAACACCACAAGAGCCTAACACACTTATGCCAATTGGAAACATAATTCCAGGCCGCGAGACACCCACACATGCAAGAGCCCATTGTGAAGCTTCCCTTTGTGAGTCGCCTCTTGCATGTACAGTAGTGCCTCTTCTTTTGAATTCTGTTCTAAGCTAATGTTTCATTCCCTTAGCCTGGATCGCCACATTGTGCTCCCATTTTAACACACGCATGCAGGCAGGCATGACGCATACACGCGGACACACGCGGACACACACACACACAAACACACACACACAGACCCCTCTTTGCCTGTATCATCCTAACACCTCTTCTGACGACCAGCCCACACCACGCACCGGGTGGACATTAGAAAAACAAGGAAAGCGTACTCCTTTTGTGGACGATTAAACAGCTTAGTAATGGTAAACATCACCCCCCAGAAACACCAAAGAAAAACCCGACAACACTTCGACACTAACAGTTGCTAAAGTGTCAACAATGTCCGCTATAGACTGTGGATGTAAACTACCATTCCTCATAGGGTAGCCAGCAGATGGAGAGAAAACAGGAACGTGCCATCACAGTCTGCCTCCCTCTCTCTCTCTCTCTACTGCGTTATTAATGGTTAGCCCCGGCACTGACAGCGTTGCCAGGGCGATGCCGGGGCAATGCCGGGGGGAGCAGTGCTGGGTCTGTGACCGCTGTCCAGGGTGAGGCCGGGTAGTTCAACCCTGGCTGACCCGGCCTTTGGTCCCAGTCCCCAGGCCCAGCACCATCCCGGGGGCAGAACCACCGGGCTCAGCTGGAGGTGAGCCACGCCCAGACCCCCCTTCTTCACTGACTGGTGAACAGTTCCACTGTGATGATCAGGTAGAGCTGCTCCTATACCGATAGCGGTATCGGAAATTTCTATCGGGTGTCGGCGAGTACGCAAGTCTATGTGTCAGATACCGTCACTTGACTAACTACTTTACTACACAGGCAAAGAACACACGTGCGGTGTTATGCTGTGTTCGTTAACGGTCAGAGGTCGAAAGTCAGAATTGGAAACGTGTCGTCTCCGACCGACGGAGAAGTTGGAAAAACATGGATGCTCACGCTTAACTAAAAGATTACGTATAAATATGGAACATATGTATATGTGTTATTATAATTATAGACTTTAAATGCAGATGATGCAATTTTTCTTTTTCTTTGTCTGCATCCACCAAACAAAGGCTGAATACAACATGAGACACGGCCTTCACGAGCTCCAATTCAAACAGAATCGCGTCTAACCGCACGGATACGCACAACACTCAAAGTTGAAGTAATCCGTTTTCAGAACAAGGCCAAATCCCCTGATGAGCAATTGAGTACGGCAAAACGCAGTAATCCCTGAGGTGAGATCTATTTATCCCGCTGATAATGAGAAATTAACAGCGGCATCTCTGCAATCCTACACCCTGTTGCTTCGCCTCTCTCTCTGTGGCTGACGGCAGTGCTAATGCAGTTCATCCACGTTCTGTGACGGATGAGACCTGGCTGCTCTACAATGCATGCAGCAGCGGCGTGAAGATGGCGGCGGAGAAAAGGAAAAAGCCCAGACACCAAAAGACAGAATGAGACTTTCACCCCCCCCCCAGACCTGGCGTGACGTGACGGCGGCGCAAGGAGACCGTCTAAGACGGGGTTGACAGACGGACAGACACACAGACGGGGCCCGGCCGAGCGTGGCCAGGGCGCCGACGACCGCATGCCACCACGAGTAACAGGGGGAGGGGGTGAGCGATGGGAACACAGAAATGGGTTATTTTTCTATTTTGCTCTTTTTCAAATCGTGTTCTCATCCCGTTCGAAGGTTCCTTCCCATCTCCAGAGATGAGACGCACAGCTGGCGTTCCGGGCGCCAGATTAGCGGGAATTAATAGGCCGAATTAGGAGAGCATGCGAGCGTAAATAAATCTCATCGATGCTGCGATGAGATCATCTTTGAAGATTGATGTGATTTAATGGCAGATAGGAGGAAGCTCTTGGATCAGATGGGAAGAATGCTTGATTTTGCTGTTTCGAAACACGGTGAGAAACGTTTGCCTGCGTGCTTTTCTGTGTGCCTCAGCTCCCATACCTGATAGATCCTGTTTAGATGCGCCTGTAGGGGAAGAGATGTAGTGCATAGAATGGGTGACCAGTGGTACAAGCCCCTCCGATCAGATCGTCATTTTCCTTTTCCTTCATTCCTTCGTCAGTGACGCTCAGGAGGAATGAGGAGAACGCGAAAAATGACGCTTCATTTGCAACAGATGCATACAGAAAACCAACAGAACATATGTAGGCGATCGAAACATGTGGAGCACTGCGAGCCCTGAACGTTACAGAGTCAACAACATTAACAATCCTCTCAGGCTCGTGAGCGCAAGGTTGGCAGAACCTTCATGCAGCGACGATGACTTCATTCTGGAGGTCTGCCTGTCCTGGTCACTGCATCCGGCTTGTTTTAGAAACCCACTCTATTCAATCAAATATATCGTCTCTTCAATATTGATTGTTCGCTTTGTTCTTCGTTTGGATAATTGGGTCTGTCAATGGACGACTGCTAATATGAATGAAAAACAATCACGTCTTTTAGGAGTTTGGAGATAACCAATATTTTCCAATTATGGTTCATAATAACACTGTTACAGCCAAAGCTACGCTAGCAGGACGTGCGGTGCATTTAGAAGAGTGTAGCCTTACGTAAACCTGTGATATTTAGGAAGTAGTAGAGCCTTATGTAAACCTGTGATATTTAGGAAGTAGGATAGCCTTATATAAACCTGTGATATTTAGGAAGAAGGATAGCCTTATATAAACCTGTGATATTTAGGAAGAAGGATAGCCTTATATAAACCTGTGATATTTAGGAAGAAGGATAGTCTGATATAAACCTGTGATATTTAGGAAGTAGTATAGCCTTATATAAACCTGTGATATTTAGGAAGTAGTATAGCCTTATATAAACCTGTGATATTTAGGAAGTCTTACAGCCTTATATAAACCTGTGATATTTAGGAAGTATTGATATTTAGGAAGTAGTATATAAACCTTGGGATGTTAGTAAACCCTTGGGATATTTAGGAAGTAGTGTAGCCTCATATAAAACCTGGTGATATTAAGGAAGTAGTGTATAAACCTGGGGATGTTAGTGAACCGTGATGATATTTAGGAACGAGTGTAACCTTATATAAACCCTGATGATAATTAGAAGTAGTATATGAACTTGGGGACTTTAGTGAACCTTGATGATATTTAGAAGTAGTGTGTACATAAACCGTGTGGCGGTGCCATCAGCCACATCCACAAAATGGCCCCTGGCCGCCCACTGTCGCTGTAATTGCTTGTATTTGCAGTTGGGCGAGTGCTGCGTTCGCCCCGAAGGCATTACCTGCTCTCCCTCGTTGAAGACCTGCACCCCGTAGCTCCAGTTGATGCTGGGGGTGGGGTCCCCCAGCGCCTCGCACGTCAGGGTCACCTGGTCCTCCATCTCCGAGGTGGTCTGGTTCACGATGTACGTGATCCGCGGCTTCACTGTGCAGACACAAGCACAGCATCTGTTGTCACGGCAGCAGCAGCAAGCAACGTCACAACCTATCCCCCTTCTGCGTTTCTCCTTCCTGTTTCCATTTCAAGGTCCGTTTCCTGCGTGTTTATTGATCGCCGCTCTCCCTGCACTTCTGGTAACTTGTTAACTTAACGTTGCCTCCGTTGCGTTCAATTTAAAGCAATTCAAAGCACAGAAAACTGTTGTGTTACGTATATTCTCATACTGATTATGATCGTCGTGAGCCATTTCTGCCCCCGGTTTATCTTCCATGGTTATGGCAGAGGTGAAAGAGATTTTTGTTATGTTTGCACATCTTTTGAACACATTGAAACAGTGAGCGATTATGAAGTCCACAGCGGGATGTCTGCGTTCCGTTCCGTAAGCACAACAAGCCCAAAACCCTCGCAGCCTCCCCAACTCGTGGGCTGCAGATCAACTGCCTGCAGTTCCCTGTTCCCACTAAAAGCCTCATGAACACACATACAGTATATAGAGACACAGACATGTCTATACATGGGCTGTGTGCTCTTCAACAAAAACATCTTTGTTGCTAACCACCTGCTCAGTATTCATACAGTTACACACAAATTAAACAAAGATAGAGCATTTATTTTCGCGACGGCGGGCTTTCGAAAAGGTTACACAATTAATCTCCCCGACACCTCGGAAACATAATAACTTTCTTCATACAGACAATGGCTGTTTTGAACAGCCTACGCATGTGTACACGGATCGTGAGTATAATTACCTGTTTTATTATTTGTTAAGAAGACCCAGCTTTGTGGTTAAATTATGGACGTAAAGCCAGGGCCACCAGGCGACAGCAACGACATGAGAGAGAGAAGAACGCGGATCTGAAACGGGTTCAAAGCTAATCTCATGCCACGAAGCCCTGGCCTGCACCCAAAGCGCTTAAAAACAATCCAGGAACCGCACAATGACAGCCCACACTCACATCGCACAACGCTCCATTCTATATCTATTAGCGAGGACCTTGTTCATTCTTCTCCCCAACCCCGGCCTTTACATAAGTGCCTTCTGCATTCAGGACCAGCGGCCAACGCGCACCTACACTACAATTAAAACATCCATTCTGAAAAGGAATCATTACAAATGCATGTCTAGACATTATGGTGTCCTGGCTCGCGTGCTTGGAGACCGTTTGCACTCCCTGGTCAACACTTTGGTTATGGCCCAACATTTCTCTTTTATCGCCACCGAGATAAACTCATGTGAGATGCAGAGAGTGGGCCGAGGGGGACAGTGGGGGGAACAGATGATAAGAGCCTGTTGCATAATAAGCGTATCAATACGGGTGCAAGCGGTGTCCGAGACAGAAGCACATCTACATACACTGATTACAGGGCAGTGTGTGTCGTGCTCCTTACCGAACACCCTGAGGCTGAGCTCCTGGTCGCTCTCGCCCGCCTTGTTCCGGGCGATGCAGGTGTACTCCCCCTCGTCCAGCTTGGCCACCTCCATGATTGTCATCTCCGAGCCGTCCTCGTTGAAGCTGTACTTATCCTCCGCGTCCAGGACCACCCCGTTGCTACGACGACGGGAGGATAATTATCCGAATTATAGGCTAAGATTTACGCACTGATGGCTGTTGAAGGCTGGATCCTTTCTGTCTGTTTGGTGGGTTTTTGTTTGTGAAGGTGGAATGAAATCCTTGTTTGCTTGAGCTTTTTCCACTAGCAAATGATGTTTTAGCATAATGCGAATGCATAACGCGATATGTCATATATATCTGGAACATTTCAACTTTTTTTCTGCCCCGTGCAGAAGATGGACAGTGCATTAGCCCTTAGATATACTAATGCTTACACTGAGCTGTCCAGGCCTGACTCAAGAAGAGGCTTAGCTTCATGTGAAGAAACACAAGCAACAGACTTAAGGATCTGTGATGAGGGAGAGACGAGGATGAGGGGGGAAAAAACTAAGTGTGGGGGCGAAAAATTACGAAAATGGGAACGATAGTGAGATAGTTATTCAAATGATCTCATTTCCAGTAATTGGTTTTCAAGATAAAAGTCTTTGGTGCGATATGGCAGCTTAACATTGGGGAGAATTATGAAGAAAGGAATGCCTTCACAATATATTGTGGTTTCAATATTATTTTACATCACAGGCGTAATTCTAAACGAAGAAAGGGATGAAAAAGGAGACAGATCGTCTGCTTTGCATTACCAAGAGCTTCCACATCCATTTGATAAGTAACCTCAGAATATCGGCGCGCTATTTTTACTAGGTACTCTGACAAGTGCAATTAACTGCTTTGAACTTGACTCTCCCACACACCAACTGCCAAGCATGTGGCTCGTAACATCTGAATCATTTCCATAAATGTCTTCACTCATCTAAAAATATAATTGTACTTCCTACCGTGATCACAATAGCGCAGATTGCCACTATTCATCCCCCCCCCCCACCCCCCCCTGCACTCCAGCAGCAAGAAGACAATGGAGGCAGCAGATGTAGTACAGCAGGCCGGAGCATCTCAGTAAAGACAGGAGCCTTTTGTCCCCATGCTTGAGTCAGGTAGACGAGAGCAACCCTCCTGTTGGACCTGGCGCCGGTGGCTTTGTGTTTGGGCTGACCACCTGACCGCCTGACTGCAGCCATTGTGACGGCATCACAACACCACGGCCCGCGCTTTGTATTGCTTGTCGGGGGGTCTTCTGTAGTGATGTGTCACCTCTGACACCCTCTGTGTGTGTGGGATGTGTGTGTGTGTGTGTGTGGGATGTGTTTGTTGGCTGTCTGTCTGTGTGTGCGTGGGATGTGTTTGTTGGATGTGTGTCTGTGTGTGTGCACGTGTTTGTGTGTGTGTGTGTGTGTGCCTGTGTGTATGTGCGTTTGTATACGTGTCTGTTTTTGTGTTTGTGTGTGTGTGTGTGTGTGTGTGTGTGTGTGTGTGTGCTCCTCACCGTGTCCAGGTCACGGTGGGCTCAGGGTAGCCGTCGACGGCGCATGTCAGCGTGGCGGTCTGACCGACGTCAGCGGTGGAGTTCACCTCCGTCTGCCACACCCGGATGGTGGGCAGCACTGGTGGGCAGAGAGAGAGTTAGAGAGAGAGACATAGAGAGACAGAGAGAGAGAGAGAGAGAGAGAGAGAGAGAGAGAGAGAGAGAGAGAGAGAGAGAGAGAGAGAGAGAGAGAGAGAGAGAGAGACATAAAGAGACAGAGAAAGAGAGAGAGAGGGAGAGAGAGAGAGAGAGAGAGAGAGAGAGAGAGAGAGAGAGAGAGAGAGAGAGAGACATAAAGAGACAGAGAAAGAGAGAGAGAGAGACATAAAGAGAACTCAAGGCATGATGTCTCAGGTCAAAAGCAGGGATGTTTACTGCATTAGCTCGTAGCAGATACCATCAACGGGGAAAAACCCTGGCCCACACACGGCCACCCACGCGCCTCCTCTGTTTACGCCCGCCAGGGGAGCGCCTGCATACCAAAGAGCAACCAACGAGTGAGAGGCAGGGGAGGAGTGGAGGCTGACCGTTGACCAGGACCTGGATGAAGCGCATGTCGATCTCGCCTCGGGCCATGAGCCGGCCCTCGCAGGTGTACGAGCCCTCGTCAGTCTTCTTGATGCCGCGGATCTGGAGGTGGTTGTTGGCCAGCACCTTGAAGCGCACTGGGGGAACACAGAGCAGAACATCAGAACCGGTGAGGTCAGCCCCGGACACGTTGGAGTGTTTCTCGGACGGCCGATTGAGCAGGCCAACCCTTTACCTGAGTGCTTATTGACCTGCATCATGTATTCACTGTAAATTGCTATGGATGAAGGTTAGTCTCACAGATTAGGCGTTAGATTCATATCTACAGGCTGACGGCGGAGCAGCTAAAGTCTGGGGGAAGACCAGCTAAAGTCTGGGGGAAGGGGGCGGTCAACTCTCTTTAACTTCGTATTTGTTTAGACAAATCCGATCGCTGGAGGCTGGGTTCACACACACACAGACATGACCCCGTTTGGGAAATCATGTTTTGGAAAAACGTCCAACGCGAAAAACCGATCTTAGCATTTCGATTTGTCTGATTCCTTCGGCCTTTTCTTGTTTTTATTTTCCAAATGTTACATTTTAATTATGGATGATTCTGACATTAATTATACATCTGGCAATCTGTTATTCAAACACACCGTGTATCCCTGCCCTCAGAATTGTTAAGTGCGTCGGGTCTTTTTGTTTCTTGATGGCGATCAATGGGAGCTCACAGCAGATGGATCTATTGAATGTTAACCACGCAAGTCCAAATGGAGTGACACATTCTGAAAGTGGTGTTTGAGCACCTTCCTCCCACCCACTCCAAACACCCCAAAACAGCCAGCTTCAACCAGCTTTATCCAGCCTCAACCAGCAACAACACTCCCTTCATCCCGCGTTCGCAGCGAGCTGGTGACCACACAGCACTTTAACACTTGAAGCAGGCCAGAAGCCCCGCCCACACACACACACACCCCTCACATACCCGCACATACACATGGACACAGACACACACACATACACACAGACACGCATACACCCCCACACACACATGGACACAGACACACACACGCACACACACCCCCACACACACACACACACCCCCACACACACATGGACACAGACACATGCACAACCACACTCACCCACAAAACCACACACACACACGCACACACACACAGACACACACACCCACACACTGAAAGACACATACACACACACATAGACGAACACACACAGACAACCACACACCCACACACACACACACACACACACACACACACACACACACACACACACACACACACACACACGCACACACAAAAAACCACAACCACACTCACCCACACAACCACATTCACACCCACACACAAACACAAACGCACACACGCACACACACAGACAACCACACACCCGAACACACACACAGATACAGAGACGCACACACACACACACACACACTGCTGCAGTGCTGGGTCTGAATGTGGCCAGAATAACCAGAGGCGTGTGGAGATCGGAGGGAGTGAACCAGGCCACACATGTCTGGGAGTTATTATCTTGAAGCGGCCGATAACCACGGAAACACCAAACATAATCATATTGCTCAGTGCCAAGGGTGAGAGGGTGGGACTTCAACATGACTCCTCCATTCAAAGCCAATTAATATTTTACTGCAAAGCAATGAAGAAAGAGAGACATTGGAATATAAAGTGTAGGATAAGTAGGCAATGATTACAATTTAGAAATACTTTCGAATCAGTTTTTTTCTGTCGTAAATAATAATATATATTTTTTATTTTTATTTGAAAAACAAAAATATCATCCCAAGTGGCAAACTATATATACCCTCAATTTCTTTCATGCATTTTCTAGGAATAATTGTCAATCGCGACATTCATTGATTGCAAATTCAATTCAAATTCAAATTGCCATCAACTGAACTGGAGACGAGGCATGTGCCTGCCACTCCGAGGTTTGATATTCATAAGATTCCAACCAACCAGATCCAATTCCTTCTTTAGTCCGTCGTATAAATATGATTTGGTGAGCAATGCAGATGAGCTGCATTATTCATAAGAGGGCCTATATTCTATTATTGATTTTGTGATCACTTATTGATCTCTTACGCCTTAATGTCCTCTCCCTGGGGGATAAATAAAATAATCTAATCCAATCCAATCTAATCCCGAAAATAAATTAACATCTTCAACTTCCTGCACGAAAACGCTGAGAATCCCACAAACAAACAGGCCTCCCTCTGCAGTGAAGCTCTACATCTGCGGCTCTTCACCAATCCCCACTGTTATTCTGCTCGTACCCGCGCCCCCTGCTGAGCTGTGGGGAGGAATTACCGGCATGTAAACAACAAACAACAAACAACAAACAACCGAGGGGGCGGGGTCTGAAGAGGAGGACAGGCGACGACAGCGGCAGACAGCAGCGAGCAGCGAGCACTGCGCAGCGAGCAGCGATCTTACCGTCTTTCTCCGGCTGGATGCGGGAGCCTTTGTGCTTCCAGAACACCGTGGGGGGCGGGGTGCTGATGACATCACACACCAGGATGGCGGTGTCGCCCTCGTTGAACTCCTGGGGTGACGGCGCGTTGGTGAAGGTGATTTTCTCTGCAAAGAATCCGAGTCAGAGTCAGAGTTATTTTTATTACATTCTATTGTACACAAGAGTAGAATACTCAGGCTTGCATGGTTCCTCAACAGCCACATAGCAGCGACCATACAAGATGAAGTAAATAAAGGTGAATACAAATAAAAATATATATACAAATATGTACAAATATGAAGCAGCATCAATAGATCACAATAATAAATAATAATAATACAAATAAAATAAACAAATTAATAATAAGTAGAGAAACTAAAACAGTGGTAAGTAAAAATAAGTAAGGTTAGGGAATGAGGTGTAGTAAAGTGTAAAGTGTAAGTGTAAAGTGTAAGTTTGAAGTGTTTAAGTGGTAGGGGTATAGAAGATGGAAGGGAACGTTACTTTACGTACAAGATTACTGACAAAAAACACTCAGGGTTTAGGGGTGGCCTTTCTGATTGCAGGATTACAATTTGATAAGTTGAGAAGTTAAGCAATGTATAATACAACTGTGTGCAATACATGAGTACCCCCCCCCCAGACATTAGGGAAATGATTCACCGGTTAAAATTTCAAATGCTCCAAGTGTGCCTGCCATCCCAAAAAAAAAACTTGCGTAACCCCAGTTGAACCGCTTAAATTGATTAAATAATAAAAAAGGTAACTGTCCATGAGATTATTTTCCTGTATTGTTATACTTTCATTCATACGTAATGAAAGAGAAACATTTCATTTCTACCGGAGCAGAGCTGAGGCTGATGTCGGTTTTACCGTGCAGAAGAGAGTATGCAGGTTTCAATAGGCATACTTTCTCAGCCCACCGCTGAAGAAATGTCAGGTTTATTGATTAAGAGCCTTTATCTTAACATTAAAGATGCTAATCGACTTCAGAGGCCCACGTTGTGTTGATTTAGACGGCCGCCCACCAAAGAAAACACTCCCGAGATCCCACTGGAAACAGGATATGAACCCCTAAAGAAACCCATGAAGGGGGTCCCGCTGTAGCACTAGCTGTCAAGGAGGCGTCGTTAGCGGTGAGTGAGGTTGAATTAGCAGCGAACACTGAACAGTCCAACCAAAAGCGGTATGTCGAAAAATGCAAAAAAGCAATCATAGCCCTCAAAACAGGTTCTAACAAGAACGCTCGGTTAATTATCATTCTTCAAATGAATTATGAGTTTCAGCTAATCAAGAGCTTGTTGATCACAGCAGAGCAATAAGACATAATGAAGAGCAATCAGGGCTTTGAAAGGCGCTCTCGGCCAGCTGAGGTCGGCCTCTGATTGTTGATCGTGGTTGCAGTACAGGCTTTCCAATCCAAGGGATTCTACCAACTAAGCTGTGCCAAAAACATGTGGTCTCCTCAAGCGTCAGTGAGCACACTGACAATAGCAACGCAAAAGACAGGAGCGAAACGGAGGCGGCTTTGAACGAGGCCACGATTCGCTTCTTCAGAGATGAATGGATGGACTGTCAATATCCCATGCAGTCATTCGAATTCTATTATCATTTGATGCTTGACACATTTTTTTAATCAGCTGTGCCACAAAGAAAAAGCAATATGATTTTCAACGTTTTCCACTTTTTTCAAATATCAATCTTTTAATAATTGCGTTTTAATAAACATGTTATTTTTCAAATTAAATCTGAGTATTCGTCAACTCCATTCCCCCCTCTTCCGAGATGCACTCTTTGTGAATGGAAATCTCCGTACCGATCACGTTTCAAAGAAAATTTGACAACAACAGAAAGCCAATTCGGCAGAAGAAGTCGAACGTGCAGTGCTATTAGTCAGCCATGATGGTCTGGTGGGAATACATCCACGGCATGAAATTCTGTTCTTTGCTTAAAGAGAAAGAAAATCTGAATTGCTTCTCGCGCATTGTGCACCTTAAACAGTGTGCACCTTAAACAGAATGTTCCCTCGTTCATCAATCCTGTTTTTGTTTTCCTACACCAGCTGTTAGAGCATTGTGAGTTCATACACACTTGGATTACTTCCTCTAGTTGTAAGTGTGTGCGACTCCCTGACAAAATGGTGCTGGATTCGATCCCAAGCGTCTGAGGACTAGCTATGGGTAGGGGTACCCTTGAGCAAGAAGAGCAACCATTTACCTGCGTGCTTATTGACATGCATCATCTATTCACTGTAAGCTACTTTGGATAAATGTCTCTCAAATCAGGCTTTTGATTCATATCTACAGTCTGACGCCGCACCAGCTAAAGTCTGGCTGTGGACCAGCTAAAGTCTGGCGTTGGACCAGCTGACGTCTGACGGCGGACCAGCTTACGTCTGACGGCGGACCAGCTAACGTCTGCCGGCGGACCAGCTAACGTCTTACGGCGGACCAGCTAACGTCTGACGGCGGACCAGCTAACGTCTGACGGCGGACCAGCTAACGTCTGACGGCGGACCAGCTACAATCTGACGGCAGAGCAGCTAAAGTCTGACGGTGGACCAGCTAACGTCTGACGGCGGACCAGCTAACGTCTGACGGCGGACCAGCTAACATCTGACGGCGGACCAGCTAACGTCTGACGGCGGACCAACTAAAGCCTTTGGAAACGGGGATGTTCACTTCCTTTAGATTTGTGTTTGTTTCGACCAATCCTATCGCCAGAGGGTGGGATCGACCAGAACACAAACTTTGGCAGCTGTTGCTATCTGTAAAGAGTGTCTGTAAAGGTCTCAGATGAACACCCTGTATACTAGAGGTGGGAAAAATATTAGATTCTTCGATGCATCGCGATTCTGTGTAGAACGATTCTGTCTCGATTCGGATAAGTTAATAATCTGAATAAAAAAATAAGAAAATGTATATATATATTAAAACAAATTGAATTAAATTTGTTCGCCTCCGGCAACATTCTGTTCGACAGAGAGAAATAATTTGAGGAGTTTTAAAATTATTTAATTGGCCAATCTGATTCTTCTGGACGCCATTGCGCATAGCATGCACGCAAACTCACAACCAGACAAAAGAACGACAAACAAGTTCTTATTCATATAATTGACTAAGAGCAGCTTTTTCTTTAAAGACATAGAAAAGAAAGATTAGAAAGAAAAAATAAATAAATCAGTTTATTTTTTACCTAATTCCCTAGTGTGTTGTAATGCAAGCTGCATTGATTATTGCATTGAAAGTTTCATAGAAAGTCATCTTTGTGACAAAAGCTTTTTCTCTGATAAAATATTAGATAAGGTAGGAAAGTAGGAAGTGATTTGCAAACTGAGTAGCAAAGCAAAGCAAAAAGAAAATTGCTTCGAGATGCATCAATAATCGTTTTAGAAACCAATCGTTGACCTCTGAATCGGAATCGAATCGAATCGGGAGGTGCCAAGAGACTCCCGACCCTACTGTAAACTGGCCACTGTGGAAATAACCGCAGAAGAAGTCGTAACTGTCCTTGCGGGCCCCCCAGAATGTCTGCTCTTACGTAGTAGGAATCAGCCCCCACAAAACGGACTCAGGGTTCACAGACTAGGCAAATACAGGCGAATGACTACAAAGTGGATGCATGGTTGAAGTGAAGGAAGGCCTGGCCTCACTCAAACGTGGATACATGGGGGTAGCAGTAGATGGCTCATGAAACATGGATACATGGGTGTAGGCAGTAGATGGCGCATGAAACATGGATACTTGGGTGTAGGCAGTAGATGGCTCATGAAACATGGGATACATGGGTGTAGGCAGTGCGTGGCTTACGGTAGATCTTCACGTTGACCGTGGCCTCCGCCTGCCGCTCCCCATCCCTGGCCACGCACTTGTAGGTGCCGGCGTGGTGCGTGCCAGCTTTGTAGAGCGTGAGGGTGCTGGAGCTGTCATCGGTGGTCGTGGCCGTGATGTCTGGCCGGTTCTGCTCGATTCGGTCCCCACTGGGGCCAAACCACTCGATTTTGGTGGCGGTGCCCACGACTGCACGCACAGATAGGGAGAGGGGGGAGAGGGAGAGAGGGTGAGGAGGTGGGGAAGGGAGAGTGGGAGAGGGGCAGGGAGCGGGTGAGGAGGTGGGAAAGGGAGAGGGGGAGAAGGGGCAGGGAGAGGGGGAGGAGGAAGAAGGAGAGGAGGAGAGGGGAAAATGGAGAGTGAATGAGAGGGTGAGGAGGTAGGGGAGAGTTTGAGGGGGAGAGGAGAGAGAGGGGGCAGGGAAGATAGGGAGTGGGTGAGCAGGCGGGGGAGGGAGAGAGGGAGAGAGGGAGAGAGGAGGCGGGGGGGGAGGGAGAGGGGGGGAGAGTAAAGAAGAAGGATGGCATGAAAAGATAACCGGAAATATGTCGGAAAGGCCCTTGCCTACCTTTAAACATTAATATTTTATTCCCTCCTTTATCAATTCAAATCCTCCAAAACAATAACAGTACGTGTCTAACACAGAACTGTAATACTGGTGAACCGCGGCAGACACTGGGATTCATTCAGTGTTTCAGTGCACACAAACAAACCCATTTTAAATTGATATTGCCTTACCGTCACACAGGAAGAATTTGGACTCTCCCACGCTGATCTCGCCCTGGCTGGGGGTGATCTGAACCTCCAGAGATACTGCGAACACAAAGAGAACACGGGCGCCAGATGAAGAACCAGGCAGGCAGTAGTGGGCGCATGCTGCCATATGTTCCAGAAAGATAGGATGGCCGTCATTAGCTTCCATACGCTCCAACCGTTGGTGTTCGGGCGGAGAGCCTCGGGGGGAGCTCTTCTGAACGCCATCTGAGCGAGCGCCGACTCCCAATGTCGCCGTGGCGACGGTGGGATTGGAGAGTGAGCGCTCGCTTAGACAGACGGTGAGCAGGTAAACGTGTGTGCACCACAGCCCCTCTCCCCCATGAGGCTCACCTGGCCTCCAGCCCGCAGGGTCAGAGTGCGCTAAGCCTCTTCCCAACGTGTGTGCGGTAGTGTGGCTTCCCAGCACAATGAGCCTCCACAGAGCCGAATTCAACACATCGAGTGTGACAACATAATTCCAGGTCAGCTCTTAAGCTGGCACATTTTACAACCCCCCCCCCCCCTCCCCCCCCCTAGCAGCAGGCCAAGTTGGACTCCATCAAGGAGAGGGGAAAGCACTCAGCTTCAAAACGATCCCGGACACTTTCAACACTCGGTCACCAAGGCAGCCTGCCAGCTTGTGTGCCTGAACTATGTCTGATAAAAAGAGGTACGTTGGGATGTTGTGCTGAATTTCTTCTCTATCTCATGATGGGTACCGTTGCCAACACAAGCCGAAGCAATGCAATGAGTATTACAATGTTTTTCGGTATTCGAACGCAGGAGGGGTAGACGTCGGAAGGTGAATCACATCACGAGTGTTTACGTTTATCGGCCACAGAGTGCTTTAATTATACCACACAGAGAGATATTAAAGAGGTAACTTTTCGCATTTTCCCTCTGGGGTAAAACCGGTAGACTAGTTTTATTTATCACGGTTGTCACATTGGATCTGTGGGATAAAAAGAGCGGCGGTTCATTTGATCCTGCGCCAGGTGTCAGTACGATTATCACGACTCTGCCTGAGGTAATGATACAGGTGGAATGCAGGCAAGGGGAGGAAACATACAACAGTCAGAGCATAAAGCCCCACTGTCGTCAGGCGAAGCTACTCAAACAGGTTTTTATCAGAAACCCTCAAAAGATCTTTGAATAAAAGCAATCCATCTGGAGGCTGGTCGTTGTGTTTGCACACTTGTGGTTCCTGGGAGAAGGCAGGGGCGGGTTTCACAAACAGGTATGATGAAGTACTTTATCCCACACAAAGTGTTGGGTTATAACTATGGCCAGCGGGGCAGGATCAAGGATATAGTCGAGGATATTTTTGAGGACGATAGAGTGAGGGGGTGGAGTTGCCTAACAGAAACCTACAGTAGTAAGTATCCTTTTTTTTGTATCACAAGGATTCATGATCATCCAGCCTAGCAAACGCTGCCCAGATGATATCAGGAGAAGTGATGCTCATTCGTTCGGATGGAGACACAGTAGCAAGGGCTTTGTGATGCCCTTGACATCCTGCCCTGACCATAACCACTCTATCACTTCTTCAATAGCATTCCAACTCGCCCCCATTTTCGGTGGTCCGGTCATTCGGTGGTCCGGTCATAACGACATTAAGAAAATGTATTAACATTCACCAGCCAACACCCCCGGGCTCCCGATTCACGATTATCTCAGAAAGACTCGATGATACAGAGTCAGACACAGATATAAAAAGACTTCATCGATCCCGGTCGGAAAATGAATTAAAGGAGAACACAACGTTTTTTTTTATGATTCTGCGTTAATTGCTCATCAATATTCAGTCGCAGACTCAGGGGCACACAAGTTAGAGCACTGTCTGCAACCGGCTCTGCCTTCCCCTCCCTGCCACGGAGAAGAACGCCGGCAGAGAAAACACCGCCCAAGGGCGTGCATCTCCCACTGCACCAGTCACCCCCCAGCCCGCCCCCCCCCCCTCCCATACCCAGAAGTGTAGCAGTAAGATGGTGTTGAGTTCTGACTCGCCTCTTGCGGGGGGGGCACCAGACAGATCTGAGGCATCGGCGCCCTAATGGTTTGTCAGTCTGCGTTCTGACGGATGGCTGCGATGGGACGCTCACTTGGGGAAATTGCCTGGGTAATGAATAGAGGGGCGATACAAAGTGATGGCGAAAGGATGTGGTGTTGTCGTTAAGCAACAAAGCATGGGGGAGATCTGAGTCTTTATGGTTGTATTTCTCATGCCGGCGATGGAATTGACCATTCCTTTTCGTTACTCTCCACATCTTACGAGAGGTTTGTGTAATGTCGACACCCGGGATCGAGTGTGGAACCAGTGTGGAAGACACATCCCAAGGAGGCATGGATTGAACTTTGCCCGTGTGGATAATTGCCAGCGGTCCATCTCATTAGTATGTCACCTTACTGTCCTTGGTTTTTTTTTCCTTCTATAGTAAGACGGTGATGGCAGTTAATGTTGTCATCCATCTAAAGACAGCTCCTGTGCATATGGTATCACCGTCTCATGGGAACCTTTAGCCAAGAGAATACTGATGGTCAAACAATCGCTTAACGAAGGATAATGTATGATATTTTATAGCAAACCTAGCCTGGTAATTCTAGCCTGGGCTTGTCAAGCTTACCTAGGCTAATAATGCTAACCTCGGCTAGTCAAGCTTATCTAGGCTACTAATGCTAACCTAGGCCAGCCAGGATCATACTGCTCAGTAATGTTAACCTAGGTTAGAAAGGCTAATCTAGGTTAGTAATGCTTAGCTCGGTTATCCAGACTAGAAGTTCTAATAAGGCTAATAAGCCAAGCTACAAAGGCAAGTCTTGCAAACATCGAAAAAATGTAAAACATTGGTCTGAATATTCTTCTGACTAGTAGAGCATTACTAACATTAGCTCCAACGTCTGTGAACACAATCTCTAAAAATAGAGTGCCTCACAGAATAAACCGGAAGTATCCATCAAAGCATGCAAAAGATTAGATTCAGGCAATGAGTATAGGCTATGTGCAATCAATCACTACAGTGATGAGAATATAGAGTAACACGTTCCAGCTGAGATGAAAGTCTGCCAAAAGCAGCAAAATATGTTAGGACGCTTAGAACACAAAGCCCATGCAACAGATGTCTGAAATTACGGATGAGGATGACCTTTCCGATGCAGTTGTTACACATTGTCAAATGAAGGGCTGGATGTGCTCCTCTGTTTTAAATTCAGAGCAGCACCATGACTGTGTGGCACCTGATCCAAAAGTCTGATTCAATTATAGCTGACCTTGTCAAATTGAACCAGTATAAGGGGAAAGGCAGAGGTAAATGAAACTGTTTGTGTAACACATACTATTTGGCTATCACATCAGAATGGAGGTAGACCTGTATATTTATTATGCCTTAGTCATGATTCTCAGCCTACTTTTAAAATGCTGTGGTTGAAAAACAAAAACATGGCCGAAAGTAAGGGGAGATCATGTCTCGACAAAATTATCTTTATCACACACACGCACGCACGCATGCACGCACGCACGCACGCACATACACACACACACACACGCACACGCACACACACAGGAAATATACACAGGCAGCGTCCAGTGAAAAATAACTACTGTGACTCTGGCAAAGTGGGCATGCTTAGTGGGCCGAGTGTGTTTATCAAGGCTCTTGGATTCCTATGACAGATAGCAGGAGTAAGTGGGCTATGTGGAGTTAAGGGCAACAGGGTCAAACTACAGCTTCAAGTGTGGAATCGGCTGGATATGTTTTCAAATCATGGCTCCCAATCATGTTCAAGGGATGGTCCAAGCGATACTTTTGCATTGCAGCACAGAAACAGTAGAAAAGTAGTGGTAACATAGTTACGAATTAGAGAAATATGTATAAAGTTGAAGAGATATTAAAGTAGATATACAGCGTGAAACTCTTAGAAAAGTCCTTGGGCGATGTTCAACCTACCCCTGGTCCTGTTTTTATACAAAATTGTGAATTAGGCCCTTGGCTATATTAAAGCATCAATAGATGTTGATAACGATGTTAAAGTGTTGAAGTCGGTTTTACTCTATTGAGTTAAAACATAAGTTCAAGAGAAATTAAAGTAAAAATATAAATTCAAGAATATTTATTGACGAATTAACTAAGAACATTATTCTGTTCAAGACACATGGTGTGTTGAGCAGAATAATGTTCTCATTCTGCAATTCTGTTCAAGACACCATGTGTCTTGAACAGAATAATGTTCTTAGTTAAAGTGTCAATAAATATATATATTTTTAATAGACGCGATGTCAATTTTTGCAATTCTTCCAGAAACACTGGGCTATCATTGGTATGCTATAGTATCGATTTGGTGTCGATATCACGGAACCAAAGCTGGTAACGTTTCAAAGTCAAAAAGTTGGAATGGGAACAACACTAACACACACACACACACCCCAAGAACCCTCCCTGAACAGAAAAAAGACATTCCGTGCTTCAAGACCGTCCCCATGTCACAATGTAGAGCCATCACAGCTTTCATTAAAACGCCTGGCAGCCATCACCACGACTCAGCCTTCAAGGTCTGCCGTGAAGTGAAGAAATGAACGACACTTTACCAAGCCATCAATGCAGTCTGACTCAGACACACTTCTTTCATACAACGGATGTCTCTACATCAAATAAAAGGAGGCAGTGACAATATCAAATAAATTGTATTTTTTGGTGTGAAGGCTTCGCCTGACGAATTTGCACACCCTTGGTGGCTCCATTTCTGTGAAATAGCGTTTTCCAAAGAGCACAGCAGGCCTACTTTCCTGGAAGAATGTTCAAATGTTTTGAAGTTCGGCTAAGGTAAAACCTGTGGCTTGAATTCACTGTTAGAGTGCAGGATCTAAATCTGCAAAAGGAAAAATGTTTGTCAACTTTAGTTGAGGCTGTAGCTGTGCTGTACAGACACAGAAATGCATCATTATAGGCTGATTTGAAATTGGCTTTTATACGAGGGGAACTTGGAGCCCGAGGCGTAGCAACAACGTTATGTGCTGGTACTATAATTTATACTGCCATACAACTTTATACCACATTATGAATACTATACGCATCACTCGTTTATTGTGATGACCGTGGTGGATTCTTTGCTCCATGACATTTATAATTTGTGGGAACATATTTTTAAATAGCTGTTGGGGGGGTTGTGTTAAGGACTCTATTATTATCTCAATATATGCTTCTAACAAAACAGTATTCTTGATTTAATTTCAGTCAGTTGAAGCATGCAAGGTCGCTTGACCATCTATTGTACCAGACAAAGGACCAAAGCCCCTGATTTCAGAGTGAGCTGCCCTGATGACTCATCCTGTGAATAATGATGGAGGTAAAAATATATCTAAACATATTTGTTCGTATTTTCTCAAACCTGTGAAAATAAGCTCACACTAACATTGTTCCCCTCGTAGTATTGCATTTCATCTGCAAAAAACAGCAATGCAAAACCGTTTTCATATTCACCTCATGTGAGCAAACTGTCAAAAGGAATGCCGCAAATCCATAGGGAATTTCCTTGGGAGAATATCACTCTCTTGCTCTGTCACTGTCACGTCTCTCACTGAGAATCTTAAAAGCCTAGCACACATCTGCCGGTGATGGTGTATTTTAAAATTATATCAAAGTTAAAAACACTAATTGGTCTCCTCAGATGCTTGCATGATCGTGGCTTCTTCCACGTAAATCATTACAAACCGGGAAAGCTAGGACATCCCAACTCATACATTAGCAAGCTTCTAACAAGCTAGTGGGGACGGGTTTCGGTTAGGGAGCCTCAGAGAGACGCTGACCAAACGGCCAAGCAGTAATTGCTTGGCTACATAACTGCATGTTAATGGGTGTGCCCCTAAAGACCTTTTTTCCTTCTCCTTTTAAAAAGCCACGAGCAGCTACAGCGACATGTCCACAGCAACGATACAAACATTAGGTATTGATGTCTGTATACAACCATCTCCGATACATGGTGATAACAGAGACTGGAATGTGGTATTGTTAAGACGCCATTCTTGCTGCTGGGATACGAGTCAGAGCACATCTCCAGTAACACAGGACCCTCATGGGGGATGGGACTGGATGCAAGAGGGACATATATTGATCTTCCGGATTTATGGGCGTGAAGGGCACACTTAGAAGACACCCCAACGGTGTTATCAAGATAATTTGTGATTTTAAGCCTGCTTCCTCTCCTGCCTTGATGACATTGCAGACACCATGTTGAGCCAAATGGAAATAGATTTTTATCGGCTTGTTTCCTCGGAAACATTTAAGACGAAACAAGCTGATAAAAATCTATTTCCATTCCGGGGTTGTCTGCAGCCAATGTTTTCTTAACTACGCCGTGGTTATGCAAATAATGATTTTGCTAATACCAGGGATGCCACTCTTGCTAAGCGCCACATGAGAATGTTCTTTTTATGGCGCTACGCCTTGGCTTTTGCTAATAGGATTTATTCAATACACGGCAATGGTAAATAGTAAACTGACTGCATTTAGAATGCGCCTTTCTGTCCAGTGTCCACTCAAAGCGCCTTGCAATTTGTGCCTCTCATTCACCCATTCATACACACATTCACACATCGACAGCGGTGTCAGCCACGCAGGGCATTAGCCAGCTGGTCGGGAGTGGTTTGGGTGAGGAGTCTTGCTCAGGGGCACCTCGACACTCTAGCTAGGAGGAGCCCCAGGATGGCACCGTCAACATTCTGGTTGCCAGAAAACCTGCTCGACCACCTGAGCCACTGCCACCCCAGTAAACGCTTAAATTACAGTAGCATTGTTTTACATAGACATGATAGATTGTAACTCCAGAATATGGTAGATTGTATTTCCAGAATATATTAAATTGTATCTCCAGAATATGGTAGATTGTAGCTCTAGATTCTGGTAGATTCTAACTAGAGAATATGGTAGATTGTAGCTATAGAATATGGTAGATTGTAGCTATGGAATATGGTAGATTGTAGCTATATGGTAGATTGTTTCTACGGAATACGGTAGATTGCAACTCAAAGCTCCTTGAAGTTGTTTGCTTGTTGAACCTCCCTTGGGCGTAGCTTTGGATCAAGTACCTTCTTAATGAAAACATTTTAATAGGAATAAGGTGATTAATAAGGGAATTTAAGAAATTGTATAGCACAGATCAGACAAACTGAGGTCTCGCTTCATAATGTTTAAACAATCAGGTGTTTGTTTAAACATGAAGGTGTTGGACTCAATTACAGAGCTCTTATTTGAACACAATCTTCTTTGATCACATGAATTTGAATTCCACAATATCCGAGGCGTCCCGGTTCTGTTTGGGTACAGTCACTAGATTGAAGGAAAACATGAACTGTAGAATTAGATTGGATGCAGGGCTTCACATCTAAGATGAGGATCTGCACGGTAGCACCCACCATCACACTTCCTCGTTCAAGGGAACAAATTAGAAAATCCATTTTAAATGCATGGCAACATTTTCAAAAAGGGGTTTGACTGTATTGTGTATCTACAGGAGGTTTGTTTATATAGGAAATGCATTTATCCATCAATGCTACATTTAATAAATAAAATTACGGTTAGAACTTGTCAGACACAGAAACAGCTTATCTTGTGGGAATGTGCACTTTGCTACACTTTACTACACCGCTAAGAATGTTTCCGGTACAGGAAAGAGTATGACACTTGGGCACTTGCACCAGAGTACAGTTATGACTTCTAATAGTGAGAGATCATGGTTTTCAGGTTCTCTTTAACACAAAACTGTGATTAAGCTTAAGGCATACACTGTCATTAAGCAATAATGAAATGTGCAAATGCTTTTGTCAGAGAGCTTGTGTGTTGAAATTGCTTTATACATAATTTTGTTATAATGGCTTTGTTGGCATAATGAGATTTCCTTTGTTTCCTCTAATCCAATAAGCGGTGCATGATTTCTGACATAGTATTCGTAGCTATACTTGGGAAATTTACGTCCCAAATGAAAGTAAAGTGGAGAGGTCCTAGGCCGTATCCACCCACCCACCCATCCCCCGCCCCCACCCACACCAACACACACACGACCCAGGACCTTATCTTCCATGGCAAACAGATTGGGGGCAATTCCAGCCATGAGCAGGGAGGGGTGAAGGGGATGCACGGTTATCTCAGAAGCATGAGGACGGATGGAGAACCTCTATGTGGGAGGAGGCTTAGATTTGGTCAATAGTGGAAGACATTATCCCCAGCCTATTAGTTTGTGATAGAGACAAACATACATTATGATTGTGATACATGTTATTAATATTATATAATAAAAATGTATGAGCCCATAGCTCATACATATGGGTTCAAATGTATGAACCCATATAAGGCATACTAAATATTATTTATCTTCTAATCTAGTTACTATCTTATTGTATTACTTCTAGTACTCCCAATACTACTGTCTGGGCCTATTACCATTATTAATCTGATCTCTAGGTTGCTAAAAAAGTATCTCTCTCTCTCTCTCTCTCTCTCTCTCTCTCTCTCTCTCTCTCTCTCTCTCTCTCTCTCTCTCTCTCTCTCTCTCTCTCTCTCTACACATACACTGCATACATAGTATCTATCTACCTCTCTATGTGTCTGTTTGTGTGTATATGTATGCATGTATGCGTGCATGCATGCATGGATCTACCTTCGTATATCTATCTATCTATCTATCTATCTATCTATCTATCTATCTATCTATCTATCTATCTATCTATCTATCTATCTATCTATCTATCTATCTATCTATCTATCTATCTATCTATCTATCTATCTATCTATCTATCTATCTATCTATCTATCTATCTATCTATCTATCTATCTATCTATCTATCTATCTATCTATCTCTATCTATCTATCTATCTCTCTCCCTCTACAGTGATTTCATGAGCACCACTTGTTATTCTCTGTATGTGCTCCTAGGTGGAACAACTTGGTCTAAACCTACAGGCGCCTCACTGTGTAAGTGTACTTTGTATTTTGGAGGAAAAACTAGTGCAAAAGGGGTTTTAGGTGAGGGGGGGACATAGACACCCCCAAGATCAGTTCAGTTTACAACTTTCATTTTAATTGGCAAATCCGACCCTGGGTGTTTCTGTCTTTGGATGGAGATGAAACATGGATAGCCATAGCCGCGCATGCTGCCACCTCACGGCGGTAGCATTTCGTGCTAAAGCAGCGCACCAACATTGTCAACGTCTCACTGCTAGGACGTTAATGGCGATACACAACATGTTTTCATGAGAACATTAGCGCAGAGATTGAACTGGGTAGGTTATGCGTTGATTTGAACCATGTATTTTTAGTACCTTGAGGAGTATTGAAGGCCTTGCTAAACCGAGCATACCTAAATGTCAGTGCTAGCTTTGTTAGCGTTTTAGCCCAACTCGGCTGCCCTCTCATAAAGCCCTCAATGGGGCCGACGTAGAGCGGACCGGAGTGCTTTGTCTGTCCGGCTTGGCCCCACCAATACCCCGAAGGCTCGGATCCACAGGAAATTGCCAGGTTCCTTTAACCTTGGTTGTAGATTCAATTTTACCTTGTATGTCGGATCGAAAGAAGGAAGGGACATTCTTTCAATGTAATGGATTAAAATTGTAAAAATAAAAATTAGCATGCGATAGAGAAAGCCAACAGGGGGTATAGAGATATAGAGCGAGAGAGAATGACATAATTCTGTCTCTCTAACAAGAGCGTTAAACAGATCCGAGTGGGTTTAATCTTTCAGATTTATTTAATTATCATGGCTGGGGAGGAAATTTACTTCAGTGAGGAGGGTTGATGCTGACAACCTTTAGAGCACACATCCCATTAGCCGATGGAGAAATAATTGTTGTCTATGTGGCAACAGCAAGATGTTCCTCCAACGGTTTCATTCCTGCTCCTCTAACCGAGTCTCCAGGACCTGAACCGGGTCCTGAATACCACCATACTACCACTGCTTCAAAACAAAGCCCACGTGTGTTTTATATCGCCAATAAGCATAAGATATCCACACTTACACAGCTAGAGCACAGTGGCAAACACAGAGTACATCCTGGACACTCAGGAAGCAAGAATATAGCACTGGAATTCATGACAGTGGCATCTGGCTGTGTTAATTATTCATGACATTGATGAAAACCGCTGTGTGAGTGTGTGTGTGTGTGTGTGTGTGTTTGAACGTGCATGTGTATGACTGTCTGTCTCTGTGTGCCCGTTCTTCTGTGTGCGTGTGGGTGTGTGCGTGAGTGTGCCCGTGCATGTGTATGTCTGTCTGTCTCTGTTTGGGTACGCGTTTGTGTGTGTGTGTGTGTGTGTGTGTGTGTGTGTGTGTGTGTGTGTGTGTGTGTGTGTGTGTGTGTGTGTGTGTGTGTGTGTGTGTGTGTGTGTGTGTGTGTGTGTGTGTGTGTGTGTTTGTGTGTGCGTGTGCAACAACTGCACCACAAGGCAGAGTAGGATTAGGGCGTGTAAGCTAAAGTGCGGGTTATACATATTAATGATCCTTCCTTACTGAAGGTTGCACTGTCAGGATGTAGAGAAATACCTGGACTCATTGATTTGCCAGGAGGACTGTGTATCTCCATTGTACCTCAGTATTTACCGTGTTATCCAAGCAACACAACATAAAGCTGCTCTACAGGACAACAACACTCACTATTCTGATTTCCATTTCCTTCCGGGTCTATTATCATTGCCTCAATGCACCTCAATGCTGCTGCTGCTGCTGCTGTTGCTGTGTGTGTGTGTGTGTGTGTGTGTGTGTGTGTGTGTGTGTGTGTGTGTGTGTGTGTGTGTGTGTGTGTGTGTGTGTGTGTGTGTGTGTGTGTGTGTGTGTGTGTGTGTGTGTGTGTGTGTGTGTGTGTGTGTGTGTGTGTGTGTGCCCAGTGTGTAACGGAAAAGAGAGATTCTGTGGCTTGAGATGGGAAACACTGATTTCTTCCCGCAGCTGTAATCATGAAGTCCAGATGGAGTTGCTCTTATCATGTTCTGTCAGTCTCCCATCACAATGTACACTTCCCTGCAGCCAGCACCACATAATACTACCAATACTAATACTACTGCAGCCAGCACCACATAATACCACCAATACTAATACTATTGCAGCCAGCACCACATAATACTACCACTATTGCAGCCAGCACCACATAATACTACTAACATTATTACTACTGCAGCCAGCACCATATAATACTACTAGTACTAATATTAATACTACTGCAGCCAACACCACATAATACTACCAATACTAATACTACTGCAGCCAACAACACATAATGCTACCAATACTAATACTATTGCAGCCAGCACCACATAATACTACTAACATTATTACTACTGCAGCCAGCACCACATAATACTACTAGTACTAATATTAATACTACTGCAGCCAGCACCACATAATACTACCAATACTAATACTACTGCAGCCAGCACCACATAATACTACTAGTACTAATATTAATACTACTGCAGCCAGCACCACATAATACTACTAATATTATTACTACTGCAGCCAGCACCACATAATACTACTAGTACTAATATTAATACTACTGCAGCCAACACCACATAATGCTACCAATACTAATACTACTGCAGCCAGCACCACATAATACTACCAATACTAATACTATTGCAGCCAGCACCACATAATACTACTAATATTTATACTACTGCAGCCAACACCACATAATGCTATCAATACTAATACTACTGCAGCCAGCACCACATAATACTATCAATAATATTACTGCAGCCAGCACCACATAATACTACATATACTAATACTACTGCAGCCAGCACCACATAATACTGCCAATATTACTACTGCTGGAGCAAGCACCACATAACACTACCAAATACCAATACTAATACTGCAGCCAGCACCACATGATACTACAAATATTAATACTACTACAGCCAGCACCAAATAATACTACCAATACTTATACAGCGGCAGTAACACCCACAACAATAATAATAAAACAAAGTAATGTTACCACTAATACTCATACGACATCTTTCTTGTTGCAGCAACAACGACAATACTACCAATAAGGCTACTCCTTCCCTGCTGCAGAAAGGACCACAGCAAGAATAATATTAGCAATAATACGTATAACACTAAAACTACCACATCACTGCTTCAGAAATAACAACACAACAAGAATGACACTAGCAATAATATTATCAACACTAAAACGCACAATTCTCTGCTTCAGAAATAACAACCCAAAAATCATAATACTAGCAATAATATAATCAACACTGAAACTACCCATTTTCTGCTTGAGAAACAAGAACCACAACATGAATTATTCTCCAAATAATACAAATAATAAGAACACTTATAATGCAATCACTATCCTGCCGCAGCAATAACAAGCACACTGCTACCCTGGCTGCAGGATATGTACGCTATCAACAGCTCTACTGCTGCTACTGCTACCAATACGTTGTGATAAGGATAATGAAGCTACGCATGATGCAGGGGTTAATTCATGCAGAGTCGGCAGGTCGTGTCATTGGGACCCGGTGCTAAGCAGCCCTCACCCCCTACCCCACTCCAACGCTCGCTCACTGTGGGATCGCACTCATTATCTATTATCCAAGCCTGTAAACACACACACACACACCCATACACAAACAGCCAAACTTACACACACACACAAACAGTGGCACACACACCCATACACAAACCCACCCATACACACATAAACAGCATCACACACACCCACACACACACACATTCACAGATACACAGAAACCCACACACACAGTATAACACACACACACACACACACACACACACACACACACACACACACACACACACACACACACACACACACACACACACACACACACACACACACACACACACACACAAACACACACACACACACACACACACACACTCTCTGGGGAGCTGAGGGAGTCTGAGTCTCACTGTGTCCCGAGGTCTCTGGCCATACTAATTGTGATCCAGGGAACCACACAGCGAGGAGACCTGGAACGAGAGCTCTGGCCAGCTAGCATTAAGCACAGCAGAGGCCTTTCTCTAAGGAATCGCACACTATACCACATCACTCAGAGACACTGACCATCAATTATTAAACTGATTGCAAATACAGACACAAACAAAGATCTCAATAAGTTAATTGGATTTGATTTGAAAATGTTAAGAGTGTTAGAAGACAAGACCATGTTTAGGTAAAGTTTCGAATTTGTGTATATGGAACTGATTGTTTGCTTTGTATACTCTTGCACTCCTCTCTTAAAAAGACATAGTGTTCAAAATGTTTCAACTGGTCAACAGTTTTGAGAAACTTAAATATTACATTACATACTTACAAATATTAAAGTCTTGCATTTTCTATACAGATCATAAAGTCGATTACCTAAACCATTTATGCTATTTGGTTTAAATGTAAGCCTTACATTTTTACATTTCACACACCTGATTAGTGCTGCAAATTAAAAATCCAATGGACTGGAATGATTTGATCTTTGTACATCATGATCATTTTAGGGAAAATGGAAAAAAGTAGCAAGTGGATGTATTTAGTTCACATTGAAATCAGTTTCTTAACAAATGCAAATGTTAAGCACTGATTGAGTTTCAATAATAAATTAGCGTCGACTCCTGAACTGAAAGCATCCAAGAGCCTGCTTTTAAGAAACAAGTCAGAATTTGCTTGCTACTCATGATTCTCAACCGGTTATACTCATTGCTGGCAGTTGCTATGGAAACGTGTTTTCTCTCTCTCTCTCTCTCTCTCTCTCTCTCTCTCTCTCTCTCTCTCTCTCTCTCTCTCTCTCTCTCTCTCTCTCTCTCTCTCCCCATCTATCCCTCCCTCTCTCGATTTTTTTTCCTCCTCCTCACTCTCCCTCCCCCCTCCCCCTCCCTTCCCCCCTCCCCCTCCCTTCCCCCCTCCCCCTCCCTTCCCCCTCTGTTCTCCAGACCGGGGTTTGATTGGTCGGTACAGTACAGCCTTCCTACGAATGAATCAACATTAAGGGGGCGTCAATATGGGGACCTACACTCTACCTTCATCATCATCGCCGCCACCACCACCACCCCTCGGGCAAAGGCTTTGTCTCTAAACACCTGTTTCAGGCGATACCAGGTGCAGGCGCTGTGTGCTAAACCCATTTTTCCAAGGGAACATTGAAATCACATGATCTATAGGGAGACATTGATTTGAGGCAAAGCGCAGGTGCTTTACATAACCCCACAGCAAAAGCAGCCATCCATACCTCCACCACCACAACGGCCAATCGCCAATCTCCCACCATCTTCTTTGCGATGCTCCAACCTTAAACAAACACGTCTAAATCCAATCAACGAAGGGAAAATGAAAGCACAACAAAAACAGTCTGGGGATTTAATGGATGATATGTTAATATTTTTTCCGACCAGTCACCGGACACGCCTGGGGGGGGGGTTTGTGGCGGTGGGGGCGCGCTGTGCGAGCGACTGAAAGAGGGCAGAGAAAAACACTTCTATCACGCAGATAAGAGGGATGTTTACAGGTTATGTAACGGGGCTGCACACATTAGGATGAACAAACATGTCAGGGGACTAAGCACAAAGCTGACGGAGTGGGCTGGAGACCGCTAGCCTGTGGATGTACTTGCTTTTGTTTTTGTTTCCAAGTAGTAGCCTGAATTTCTCTGCCTAATTCCCCTAAAATAATTGCCTATTATGAAGTTGTCGAGATTTGCGATAAAATGACCTCATTCCCTATTGTAGTTTTTCCTTTTACTCTTTAACGTAGGCTATTATCACTGTTCTGTGCTTTTATCGTGTGTGCATACATAACCCTTGCCATGTCATAATAATTCAACTTAAATGACTGCTTCGTACTGCTACACTTTCCATAACACCCTCTGACTTTGACTCTAGTGTTGAGAGGTGTGCTCACCAGCGTCTCAGAACCACCTGTGACAGCGCCGTGATTTAAACCTCACCCCTGATCAGCGCAGCAGACTACGCCTCACCCCTCAGCCCCGTCTAAAGACCGCCGTGGCAAATGTGGAAACGGCTGTCATCTCCAGTCCCCGGGCTGATGCACATTAAGACGCAACACCCGACCTCACATCTACAACCAATTCCTCTTCCACCCCCCACCGTCCACACACACACACACACACACACACGCACACGCACACGCACACGCACACACACACACACACACACACACACACACACACATACACACACACAAACACACACACACACACACACACACACACACACACACACACACACACACACACACACACACACACACACACACACACACTGCCCCCAACTGTCCACGTTATCGCATACGAATCCAAACACATAAACAGCCCGCCGTATAGTGCTGGGTGAAGCCTCCTCCCTCCTCCCCCCCCCTCCTCTCCCCTCCCCCCTCCCCTCATCGAGGACCAGAGCGAACTCAATAAGCAGCAGTGCACTCCAGCGGAATCTGCACTCATTCTGGCAATTTAGCACCAAGTGCCCCTCAGCATCTGCCTCAGCTGCACACCGCAGCCCTGGGAGGGCGGGGGCGGTGGGGGCGGGGGATGGGGGGGGGGGGCCCTGGGTGCGCCTGTCTGGGGCCCATCATGCCACACCAAGCCGGGGCCGTAATGAGACAGCATTTAGGAGGGGCTGGATGCAAGGACGCTACCACAAAAAAATAAAAGGCGGATGTTTTGCTGCCAGCGGGGGGGGGGGGGGGGGGGGGGGGGCTGCGGTGGAACAGGGGAGGAGAGAGTGCTCGTGAAATGAAAAAAACACAGAAAGAGGTTGATTAGTTGCTTATTAACGCAATTAGGCCGCGGATTGAGGCCGGCGTAATCCTTGCGGCGGGGGGGAAAAAAGAGGTTTGTCATCGATGAATAACTAATTCTAGGTTGTGTTAAGTAATATTAATCACGGCTAAGTTGCCCACTTTGATGTTGTCCGTTGTTGTCCAGGGGAAAACGGGGCGTGCGGGAACGGAAATCCCGGCGTTTAGCGAAAAGGTAACTTGGCACAGTATGTGACGGCAGAAATAATTAGGGGAACAAGCTTCCTAATTACGCAGACGATTAAAATATACGTTCATGGGGCTGAAATATTTTGTCTTTCGAGCAATCACGGGCTCAGCGAGTCTGCCATTAACCGTAATTGTGTTCTTCAGATCCTTGGGTGAAGCACCAAATCATTTGCAGTGAGGGGGGGAGGAGGGGGGGGAGGAAGGGGGGGGGGGGGGGGGAGGGGAGAGGAGGGTTGGGAAGAGCGTCACCGGCACGGTGGTGGGTCTGCGGGAGCCCATCCAGAGATGGTGAGTCACGACACACACGCTCCTGCGATGATGATGATGATGTAAGCCAAGCCAGCATACTTCATTATTCGCTGCTGCTGCATGATGAGATAGCCGTTTCGGCCCTCGCACAATAAAGCATATTCTGTCCCAGCAAAAAGAAAAAAAACACACACACAATCACCATCCACATCTGCTAATTACCGGGAAAACAAAGGGGAGATGGAGATGGAGAGAGAGATAGAGAGAGGGATGGAGAGATAGACAGAGTGGTAGAGAGATAGAGGGAGAGAATGTGGAAAGGGGGAGGGAGGAGAGGGGTTGGGGAGCCACATTGACCACTCAGCCACAAGCTGCCAAGGACCGTACAGAAGTCCGCGCCTGGCACATCCTCACAGCTCTCTCTGTGGCTCTATTCAGGAGGCAGACTCACTGGGGGGCCGGATAAGCCTGCCTGCAACTCCACCAGGGGGGGTGGATCAACAGAGGAACGAGGGGAGGAGGGGGATGTACCGACTTGGAAGAGGCCAGACAGTAGAAGAGGCACAGAGGAGCAAAAAAGCCCAACACTATGTCAGGGTTTGGTAAAGTTGTGAGGATGACACACAGGGTGTCTGGTCACTTCGGCCGTGCCCCGTGAATGGAGCACAGTGATGCTTAGAGACAGCAGGTCGGACAGGTGTCGCACTAATTAGTATGAAGCACGTAATTATAAAGAGAGGGAAGGCAACTTGGAGAAACTCGCCCGAGTAGGCAAGATTTTGGAAGTATCCAACCGGAAATATCCCACATCCGCCCTTTAGGACTTCCTCAAAACCCACTCCGCCGAGAGCTAGCTTTAGCAAGGGGGTCTCCCCGGCCTTGGGGTAGACTCTGTTCACGTGCACTGAGCGTACGGGCAGAGCGCGCACGGGTAGCCAGGGAGGTAGGTTGACTGACAGGTAGGCAGTCCAATCGTTTCATTTGGCCTGATGAAATGATTGGCTAGGGTTATTACAGGCCTATTACAGGCGACTGCCAGAGATACTGTTTTTTTTCTCTCTCGATTCATCAGAGCATTTGATTTATTGATTACTCTCTGGATGCGAGGACATTTCAACAAATACGACAAGAAATAGCTTCTAAAATGAATTGCCTACCCTAGCTTTAAAGGGTTAATGACGTTAAATAGCTGAAATAGCCTTGATAAGAGATACATGTACCCTGCACAGCTGAGGGACCAGCCAGCCATCCATGCAACCAGCAACGGCCAGCAGAACGATTGCTGCGCATCTATTGTGCTGAAATGCATCCCAAGGAATCCATACTGCCTTCAATCGATAAGCAATACAGCCTGAAAAACACTATCTTCCCATTGTTCTGATCTCAAATCGATGACAATGTACGAACAATACAGAAATAAAACACTATCTTCCCATTGTTCTGATCTCAAATCGATGAAAATGTACGAACAATACACAAATATCGGTCTATTGCAGTTTGTATCGGAAAATGCTAGAAAATAGAAACGATAATATCAATGAGAGACACTGCCTCTAGTCTGGGAACGAGTTATACAACATGTTAAATGTTCATTACCAATATGAAAGCGGTTGGTTGTGCATCAGTCTTCTGAGCAGTAACAGAACATAAGAAATCAAAGCCATTGTCATTTGGATCATGGATTCTAGTTTGTCAATGCTTGTGTCTTCCCTTCTGGCTCATGAGACAGCAACGAAACCCGTTTGACATTCAATATTTCCCCCAATGTTGAAAAGAGATAAATATCTTGTTTGAACCACGGGACATTGGGCAACGTTTCACAGTCTTAGTCATCGGAATACAGCAATTTATTTTTGATGATCCGAGATTAATTGGCTGCAAACAGCCAGCTCTCTGCACCTCTGCATTAGGCCTCCCAAGGCCTGGATACAATTTGCAAGCAGCAAAATTTCAAACTCCAATAATTTTGTAATTATTGAAAGAAAAAGGTCGACTTCTTTCCCCCGTCCACAGAAATAAAGGATTACACTTGCTTCCATGTTTAAAAAGTGATTCCAGCTTTCAAATTTCACAGCTCACACTTTTATGACATTCCTTACATGGTCTAGTGATAATAATTAGAGTTATAATAACTAGGTCAGTCTTCCCTTAGAAAGCAAGCAGTCTCTCGGGCAAACACAGGGCTTACATGCATGTGTTGACAAAGCCCTGTGTGGCCAACGGTTCCTTTCTTCGGGACCGGAGGGTTTTTCCGATTTGCCAAAAGTCGCTTTCGATTTGTGGTCGTATCAATAGCCACATTTGAGTCCACTCTTTCTGTATTGACTCAGCTCGGAAAAGGAAATAACCTCAAAACAATACCCCCCTACTGCAACAAGCATAATGTATGAGCCCCCAGCAACCCACCCCTCCCCCCACTTAGAAATGTTTAAGCAGGCCTCAGATTCCCCCCAACGTGAATTGCCAATTGGCTTGGCAGCCCCATGCTGCTACACAATTTCTGCTCTTCTAAATGAATGGAGACACGGTGTGAAAGAGACCGTGGGCAAAGAATCTCTCACCGGCAACAAAGACAAGCGCAGCACTTAGAACTTCACTTCATTTAGATTGAGGAGCCCTCAATCTAAATGAGGAGTGTTAAGATAATATGTGCAGGGAACACACCGCACTGAACGCCTCCGCGCCTGGCCCCAGCTCCTGAAAGTTTGTTTTGTCATCTTAATTCCTCTGGTGTGCCTAAATAAACGAAGCCCAAACTTTCATTAATAAACATCTCGGAATAGAACAGAAAGCTTTGTGTGAAGATCTTCTCTTCAGTTGTCAACATTAACAACACCGTGATCAGAGATTCTAAACGCACTACTGTTACGCCAGCCTGCTCCTAATGCGATGGCTGTGGGCCATTTGCTCACAGCAAATGTCAACTGGGATGAGGGCCTAAAGCGAAACTTGCATAAATAATGTAGGATTCCACCCACATAGGAAGTGCTGATCTGAGGGCTGTCAAGCGATGTCGCACGGTGATGCATGTTGGGGGAGGACAGTGCAAGTCTGGGTCGACCTCCATATCCCCCAGTGTTCCACACCGCAACGAACGGCGCTCAGCCGTAACAAAACCCCGCCGCCCCTCTCAGAAGGGCGGGGTCACTCTCTGTCCTTAAGCAAACTGTCTACGGATTGGATACCTCTCTGTGACACTTGCAACAAGCATTTTTCAGAAAAAAGAGAAACAATAAATCGCTGTCTGCCAAGTAAGGATTGAACCAAGTGCCAAGCACTAACAATCGCTAGGTTAACCCATTCCCCGTATACAACAAAGATAGCTAGGATAAGATGCTACACAATGCTAAGTACTAGGACGTACAGCATGCGATAAGTGTGTACATTAAGTGCCAGGGCGTATAACTTACAAAAAGTGTGTAAGAGGGGTATGGGGGAGTGGGGAGGGCTCATGCCTCTATAGGAGGGAGATCAATAACATCACAACGACATCCTCCATAGTGTTATTTTGTGTGAAACGACCCCACCAAAGCACCGCTGGAAGTGTCTGCCAAGGCTGCAAAGCACTGAAGTGTAAATATCACGCCGGGTAACTCAACGCGTGCTGGAGTCTTCCAGGAGGGTCAAAGGTCACGGCGTTATCTCTCCCTCTCTTTTGGCGGGTGCGGGAGGGCGCCGGCCTCTGTCGTTACTCTGTTAAGCACGGGGCCAACAGATGGTGCCCCGGCGCTGCCACTCCGACCAGAGTGTTTGAAGGCTGGCTGAGGAACATGACACGACGCGACTCGCTCCCTCGCAAACGCGACGAGGGGTGAGGGTGGGACGGAGGAAAGGCGATCGCCGCGGTGATTGCACACACACAATGAAAACGTCAGACAATGGACGCCTAAAAGATGGATCTAATTGAATTAAAGTTGCATCGAGGTCAGCTCGAGTGTCTGCTACGACCGTAGGCCAGACTGAAACCCACGTGAACAGATACCGCACGCCCGCCACGGATCAATACAACTCCTGGCTGGTCCTCTGCGAGGGAAAGAGCAAGGTTGCACTCTGCATCCGCTGAGACGCCCGATCGGGGCGTGGACTGTCGTCACAATCGCCCCTACGACGAGGCCGACAGATGGTCCGACGAGGCCCCTCCTTATGACACTACGAGAGCTCACTCCCACACACCTCCCCGACCAATCAGAGGCTGAGCAGTAAAAATAGACGTGAGGGTAGGGCATGCCCTGGGAGGGAGAGGGTGGGTAAAGGGATGAGCACTCACTTCCAACGGGCTACAATCTCCTGAGACAGCTCCGCGAGACACGGGCTCCAATGCCACTTCCATCAACGTTTACAACCGCCTTCACACTCTGATACATTGGGTGCTGCTTGAGGGGAGACACCTGATTTATCCTGCTTAGCTCTCTTTCTCTCTCCCTCACCCCCCTTTTCTACGATGCTGTCCAACTAGCATACACAACACAGTTGTCATAGATGCACAGCTTCTGTGGAACGTGTGCCTCTCACCTCCATACCGCACGCCACTCCGCTAAGCCTATGCTAATTGTTTAAGCCAGTTGTGTGTTTTTTTAGGCTGAGTTGGGCTTTGTTTACAAAATGGCGTTAATGAATGACTCTCCGCCTCCCCGCTGAGCCACAGATCTCCATGAGTCATGTGTGAAGCTGGAGGTAATTAAGTGAAAGGATAATTAACGGTTAACATTGAGGAACATATAGGCTTCTAATTACCCGGTTTGCGTTTACCGTCCGTTTCGAATTAGGTTTGGGTTGGCCTTGGTTTTGGCTTTGGCTTTTCCACGAATGTTGGTGTTAGTCTTCCATGGATGATTTGTAAGAAATTAATGTTAATGTCTGCCGTTATTGCCGAATGGTTCTTTGTTGCCTGCTCCATCAAGTTTATTATCAACTACTTATGTCCTACTTCCAACATATCCCAGTAAATGGAGATGAAGAATGGGTATATTTACATGCTATGTTCTTAACGAATGGAGGTCAATCACAATACAGTTTTCAACACTAACTAATGTAGCCATATACAGTAACTATTTATCCTGGAAAGGCATTAAGAGCAATCATTGATACAATTGCTGCATCTCCAACAACGAAAAAATATGAGAACAATATGTATTTCTTATGCATCATTACTGTGTAAAATAAATAATAAATGTATTATTGACCTTATTTTACTAAAGTTACTGACCCTATTTGCATAAAATTCAATATTATATACAGAACCTATATCGCTGAACGCATACTACAATATTTACATAATGCACTGACCCGACAACCAAAAAGGTTGGAAATCCCTTTGCTCCAGCTTCACAACAAAGAACTTCACAATAAAAGCACAATTTATCACACTGATTCCACTCGGCAAAAGACCCGTAATGGCAGTGTATTCACAGGTTCTAAAGGGACGGTTGTAATAAATAAATAAAGATTGCATATCACACATTGTTGCATATCACACATTAATCCGTAAAAAAAACAATATTTAAAAAAGGTTTATTCCTCCCCACATCCACCAGAAGGACCACGTACCCCCTGTTCCAGCAAGGACATCGCTATCTCAAGCAAACAAGCCGTCATTTCAAAACAAGAGGTGATGATGAGCTTTTCAAATGTCATCCGATTGTTCTTCTGAGCGCTGCAAAACAAATTGTCAGCCGGCTGCCTGGAACCGGTCAGCGAGCCGCCGCCAGGACAGCTGCAGAACCTGCAAATCACACGGGAACTACCTGGACGGGACGAGGGTTAGCACAAATCTATGTTTGTTTTGGGGATTTGGGGCTGGGCTGATGCTTTGAAGGGGGTATGTGTGTGTGTGGGGGTGGGGGGGGGGGGGGGGGGGGGGGGGGGGGGGGGCTCTATTGATGTCGCCAATGTTCAAAAATGCTAAGTCCACTGTAACCACCGCAACAACAAAAAATAAAAACAACCTGACTGTGGAGATAACAGCCTAACAGACTACGGGCACCCCTGGAAACGCTTCATTGAAAGTCAGAGGTTGGCAGGAGACTTCAACTGTCGCAGGCTGTTGAGAAATGATAGGTCTTTATAGGAGTGTGTGCATGTGAGGTGCCACACAGAAAGCTGACCACCGCGACAACACCGCTCCGAAACAAGAGGTGACCCGGTAGCGTCTGCCGGCTGAAACACAGGGCGGATCCTGTTCACTCAGCGCTGTGCTCCTCGCCTCCCCCCCCTCTCTGCCTCCTCAAGCAGAAAAGCATTCCCAGCGCCGCCGCCGCCGCTGGGCCGTGTTCAGCTCTGACTCGCCGCGCCCAGCAGATGGCAAACATGTCCGAATTATGAGGCAGCGTGTGTAACAAGGGGTCATACATTTAAAATCTGCTCACGGAAACTTTCCAATTGGATGGTTCCGCACAACAAAGTCGAACTTGGAAGACAATCAGGCCCTTTCCCCCCCCCCCCCGGACAAAAGCTGAAGGAAGTAAACCCCCATCCAAACCCCACCCCCATACGCTGGGGTCTTTTGGTGACTGTGACTGTTTTGTGAGATAGTTTGATTTCCTTCAGATGGCCCTGTCATCTACCCTCCATGGCATCTAATGCACACAAACAAGATGGGGCCACGCTGGGCTTTGTGACACATCCGGCTCTGTTTGGCCAAGAGAGGGAGGAGAGGGGACTGTAGCCATGGGGCCAATGAGTCACCCCCGGAGAATGGGCTCTTGAGGGTGAGAGAGGGTGACAGAGGAGGCCGAAGAGAGCCTGAATGAATCATTATATGCAGATCGCTTCGGAATGTAGGACTACAAAAACGCACACACCTCCGATTCCCATCCTGAATTTCTGTGTATCCTGTGTAATGCTCGCTGCAAGAGGTCATGAACGTGTTGAACGGTTCTTGAGGATGAATGGTTCAGTGTGGTCCCATTCTTCGACTTCCACCGAAGGATTTTTAAGCTCTGTCATTGCGGTTGATTAAGACATATTTTTGTGCGTCTACTAGTCGTACCGACTTTCACCTTCCCGATATCACTTCAACATTTAAATAAACTACTGTCGGCAAATCCATTCTCTGTGCCATCTCCGGCTGATTAATTTAATAAAAAAACAGGACCTAAAGCACTGAATGTAGATTAACCCAATTTGGAATCGTGTCCAAGGTTGACTTTCACACAGTCTTCTAGAAACAAAGCCCTTTCAGGGTTTACAGCATTGTTAGGTGGGGCAGGGGAGTGGAAACACGGCACTGTGTGCGGGCTTCAATACGTGGACCGCCCATGTCCTGGTCGATCGCTGCTGTGTCTTACAAAGCAGAGATACCCTTTGTTATCCTCATTGAAGGCGATAAAAAGGGATTATAAAAAGGTAAACTTGTGCCGACGAGGACATTTGTGTGCCTGGAAAGTAAACAAAGTACGAATATTGAGGCCTATCCATATATGCCGGTAAATTGAACCAAACTTGTTGATGTTGTTTAGGTCTTTACGTCAACAAAGAGACAGCCTTTGGGTGAGGAATATCGAAGAGTGTGAGAATAATTATCAAATTACTTGAATACAATTCATATTTATCGGAAACGTATGGTTCGTGCAATGGCACTTGAAATGCAGTTGGTCTTTTATGTATTTAATTGAACTGGGAGAACAATTAACTTTTTAGATACTTTTTTAATCACAGTATTGAAAGAACACCACCTTGGTTTAAACCTATTTGTTAAATTGCAGTACGAGTTTAAACTTATTGCACTTAGAACACAATTAAATAAAAAACGTTAATTACAATAATGTCAATTTGTGTAAAACTTTGCCTATTACCAAGGTCAATAGCCGTGGCTTTTGAACAAATTCCGGGGTGCTTTGGTGTGACAAGTGACAGCATTAAAACTTCACAGGAAAAGCGATCAATCCGTCGCCTTTGAGCCCAAAGAACACTTTGAACGCCATTCAGACCCCTAATCAAATTAAAAGGAAAAGAAACACAATTATTATGTGCCTCTTTGTTGGCCTTGCGCTACGATAATTCAGTTGTAACGGGTAGCCTTTAGTCCAACACCACTAGAAAGGGCACATCAGAAGCGCTACGGCTCCCTTCCTAATGAGGAATCACAAATTGGGAGCATGTGGCTCTGGAGGTAGAGCGGGCTGGTACCCAGAAGGTTGCTAGTTTGATTGAGTGTCAAGCTGTCACTGAGCAAGGCACCTCCCCCTAACTTCTCCTGACGAGCTAGCTGTCGCATTGCAAGGTTGACACCGCCGTCGGTTTGTGAATGTGTCTATGAGTGAATGGGTGAATGTTATACAATGGGTGAATGTTATATGCAATATTGTGCAGCGCTTTGAGTGGCCACTGGTTAGAAAAGCGCTGTATGAATACAGTCCATTTACGAAGCCCCGGTGCAAGGTGAGGGTTTAGGTTAGGGACACATTACTACATTGTGATCTTACTCTACCTCAAAAGAACAAACTGTACTGTACGGCCTGAGATGGATGCGTTTATGAAAGCATCTGCAAGGAGGTTACTATGGTCACTGCCGGAGACACAGGCCTGTACCCGGGGGCGTTGCACAACCCATTGTCCCTGGTCTGGGCAAATTGCTGCGTCCTCCAAGGCCTCAATAAAGAATGAAGCGCCGTGTGCGTGGATGCATGAAATATGGAGACAGCGTTCCTTTACAGCGCATAAAAGATGCATGTCTTGCTGCGAGATAAGTTATGCATTCATTGTCTTAGACCAGAGAGCCGCTGGTCGATTGCGGAAAATAAAAACTTTCCATGAGAGGGACTTGTCACGGTCGGCTCGTCGCGGCTTGGTGTCGAGGCCTCTTCTAGCATTGAGGGTGTCGTTCCTTTTTTACTGTGAGGAGACACACACACACACACACACACACACACACACACACACACGCACACACGTACGCACGCACGCACGCACGCGCGCACGTGCACACACACACACACACACACACACACACACACACACACACACACACACACACACACACACACACACACACACACACACACACACACACACACATCCTTTCCAGACTTTCCATTACGATATTGACAGGTAGATTGATAGGTTGACCGCCAGGTGGATTTGCGTAAACGTTCTCTGGCTCTATTTGGACAGAAGCCCATTAGTTTCTCAGTGGGAGGTCTGTCGCTGAACATCAGCACGGGGGTCATCTGTGAGACAACTGGTGCATGTGGATGCCTGTGAATTCAAACGGGCATTTTCCAGCCTGTTTGCTGTCCGAGCCTGGATGTTTGGCCTAGATCGCAGACTCACCGGATCTCCATTGTACGAGAACCTATAACCACGTGTCACGACTCGAGTCGACTGACCGCAATGTGTCTCGCTCTCTCGGTAGCGTGGGTCGGGATCGCAGATGCGTCGTTTAGACACCGGAAGAGCGTCAGCGGCCCCTCCAGGCCCCTAGAGGCCCCTGGGTTACATTTGAGTGTACGATTAATGCTGGCTCGGTCGAAATCGGTTCCAGCATTTCTTTCCCTTTTTGAAGAAAACCTTTCAAGGGTTTCAGGAACGTCACAAACAAAACAACGACAGCCTGTTGAAAGGTGATGTTCAGTTCATCGCTCCAGGCAGGGATAAGAACCTTGGGAGTCCCGGCTCCTCCCCTTTGTTGACATTATGGGTTAACCCTAGCTTGCATGTCCAAGCAGTTTAGCAGGATTAAGCTTAGCCATGTGCCAGTCCTCCCCCCAGTCGTCCCACAGGATAAGCACGGGCAACCACAATGGTTGGCATAATGTCAACGAGACTCTGTATTAGCCCTCGTAAAGACAGAGGATGGTCGTTAAAATGTCCCCATAAGAAACACCAACCGTTCATTGTTTGCAAACGTTTAGGTGATTAACATTACAACTAATCCCAGTGATGATGGTGAGTCTGCAGGGAGTGACCCCCCGCAGGACAGGAAGTGGTCCGCTGCATGTCCCTTTGATGGATTTACACAGGGTCATATGCATGTGTAATGTCATGTTTTCCAACTCCCAGAGGCCATGCGTCTCCTTTCATCTCTCCCGGGGCCTGGATGTGTCTCATCTACTCCACATCACAAGGGGAAGAAGTCAGGAAAAACCCCAACCACTGTCTCTCTCCCCTGCCTCTCCCTCCTAATAGGCCCCCACATGAGAGGGGTTTTAGACTCCGTCTGCGGGAGCTTTTTAAGACGATGCCACCCAAATACTACTGTCACGAGGCAGGGAAAGGATTCCACTTGAACTTTAAATTAAAGATTTGTATCATTTTGTTAGGAACATGGCAACAAAACGTGTATGGCTGTCGTCGATTATTTTTGTTTTCCATCAGCAGTTACAACAACCATGCTATTATTTTAGCAGCACTCCCGTGAGGTTTTAAATATGATTCGTCTTTTGATGTCCTGTTTATTTGGGGCAGCTAAAGGTATTGCGTGCGGGCCGAAAATAATGTTCTTTGTCAGCTGGAATTGAGTAAAAGCATCGTTTTTTCTTCTAAGTCGGTTCTACTCCAAACCAAACAAACGATATTCATAGCAGCGCGGCAGAAAAGGCCAGCGCCCGCCTGCTTTTGCATAAAGCGTTCCTGTGACTTGCATCTTATTGTATAGGCATACAGATAGCATTTAGCTTCCTGTTGTCAAGATCTTAGCTTGCAGCCTTCATGGCCGCAAAGAATTGCCCTTTTTTTCAAACTGATGAAGTCTAGATTTCCCTCAGCTGTACATTTCTCCCAGCTGTGGTGCTCAGATCCGCAGCTGCTTCAGCTATGTGAAGGAATATTCTTTCCAGTCACAAGGGCAAACAAACAAACAGCTATCTACCGTCGGAAACAAAGGTTAATAGGATGCCATTATGTAACGTGACTTAAAAATAGCCCATCGTTGCATTACACTTTATTTAAATCAGTGCAGATCTGTCGGCCCACATATTTCTTGTTAAGAGATTTAATCATTGTCTGGCATGCTGCTAAAAGCTGACATCTAATATATTAGCGTTGATATTATTATACTGTAATGTCTTCTGGATTTAACAGAAGAACGAATCAACTCAATGATTACATTCTAATGCCTCAACACAACACCCTTTCGCGATTTGCCATGGTATGAAATGGGTGTCATCTGCAAGAATGAGGAGATAAAATTACGGACCGAAGCGATATTCATATTGAGAAGAATTATCTCCCCCCCAAACTCAATCCAGAGTATAATTATTAGATGATCATAACACCATTGTTTGTTCCACCCTTTTTGTTATAACTATTCCTAATTTGGACACGCTTCTATTCCTCACATGTATTATTACACATGATTTCCCCAAACAACTAATAGCATAATGATGGCACACTTTACTATGTAGGGCATATTAATCAACGGCTGCAAAGAAAACAAACGAGGCCACGGCCTACATAACCACCACCACCACCATGTACCTGGGTCCACCAAACAAAAGACGGGAGTCCTTTACCCATCTGTAAATCCAATCAACACACGATACCACCCTGACATCTGGAGTGGAGCAGTGTGTTGTCAGTGCGACCCGACTGCAAACACACCCAGCAATAAGCAGAGCAAGAGCAGGCCGACCCCCACCCACACTCCTGCCCCCCAGCTCTCTCCAACCCGGAGTGACTTGCAGCTTACAGAGCGATCAGCACTACATTAAAGGCTCTCGGAGCAGCAGTGTCTAGCGCGGTATCTCTCAACAGTCAAGTAACAGGCACGTCCTGAGTCCAGATGCGGTAATCACCGCTTGGCAGAAGCCCATTGGCGGACAATCAAGCAAGTGCTCCAATCATGACTGTAAAGGGCTAGAGAGCCGTGCGTCTCGATGGCTCTACTCACCTCGGTCTGCTGCCATGGACCCCCCCCCCCCCCCCCCCCCCACTGTTCACTCTGTCCTGTAGGACAGAGTGGGTATCTGAAGGGCTACGTATATGGGGCGCTTATGCACATAAAGAATCAGGAGCACGTCAATCCTCAGAACTAGCAGAGAAAGCTAGCTTTAACGACCCTTGAATGTTACATGATTGAATAATAGCATATGCTTTCCTGGCTGGATTGATAGTCAGTGAAAATAATTTAAAATAAAGTCTAGACAGATGAAAACACCCACAAAAGATGAGATAAATTTAAGGTTGGCCATATTTCTCTTATCCTCACCATGGAAAAGATTCAAATTCAGTTGAGGTAGAATTCTTTATAAATCTGAACAGAATTGAAACACTAAAAACGAAGAGGAATCAGAAATCTGTGGGAACAGCTGGATTTCTCCACTGATGTGAACTAACCCCCACAGGGTGTGGTCAATCTAAACCCATTTGGTATACATGGTAGTGACATCTTTGAAACGTGACCCCCGCGGTTCCTAAAATCTATTTTTCTCACGGCGTACAACAGAGTCTGCCGATCTCATGTCATATTCTGAAAAAAAAAAGGCCTCAGATTCTACCCCGTAACGAGGATAGAATATCATCCGCCATGCTTTGTAAAGGGAACAGCATGGAGTCAGACCGTATCACCGTTACTGCACAATGTCCCTAATGAGGAAACACAGGCTGAGCACAACAATGCCTAACTGGAGACCTACATTTCACTGCTTAAAGGCTCACGTGATGACTGGCAGCATGGGATAGCTGCTCCATACATATCACGTTCCAACCTCAGCCAATGAAGGAAGCCTTCCCCAGCCCCATAACCCCACCCTGGTTAGTGGAGCATAACTCCAAGCATTGAGCAAGATGCTCCTCAACAGTGTTGCCAGATTGGGTTTGATTTTCCGACCAATCTGGCAACCCCGGCTGGTTGCAACCACTGGTCATCGTCCATGTAGAATTTAGCTGTCAATCACACATGTCCATTGATGTCCTTTATATCCAAATAGCAGGTAGATTGATCCAAATTGGTGCTGCTGCACTATTCTGAACATGGTTACCAAGAGAGTTCTATTGTATCGTGTGCCCTGGTACGGTTTTAATTTAATGCTTCACTTAATCCACGTCAATATGTAGATACATGTTTTCGGATCCATAAAACGAGCCATACGATGCGCTTTAGGGTGTAGGCTAATCAGACACTTTGCAACCACAAGCTGTAGCATTAAGCTGGCAGCCCGCCAGATAACACAGCATATCCTTCCACCCAGATGAAACCCTGTCCTGTTTACGAATGGAAACCCCTTCTTCTCCCTCCTCCTCGCATCAAGCTGCAGGTTGATGTTGCCCGGGGAATGGGAAGAGATTGCATCACCATGCAAGACAAGAGGCAAGAGGGCTTTTTTTTTTTTCAGTGACTTCCGTTGTTCCTCCCTCTCTCAGGAATACCCCAGGCCTGGTGGGGATTAAAGGCTCCTGTACAAAGACATCGCAGCACCGGGAGCTCTGTGTGACCAACCATATGCTCCACACGTATCATCTTACCAACCCTAACAGTTTTCTGAAAAGCATGTCATTTGACACCACAAATAGCTAGGCTTGGGGGGGACAACCGCAGAGTTGGTGTGTGTGTGTGTGTGTGTGTGGGGGGGGGGGGGGGGGGGGGGGCAGGGTATTAAAAGGAATTGGAACGCTATTAAAGGAAACCAGAGCCCTTAAATTAAACATTTAATAAGTAGACTCTGCCATTATGGAATTGAGCCTAGCTGCCAATGAATGATGGGTGAGGAAACCGCAACAATAAAAAAAAAAAAAAAAATGCCTGTGCTGCCATTAGAGAAATGCAGAAGCAATGTCATTATCTCAGTAGTGCTGTCAAAGCACAGATGGTGTTAACAAATATCCAATACTTCAATAAAACCCTTTATAATATCACCAAGACATAGCCTGCACACACACACACACGCACACACAAACACACACACACACACACACACACACACACACACACACACACACACACACACACACACACACACACACACACACACACACACACACACACACACAAACGTGTTGTATGTGTGCGGCGAGGGAGAAAATGAAAACATCATCTGATTGAAACATTGACTCAATTTTATGTATGTGTGGTTACATGCAACGCTGTCTTGCCTCAGGCTACAATGTGTGTGTGTGTGTGTGTGTGTGTGTGTGTGTGTGTGTGTGTGTGTGTGTGTGTGTGTGTGTGTGTGTGTGTGTGTGTGTGTGTGTGTGTGTGTGTGTGTGTGTGTGTGTGTGTGTGTGTGTGTGTGTGTGTGTGTGTGTGTCTGTGTATATTTATGTATGTGTATTATGTTTGTATGTGTAGGCCTACGTGTTTATGTGTGTGTGTACTTGTGCATGTGTCTATGAAAATATGGGGTTGTAATTAAAGCTACATGCACATCATTCCCACTCTACCTACAACACGGCCCGTACTAGCAAAAATAAAGGTTCGCCAGTAAAACTTACAATGATTCTATTATCAGCATTTAATTTGAGACGTCCATTGTAAAGTAAGATCTCATTGAGGGAAAACGAAAAAGGATGTCCCGTTTGGACAAGGTAGTCTACAACAAGAACGTCGATTGCCTGCCGTAGAGACTGGGGGGAGATAACCAGTAACCACAGCGCCCATGGAATAGAGCGCACATTGAATGGGAGTAAACCACAACGTTAATCCCAGTATGACCGAGGAACGGGACTGGGAACCCGGCGGTAAAGACTGAACCAGGAGCGCTTAGATTTGCTGCAGAACCATCGGCCGCACAGGCTGCGGGGGAGAAGAGAGGACAGGCGGGGGGATGAGCGGCACAGAGCCTGCGGTCCTGGACCAAGAGGTTACCAGGACAGCGGGGATGGATGGTGCACGCGGTCCTGGACCAGGAGCGGAGCGGGGATGGATGGTGCCTGGTGCTGGTCCTGGATTAGGAGCGTACAGGATGGATGGTGCCTGCTCCTCTGAAAGGACAGCGGGGATGGATGGTGCCTGCTCCTCTGAGCGGACAGCAGGGATGGATTGTGCCTGATCCTCCGAGCGCGTTCCGGTGCAGACGCACCACCAATACACCAATCAAAGTCCATATTAAAGAAAACCTTATTGCACTTTTTTTAAAGGGGTTATTTCTTACCTGTGGAGCCCAGAAGAAGCAAAGCGAAAAAGATATCCCTTGACTGGACCATTGCAACTCACGAATACTAAACGTTAACGTTGGACCGCGTTAACGGCGTCTTCCTTCGGTCGCTCGTCGGTTCCCGGTGCAACGGATCTGGGGTTTATTCACTGGGAATTGTGCATCCTAACCTTGTCACTGCGAGGACTGTGGTAACTACTGTAGATTATAGCACCGACTAGCAATTGCGAAACAGTACTAGTGGAGAGCGCCAGTAGAGAACTGTTCAAAGCTTGATGGACAAGCAGCGCCTTCTTACATGCACGAATCAATGCGCACGGCGGAGTACCGTACCTGCTGTTAAATAGAGCGCAGTCTCCAGATGAATGGATGTCGTGGGGACCCCCTGGATTGTAATGGCACATATAAGTTACTATTATATCGTGTTGTGTTGCATGTAGTTATAGTATGTGTGTGTTTTAATTATATGTGATGTATTATGTATCTTTTTTTTTTGGTTGTTGTTGTTGTTGTTTTATATATATATAATAAATCTCCAAACTACCAAACTTCCTACTCTGTTTTATGTTCAGTTTTGCAATGTAACGAAGATGGAAATGAAGTAAGATCCTTTTAAACAATTTATAGATTTTTTTTCCAGGAAGCAGATTTAACCTCAGGCTCAAATATACAACCGTTACGAAACAAACATACACAAAGCTTGCACCGGAGAACCCATCCGGGCATTTTATAAAAGATATGGTGCATCACATTGACTTAAATGGCATCAGAATGTGTATACACACAAGCCAAGCATTATATTGCTTTCATAAGTTAAAAAAATAAAAAAATATGTGTGGCCTTCATCGAGTCAATTCCATCACATTGAAAAAGGTCTCTATTTATAGAGAAGTGCACAATGTATGTTTGTAAAAGAACATCTATGGACTCGAGTGGGACTGGAACATAGATTTCCTCAAGTGGCATTGATGACAGCACAGCACTTCCAAATCTCTTTTCACAACCATCCGAAGCGTCAGTTCAGTCTGTTGAATTGATGGCTTAATGGGACGACTTTTTCTTTAAACACAGTATTTTACTACAGCTACTGGTGGCCCTTTTGGTTACACTACAGATCCCCCATCTCTCTCTTTGTCGTTGAGGGGGAGCTTTGAGTACAGATCTACAGTGAAGCTCCCTTATGGGTGGACTTCACACACTCTGGTGTGTGTTCACTCCTCAGCTAAAGCAGCACTGTTACATCATCAGCGCGAGGCTAACTGCTCATAGCTTGCACCCAGATCTCCAGACCATATTATAAATAACAGTCCTGCCATGCACACATAATACACAAGCTAATGGGGTGCCTTGAATATGGATTTGCCACAGCGGTAATGTACCGGTAGTAGTGTCAGTTTAAATAGGTGACACTCATTGCTAGGTACGGGTATTGATTGGTGCTGAGAACCATTGTGATGGTGGCTAATAGAGGACAAAGTGGGGCCACATTCCTGGGTTTTTTAAGGCGGACCTGGACTACCAAGTGCATGATAAATGATGCAGGGGCGAGAGAGAGAGAGAGAGAGAGAGAGAGAGAGAGAGAGAGAGAGAGAGAGAGAGAGAGAGAGAGAGAGAGAGAGAGAGAGAGAGAGAGAGAGAGAGAGAGAGGAGGTGGAGGGAGGGAGAGAGTGATATATAGAGAGCGGGGGTTATAGAGCGAAAGAGAGATAGAGAAGGAGAGAGAGAGAGAGAGAGAGAGAGAGAGAGAGAGAGAGAGAGAGAGAGAGAGAGAGAGAGAGAGAGAGAGAGAGAGAGAGAGAGCGGAGGTGGAGGGAGGGGAGAGAGTGATATATAGAGAGCGGGGGTTATAGAGCGAAAGAGAGATAGAGAAGGAGAGAGAGAGAGAGAGAGAGAGAGAGAGAGAGAGAGAGAGAGAGAGAGAGAGAGAGAGAGAGAGAAGGGGGTAAAGAAAGAGAGGCTGATATATATATATATATATATATATATATATATATATATATATAGAGAGAGAGAGAGAGAGAGAGAGAAATATAGAGAGGGAGAGTAAAGGCCTATCCACATTTGGTCCCATCCAGAGGAGCAAGGGGATGGAATGAACCATGATGTGGGAAATCATTTAAAAGCCCGGTTGCACGCGTGTCGCCCCCGTGGGGAGATCCTTCTGCTTTGATCTTTTTGTCTTGAAGTCACGCTTCCCAAGACGCGTGACTTCATACAGGAGCAGGGATGTGAATAATAGAAGCAGAAGTTGGCCCATATCTCGTTCTGCATCCAGCTGGGTCGTGGGACTGGAACACGGTACGCAGGGTGGAAACCTCCAGTCCCAACGCTCGGTTGGGAATTAGTCATGAGGGAGAAGGGGAGCGGGAGAGAGAGAGAGAGAGAGAGAGAGAGAGAGAGAGAGAGAGAGAGAGAGAGAGAGAGAGAGAGAGAGAGAGAGAGAGAGAGAGAGAGAGAGAGAGAGAGACAGAGAGAGACAGAGACAGAGACAGAGAGAGCGAGAGAGATGACTCTTTAAGTAATGAACAGATGTCAAACAAAGACTTCTCCTCAAGGAGAGCATGTGAAGTGGTTAGGCTACCTTTTATTCAGGGTATAAATTAATGGCACCTGGGAGACTTACGCTAAAGGTATTCCAAGCGCCAGGAATTATTGGTGTTTTATTGCAAGGTGTAAAAACGTGGCTCTGTGAGAACAGGCGAGGGGAAAGTCTTTAATTTACGGCATGGTCGATAAATAGCATCCCAGGACCAAACATCTTTGAGTAGAGCCACAGCCAACGCAGCAGTGTGGGTGCAACCGTTTCCAGATAACCTGAGAGTGTCACCGAGAGCAGGAAGTGAATGCAAAGCTCAGAATACCCATCTAACGCACTTATTGTATGTTGTACGTCCTGGCACATAATGTACACACTTCTTGTATGTTGTACATCCTTTTACTTAATGTACGCACCTATTGTATGTTTGCACGCCCTGGCAATTAATGTATGCACCTATTGTATGTTTGTACGCCCTGGCCATTAAAAATAGTACTTGAACATCTTTACTGTACAGAAAGCAATACAGTGTTTCTCCTTCTTCTGACAAGATGTAATTATTGTAAGTTGCTTTGAGTTAACTTGAACGTCAGAAGGAGAGAGGAACAGGGAACATGTCAGGCAGCTGAGCAAGGATTTGGAGGTGACCCCCAGTGGAGCACACGCCTTGAACTGCTTTTTCCATTCCAGTGTCTGGCCCCGAGACGCAGTAGGACAGCAGGTCTGCAGAGGGTGACCGGACCACCCTTGGAGTACTTAGGGTGAGGAGCGGTATCGGCGAGGCCATGGGCGGTCCACTCGACAAGATGAATAGGTGGGAGCGAAAACCGATAGCCACTATGATGGGCCCGGAACCGGCTGCCTCCTATGGTTCCCAAACTGCAGCGTGAAGTGGATTAATTTAGGGACGATTTAAATTGAATGGCGGAGGAGCCTCTCTATGATTGATCCATGCAAATGAGCTGGATTAAGAGAGGCGTGTATTGGTTTAGCGAGAGCGAGAGATAGTGTTGTCAGACAGTTGGTTCATTGTCCCGGGAGTCTGTCCTGCCAGGGCACAGAGGCCTCTTTTGTCGCCCGCTGATATTAATCTGGGTGAGAGAGATGGGGAGTCTGGCTGAGAACACATCAATGCAGCCTCTCTCTCCCTCTCTCTTGCTCTCTCTCTCTTTCTGGCCCTCAATTTGTATCTCTCTCTCTCTCTCTCTCTCTCTCTCTCTCTCTCTCTCTCTCTCTCTCTCTCTCTCTCTCTCTCTCTCTCTCTCTCTCTCTCTCTCTCTCTCTCTCTCATACACACAAACAAACACACACACACACACACGCACATACACACAAACACACACACACACACACACACACACACACACACACACACACACACACACACACACACACACACACACACACACACACACACACACACACACACACACACACACACACACACACACACAATACACAGACAAGGACAAAATGATAGAGGTGTGAACTGTTCTGCTTGACTGTGTGCATTTTGATCATCGATTTGAACCACTGATCAGCATGTTTACATTAAATCAAAAGATTTCAATAAGGGCTGAAAATCTTTTGAGGGTTGTTTTGTCAGTAAAAGACAATTTAGTTTAGTTAGTTCTAGTAACTGTTACTGTAGCGGTGACATGGCCTTGCTGAATCTGAAAGTCATTGCGATAGAGCCATATCATTATCGTCCTCATCGTCAATATTGTTGTAACACATGCAAAGCAGCATCGATTATTTTCGTACCCCAGCATCGGGTGTCATTGGCAGGACGCAGTGACAGCCTGCATGCAAAGAGCAACGTTGATTTATCCATGTACCGGGGGAAGATCAATCTTGTTGTGAGTAATGTAATTACGGTGTACACAGAGCACTTGGGTATATTTGAAAAAGCTTAATGGAATAACGTTGAAAGGAATATGGATTGTTTTTATAATGTAAATGTACACTGAAATATAATTCCTATGAGGAGTGTGACCCTCCCAGCCTCAAAAGGTTCTCAGTGTTCAGTACGTATTCTACTCATCAAAAACAATCCTGTTAGATAAAATAGAGCATCACATAGGTTTGGCTCGGCTCGAGTGTGTTGGGAAAACAGTGCCTCTATCTGCTGCCATCTAGGGCTCGAAGAGGGAAGCATTAGTGGAATAAGGATATAAAAATACTTAATGACGCAGCACTTTGTGTGCAATGACATCTTCTCGGCGAGAGAGGGCAGCAGATCTCCACTTATGCCAATTTGTTCATCATATTCAAGATACAGAGATAGATGCTCTCTTGTTTATGCATTCCCAAACAGACGATTACGAGTATGAATGAGTTTGTTCTTTAATGAATAGCAATTATATAATTTGTCATTTATTATATGCTTATATCCAAGGTAACTGACTGTGAATTCAGACGCCTGCTTTCACTAAAGAGCTGGTAGGAGTTATTTGCCCACAGGTATGTCTGCAGTCATTTGGGTTCTCAGCTGCAGCCTGCAGTCAGTTTCGGGTTCTGAACCCCCTAGAGACATTAGGACATGATCCTTTCCCCTGAGACACATCCTCATCCAGGCCAATAGGTTCCCGTTTTAAACCAACTCGACATGTAATGTTGCAACGATAAATCCCAAAGCAGACCATCTACAGAATAGTAGTACCACCATACTGACAGCTTTCATAAGGACAAGTCTACTCGGAGACCGGAGAACCTTCTTGTTCCACAGCATCCCGTCCACAGAGAGGTGCAGACTCCGCTGCCCTTTTCTTTACCTGCAGCAGATATGTTCCATTTTATCACCACCGCTTCTCATTCCATCATAACAAATTTGTTTTGTGGTTTGACATTTCTTTCCGAGTATTTGCTTCATTTGTAGGGTGGACGCCTCTGGTGTTAAGCAAGCGATGTATCAAATAGGCGCTCTCTGAATACACTCCTACTGCCACACGAGCTACAGGTTGTGCTCTCCATGCAGAACACACGACCTGAAGACATACAAAGAGTCGTGTTGTACTGAGGTTTCATCATCTGTATGTTGGCCAGTTTGGCACAGTTAATCAAAGCTCCTATATTTTCAATGTTGATCTCTATATCTTTGCAATGAAATGGTATAAAATAAAATGCGTTGAAGTGATGAAACGCGCGCGCGCACATTCACGCACGCGCAAACACACACACACACACACACACACAAATGCACACAAACATACACACACACGCGCGCACACACACGTCACATAGGTAAATACAGATGACGCATTGAAAGAGGGAGCAAAATACAGAAGTGCACTTTTGTATGTATTACAACAACCATCACAATAGTCCGGCGATTTATTTATCATACGTTATCATAGTGTATTTTATATATAGTTTGCAGCCTGACGCAACAAAAGGCTGCCAAAAAATCTACGAATGTACGTTAGGCATTCACATATGGCGTAATGTGATGGGCTGTTTGCATCAGACCGTGAGCTGTCAAGCCGCTGCCACTTTCCATTCCTCCTGATTCCTGTGACAAGCATCTTAGGCCTACATATTCTTTATTCAGTTCGGATTTCACACTTTCAAACTCACGCTGCAAACTGCATTCAAGCCTTTGTGCTGCCTTCAAGGTGCCCTCGGGAATACTGAGAAAGAAAACGCGGTTGTAAAGCCCTGTCAAATATGCGTTTATTTAAAAAATATATGTCTTTCCATGTGGTTGTCAATTGTCAATTATTTTTGAATACATTTACTTTCATAAAAAGGTAAATATTGACAGGCTAATGAAAGCTCTTTATTATGCAAATAAGAAATAAAATAATTCGGTTTAAATAATTAAATAAGTTGAAGCTCATGTCAAAGACTAGATGCTTTATGGGCCATTATTCGCATTGTGAGCTGTAGGAAATGGGTCATTAAAAGGTGTGTTGTTATTTACACATTCCATCAGAACAGATATAGCACCATCACAATTCCTTTGTCATCAAATATTAATTTAAACAAAAAGCTTATTCCTTAAATGGAAACAACATAAGATAATAAGTTGCAGCTGTTTTAATTTGCAGAGAACACCTTGCTTAAAGGGGACTCAAGAGTACCTTAAAAATAAAACTGAAAAATAGATATCATAAAACACATGTAAAACACGTTCATACAGCTCACCGTTCATGCAACACCATTCATACAGCTCATATAGCTAAGCTCAGTGTATAGCTTGTGTTTAATAAATTAAAAAACAGTGTTTAAAATCCACATTCAATTGGCTCAAATCGGTTTGAACCCATGACATTCTTCTGACGATTCCTTAGGTTCAGAATTTGTCTTGTTGCGTTAAAGCCCTACATGTGAAGTGTCCATATGCATGCCTATCTCCCTCGGCTCCACCCAGAAGAAAAACAAGGCTGCACTATTTAAGTATTTGGTCCACTCGTTAAATCCAGCCAAGGCTCGGAGAACCGTCACCGCGGAACAAAGAACGCCGTGATGAGACGTGTCAAGTGAAAAATAGCCTCTTGATGGTCCTAATATAATAGTTAGGCTGTTTCACGCCTCACTTCCCACTCACAAATGTCTCCTTTGTGGTGAGGGACCGGACTGATTGTTGGCGTGGTTGATATTTCGATAAGAATGCATGAGCTGTCGTCTTAAAGTGTATGAACTTTTATGCTAGTAAGCGGGTACCCATTTGAGCTAATGCTTGGAAAAAGCTTGAAACACACCGGTCAAACCGTTGGCCATCTGAAACGTTTGGGGAGACTCAGACAAGTTTGGGAATAAATCTGCTCGGTGTGTTCAGCTGTGTTGGAGGCTTTTGGAACCATGCGGATGGTGTCTGGTCGGATTCAACTTGCAAAGTCTGAGGGCATTGGTGTTCTGAGAATTGGAGCCTTTGGATACTCTGATTGGTTGTGTGCTGCTAGCACAAAACCAGCGAACTACCAGCGAGCGTGGTTTGTGGGAGGGGCGGACTAGTAGCGCCACCCGATGTTAAGGAGACTTATTGCATCTTGCGCAAACTCAGAACATACACGCTACCGTGTAGTCGGCAGTAGTCCCACGGTGTGTCTCAATGCAACTTTCTGCCGAACGGGTCAGACGAGAGGCAACGGAGTGGTCGGATGGAAGGCAGTTGGCCGTTAGTTTGAGTTCGGCTGGTGTGAGGACCCCTTAACATTGACCCTTTTGGAGTGTGTCCCCTATAGATCAATCATCGAACACCAAGATATGTTCTATTTTGAACCAAGCAGGTGTTTTTGATGTAAAGCGGGGCCTTTGTTGAGCGCGCTATTAAACAGCGTAATCCTTATTTGTCTTTTGTTATGCTTTTGTAAATAGCCACCAGAGCCTGAGGCAAATAGTTTTGATTGGCACAACGGATACGGGCGCATCGTTTGGAATCGCAACTCTTATGATTAATACAGACACTGGGCAAATCTAAGAAAGCATCCTGGCATGAAGGAGCAGGATTACTTTTTCATTTCGTAATTTCTTTTTTTGTGTTTTTTATTCCACAACTTAATTGAAAAGGCTGGCGGTGCCGGCGTTATCGCTGGGGTCTCCCCCCGGCAGCGTTGGCCAGGCCTACCTGCAGTATGAGTGACAGAGAGACGGCGGGACTTAATGAAGAGTGTGTGATCGGTGAATGGACAGGGGCCAGGAGCATAGTGCACGAGCATGTTTTAATAAAGGCGTTTCATATTAGCCACCATTCAAGCAGCCAGATGCGTGCGATAACCGCCTCACACCGGCCAGTCAGGGGGGATCTTTGGGGAGCCGTGAATGAGCGGGCATAATTTAATTTTATGATAATATAAGTGTATTTTTGCATATAAAAGACTGCTTTGTGTGCCGTCGTACTGAGCATGTTTGTAAGTCATGCCTCTGATTAAATAAGCAGCTGACTTGAAGGCAGTATGGCTTCATGTAAGGTGCAAGCAGGTAGTGGGCTTGCTGGATATCAATCAGTGCCTTCCAGATTGCTTTGAGAGATTCCCAGAATACTGATTACACTGTGTTATGGAGTAGGAACAGTTGTTGGGAGTTTTTTTTACTCAACTAAAACACTGGAATATCAATAAGGCCCTGCATTAAGGTAATGAAGAACTCAACCCCGCAGCGTGAACTCAAACCAAAAATCGAAGCATGTTTTGTATTTTGCTGGTTCTCAGAATGCCGCCGTTCGGATAAGAAGCACACAGTCAGTACACATGTGCTGTGTCGCTTATACACATGACTGCGTTCAAAGGCGAGTTATTGAATTCCTGTTAAGTTATTCTGTTGTATTAATTGCCCATGGGCGCTTGTAGCACGGATCAATTCAGCTGAATGTGGAAATGTTTGCCCGGGCTCCATAGATATTGCCACACAGTGACCTGTTATCTAGCACAGATGAGACTCTGCAGCAGTCTTCCTTCACAGCCTCAGCATTTATTGATAGTGTGAGTGGTGATTCATTTTATTAAGGTTTACTGAGGTGGGAAGAACATGCTCAATTCAATTCAATTTTGTCACTGAGTGTAGATTAGAAATGGTTCACTCATTTCCGTAATGTTCTTAAAGACAAATGGAGAACGCTTGGCAAGGGCGTTATGCAAATAGCGATGGGAATGTGCAAACACCAAGGCGAGATAATGCATAACAGGGGCTGACAGTGTGGTATCACTCACACAAAAGTAATAAGAAAATATGTTGCCGATGCTACACAAGTTCTCCCCACTGTGGTCGTTGGTCTCTTGTATGGTGAGCGATGTTTAACTACGCCTTAATGGACCCAGTGTCCTCACGCTGCAATGTTGTATTTGATGGCCCAAAGGGACAATTGGAGCTCACCCCAGTTCTAATTGTCTCTATGATTATATTCTGTGATTTGAAAAGCCCTCTTCAAACGTGCCTGTGGAAAAATCAGCGCCGCAAACTGCTGGAAACGACAAAAAACAAAAAACTGAGAGACATGGCTTTTCTCTCCCAAAGTGTCCATTGTGCGATAAAACGTTTGTGCGTGAGTGCGTGCGTGTGCGTGTGCGCTCATCCGATAATAATGGATGTGCGTCGGTGTACTTTTGGATGGACATGAGCCAGTTGTCCCCCCCCCTGCTGCTCCAACCCCCCCCCCCCCACTCTTCCAATTAAACCAATCATCGAGAAATTAAACAACCCCCGAATGTCAACACACACAATCAATTAGGCAGATTTAAGCGGGGGCACCGCTGCGTCACCGGGCTTTGATCGAGCGCTCTACAAAGCAGCACATCTCCGAAGGAACAAGAAAGTGAGTGTCAGAACAATGAGAGATTGGATTGGACTGCAAAGTATTTTTGCCCCTTCCCGTGATAATTAATGGAACAGCAGCCGAAGACGGCCAGACATCTTTTGTTTCATTGTCAGGGCGTTTCATTAGCAGTGTGCGCGTTCCTTAGATAGTGACCTACTGGGAAACATTCAGACCATTAGCTAAATTATTTCTTAAAAAAAGAATGCCACCATGAATAACCGCTCCTACTGGCGGATTGGCAGCACTATTTATCGCCTTGGAAACAGGTTTATTTTTGGGGGATTTATTGTTGTTATTAGCCGTATTACTTTTTTTGTGTTGAAGATGATGTTGTTAATGAGGATTGTCTTAAATGTATTAATCAGAGTGGTTTCAATGGTTTTTGCTATAGGTTTGAGACCAGTACGAAACAGAATGGAGTGGGCTGGGGGATGGTGTTGTTTTGTGGTCGTGACCGACTCTAATCAACTCTCCCCATGTGATCCAGCCACGGTGCATACCTTCGGTGGTCATGGCGTGGGGTGTATTGATTTAGCATTAGAGCTTAGCCACAAGTATGAAGCCTGCACTGCCAGACCACGGTATGTAATCATGCCACACAATTTTAAAAATAATGTACCATAAAGATATTTGTATAGATAAACTCACACACACACGCCCGCACACACGCACAAACAGCAGAGTGGACACCCCTTACACCGATAAAACACAAACACACAATCACACACAAAAACACACACACACACACACACACACACAAACACACACACACACACACTCACACACAAACACACACACACACGCACGTAAACCCTCACACACATAGCACACACCTTCCAACTTGCACACACAATCACACACACACACACACACACACACACCACACACACACACACACACACACACACACACACACACACACACACACACACACACACTTAAATGTGATGTACAAGATGCGATACAATCATCGGTGTGTCGAGAAGGATGAGGGGCGTCGACCAAGTCTGGAGGTATTAGCATTACTCATAAGTATGCGTTTGTCTTAAGCCACTGAACTGCTGCTTTGGGTGTGTGAAGACGTCTAACTGGAGTGTGTGCGGGTGGAGCACAGGTCATGTAACGATTGGTCCTCGGGACCTTGGCATCTCACAGGCGGCAAAACGCAGAATAGAAGACTAGCGTGTTCAAGTTTTTTTTTTCATAATCTCAAAAGAAGCTGAGAAGTTATTCTGCACACTCACACACACACACACACACACACACACACACACACACCCACACACACCCACACACACACACACACACACACACACACACACACACACACACACACACACACACACACACACACACACACACACAGACACACACAGACACACACAAACACACACACATTCACAAGATCCCCTCCTCATCTAACACCCTGTTTAACATTTCTGCAGGTTTACGGTATAGCTGGAAAACCTGTTAATCTCTCTCACCTTGGATGATTTGAGGGAGTGTTTTAACTACCCTGAACTATAATAGGCTGTCAATGTCTTACCTTCCTGTTTTGATCGTTTCATAAAGGGGCGATATTGTATGCATAAAAGTAATTTCATTTAGGGACGGGGGGGGGCGGGGGGGCGGGGGTCAAATTTAACTTGCGGTGAGCCAGCAGACATGAATTGAAGGGAATCTGAAACGTTTTTTTAATCTCCAAATGGGTCAAAATTGAACAGAGTAAGAAAAGGGATTCTAAATCTCTCCGAGAAACGGAAGAGGTGTACTGTCAGAACGGCGTTCAGGCGAGACTGGCTCACTCAGTCCAGCAGCACGTTTAATATTCATGAGGATGGGGGGAGATTGGATGTACTGGGTGCAGTCGTGATTGATTACGAGGAGGTGTATGTGAGTAGGCCTATGTCTGTGTGCTCTTTCCAGAAAATAAGTACCAGGGTAAACACCTGATATCGATAATTCACAGCGTGTCAAGGTGAAGACATGCCACTACACGCCATCACCGGTCCGATAAAATAAAAGAACGAGATGTTTTAGCGTTTACCTTTCCAAATGCAAGCGGAGAGGAGCGGATTGAGTGTACTGTTCCCAGTGGAAGAAAACAACAACGAATTCATGCACAGAGAACACTGAGAGAGACTCTGGGAGGACAGTGCCGGACTCCACATCCTTCAGAGGAACAGAAACCATGAAGGGTTACGACCAACAGAAACTGAATCTCATGCACTTATGGGAAAGTACAGAGAAAGACAATGAGGAAATCTGTCGAAATATCTGACAGACATACGTAGAAAACATTTACACATACATTTAAATTTAGGGCATTAAACATACACCTTTTTTCCAAAGAGACTTACATTAAGTTCATTTGTCAGAAGAAAGTGAAACGACAATATATCGCTTTTGGTACAGTAAGGATGTTCATAGAAGTTCACACACACACACACACACACACGCACGCACGCACGCACGCACGCAGCACGCACAGCACACACACACACCCACACACACACACACACCCACACACACCGCACAAACACACACACACACCACACACACACACACACACACACACACACACACACACACACACACACACACACACACACACACACACCACACACACCAGCAGTGCAGGGCAATAATTTGACCTTTTACATTTCTGCATTTTTAGCAATGCTTTGTGCTTTTCATTCAGCTGTCACTTTATTTGTTTCCAACCACTTTCTGTTTCTTAAATGGTGAGCATGTTTACATTGTTTATTCCATTTAGACTTTTGAACTTTTGTTCAAATCCCTTCACTTCATTTAAGCCATTTAACGTTTCTTTATGTCTTAATCTATGTAACTTTATTAAAAAATATTTTAAACCTCAATATGTACTACAGCACTCACCCCATTTTCTGCAGTAAATGCATTTTCTAGTTATGATTCTGATTATTATATACTGATTATATATCTAATTTATATATAGACTTGTGTACCCAAGGGGAAGGGGGTCACTAATATGGGCTTCAATCAATTATTCTTTTGTTCCTATCGGGAGGAAAACATTTTCATGGTGAATGGTTTTGCCTAAATAGGTTTCCACCTCAAATAATTCAATTTCTGTTAATTTGATTGATTTTGAACCAGGGGGAAATGGGATCGTAATTTAAAACTATTTTATTTCTAATAAAACATTAACTAGAGGAAAAGCTTGGAACAAAATCTATTTTTCCAACAGTAGGAGGAAAGGTCTGACAGTTTTTAAGGAAGGTCTCCTAATAGGTATTTTATTTCTGTAGTGGCCATCCATGATATCACGCTTATGAGACACATACAGACACAAACACACCCACACGTGCACAGTACACACACACACACACACACACACACACACACACACACACACACACACACACACACACACACACACACACACACACACAACACACCAACACACACACACACACACACACACACACACACAACATGACAAACAGCAATAAATTGGAGCCACATGATACAATTGCAGATATAATAGTAGAGACACACACACAGACACCTCAGCCACTCACAAACACCCGCCATTTCACAATTGCTGCACAGATATTCATGCACACATGCATACAAACCCAGACACAACCATGCATACACACACACACACACACACACACACACTCACATCCATGGCGACACACATATTCCTGCAGACACACGGACATGTGCACAACACGAACACACACAAACGGATACAGACCAAACAAAAGTGAATTCACTCACCCACAAGCACACACGTACACACACACATACCTGGATTCACCTAAAAACACACACACTCACACATACATACGCACACACACACATGCACGGAGACACATATGGACGGTCATTACTGCAGAAGATCCACATGAAGCACTTCAGTCATGGGATCCGTCCCCATCCATTATTCATCCAGCCTGTGGAGACTCAGACGCCGGCCCCTACACTCCCAGAGACCCCCGTACCCCATCTATTCTCCCCAGCACCGGAACCCGAACCGCACCGAGACGCCCAGTGCACCTGCCACAGACCATAGAGAGAGAGATGGGGGGGGGGGGGGGGGGAGAGGGAGAGGGAAAGAGAGAGAGAGGGGGGGGGGAGAGAGTGAAAGAGGGAGGGAAAGAGAGAGAGGGAGAGAGGGAAAGAGAGGGAGGCAGAGAGAGAGAAAGGGAGAGAGAGAGAGAGACAAAGAGAGAGAGAAAGTGAGGGAAAAAGAGGGAGAGAGAGAGAGAGAAACAGAGAGAGAGGGAGGGGGAGAGTGTAGAGTCTACCCAGAGCTAGAGATAAACGAGGACGCCACTCAAAGAGTGGGCCGAGGTGAGCTCCCATCCGGTGTTATCTATAATAGTGGGTCTAAAATAAACATTAAGGGCAGTTTGTCCCACTGATTGGATCCCCTTTTTATCGACCTGATAAAACCACCAGTGAAGTGTATATTTCATTCATAGGACCACCCACAGACCCCCCGCCGAGCAAACAAGCTGAGCCACAAGATCACCGGATAACGGACGGCTGATTGATTGATAGCTTGACTGGCAGCCAGACAAACAGACGGACTGACATACAGACAAGCAGAAAGACTAACACAAAAGACGGACAGACAGATGGATGGACAGATCGTTGTATAGATTGAGAGGCCAATAGATTGATGGACAGATTGATATTGACACCGACAGACAGTGAGACGGACAAAACAAAAAAGACCGACAGACACACGGACAGACAGACAACGACCACCGTGGGCGTGCGTGGAGGTGAGCTGCCACGGATGATGACATCTGAAATAAATTTGATGCGTGGAATTGAATCTGCGCTGATAGGAGCCCGCTACAGCATGCGAGGGAACTTCTAAATGCTACCTACTCATCCGCGGAATGAGGACTGACACGACTCTCAGGGAATAGCTTGTGCAATTAGCCGCCTTTGTGCTGGTCTGACATAACGAATAGGGGGAGCAGAGAGCTGCAACCCTGCTGCCCTATAGCTGCACGTAACACCAGGCTCCAGCAGATCAGGTGAACGCTGCAATGAATGGTTGAACACAGTTCAATAGGTAAGGTCTGAGGAGGAGATATACGGTAGATTGCTGAGTTATTATATATAACCATGGCTGGTACCACTACTTCTGCTACTTATTTGTACTAATTTTAATTTGTACCTATCTTTATTATCTTGTATTGTTGCTGCTTAATAATTGTATTCTTGTGTGCTAGTACAATAAGATGTAATAAAATAAATTCGTAGTCTGATTATGATTATTCAGAGTGTTTTTTCCTTCATCCACAGAAGAAGGATAAAGCCTCCCCCCATCCCCGCCACAACCCTAAGCCCAACCTATTGTGTGTTGTACGTCCTTGTACTTAAAAATAGTACTTGACATTGTGTAGCATCTTATCATTGTTGTATATGGGGAATTGCTTAACCTAGCAAAAGTAAAAGCTTGGCACTTGGTTCTATGAACATCCTTACTGTACCGACAGTCATATTGGCCTATTGTTTCTCTTTCTTCTGACAAATTAATTTAAATTAAGTAATATTCGATAAAAGCGTCTTCTGAATGCCCTAGAGATTTAAATGTGAATGCAATGAGAAGGAGGACGTTGTTTGTTTTTGGCTATTGTCATAGGCGTCGATTATGCCGGGGACGTGTCCCCACCAGATTTCGTCAAGATTAATTTTGTACCCGCCACATAAAAATCGAGTTGAATTATTATGGATTATTCTAATTCATTTAAGAATGCTCGATTCTGATTGGCTGGGAGGGGTGCATTAATCCGGCATATTGTCCGCTGATTTGTCGGTTCTACTTGCTGCTGACTGAGCACAGTAGATCACATACGCCGCTTGTATCGTTTTCTATCACATACATTTCAAACATGAGGTCCATTGTAAAAATAAACCTTGTTTAAAAAAGTTTCTAAAATGTGTCGGAAATCTATCAGAGCAGAGGGTCAGATGAACTTAAACAGAGTATAAATTTAATAAGCATGCAGTACGAATAAGAAAAAGGCTAATTATTAAAGTATTAGAATTGTTTTATTATGTTGGCCGGCGAGAAGTAGAATAAACGTTAGTAGAATAAACGTAAGCCGTCCACGAGCCGGGCATATCAAACTGTTTATTGCCCTGCCTCTCGGTGATTATTCCTTACTTATTACACGGGTCTTCTCAATGCCGTGTAACCCTCCGTTCACTTGCAAGGGCTCTTCACAACTTCCGGCTAAGTATAATTGAACGCTGTCAAGGAAAACAAAGGACTTTTTGCCTATAATGACGTTTTTGGTAACACTCCTCAAGTAGTCCGGTAACTTTACAACCCCAGCGTCTTCGGTTGCTAAGCGGCGTAAACGTCTTTGGCGGACTATTTCTCTGCCGATCAACCCTACGAATGCTGGTAACAAATAGATTGTAAAAAGACACACCATGTGAAGTCATTTTTTCGTTTTGGCAAGTAGCCATTACTAATAACACCAATACTCTTTGGCTGGGATGATGAGGCATCAGACAACCAAGTCATTTTAGCCTGAATACATAGGTAAAAAGCACCAGAGCAGGTTGCTAGTACCATGGACAGTAGGCTATCAGAACGATAACCTGTTGAACGAAATGGATGTGGTAGGCTACACCACAGGATGCATCTGCAGACCACTGCCACATAAATAAAGGTAAGACGCGCTATTTAGTGCTTAAGATTTGCTGGTGCTGTGGCGAGGTCTTTTGTGTTTTTTGCTCTCAAGTGGTCGGCTGTTTTAACTTGCAATTGATAGTCGGTGTAGTCAGTCTCTTGTTGACACAAAGTGACTTTTGTTCATTCTTGCTTTGCTTGAATTCTGGAATAATTGTGGGGGGGGAGTGCATGAGTTTTGGTCAGAATGCCTAATGTAGGCTAGTTTTGATGGAATACGTCTTGTGAAATAAGAACAGCCAGCTCAAGATGCGATACAGCGTTCAGCTGTGCAATAATTGTTTTTTTTTTCTTTTTCAATCTTGACGACTTTTGTAGTGCAGTGTGTAGCCACGCGTTTGGCCCTTCTGAACTTAAACACGCAGTGAATTTCCTTTCCTAGCTCCTCTTGTTTATGTTGTTAGCTTAGTCATATTGTGTCATGTTGTCAACATTGGATACATGGAGCAGAACATAGTGAGTCATATGTCCGATGCTTTTTGGAAACGTTTTCTCCATAAAACGTGCCAGACAGATTTTGTATGCATTTTATTTCTTATCTACATGGGTATGCCGTCTTTCAGAACCTTTCATTACCGGCACCAAAGAGAGAAGAAAGAGTGCATCCTCATTGTACCCAGCACTTAAAATACACTTCCGAATGCGTCTCTGTCCCCAGCACATTTCAAACCAAACTGACGCCAATGGCTATTGCCTTCTCTTCCAGATTAGCAGAAGTTGTGGCGGCGCTACACGGGGCCTAGGGGGCGCTGTGTGAGTGGCCACATAAAAACAGTGCGTCGCAATTACAACACGACCTCCCCAGAACTCTTGTTAGACTGAATGACAGCAGGATGCTCCAAACAAGTTCAATTAAAGAGCCCGTGGAGAGGCCACAGAGAGACAGAGTGACTGATTGGAGATGAATAGGATATAGATGTTTTAAACTGAATGAAATGCACCGATGTGGAACTGTTGTGTCGCTATTAAATCCCAGTATGCCCAGTCAGAAAAACACGAATAAAAAAAACGACACTCAACAATACACTTTTGCTAATTGCGTAATACAATTGAGGTAAAAGGCGAGATCAAAAGACGTTCCAATAGGACGGTCGTCGTTCCACCAAGACCCTAAGTGTGCATGAATATGTAAAACAGAAGACAGGCATATGTGTTACCTTACAAAGGCACGCGGTTCAATAGGATACAGGCTTCCCCCACTAGAGCCCTCCCTCCTCCGCCCTTCGCCAGTCTCTCCATCCCAGGCCGTCTCTAGGTGATGTAGCGCCGCCAGTCTCAAGCAGGTGTCCAACATGGCGACCACGGGGAGCGGATCTCTCTCTATTGCTCTTGCTGTTTTCCTCATCTCCTCCGCTACGTTTCTCCTCAAAGGTAAGTTGTGTGTGTGTATGTGTGTGTACGATGCAATGCAGAGATACCACAACAACCACCACCAACTACGCCCGGAGACTGCGAAAAACAATAAGTTTAGTGCGTGCGTAACGGAGCTTTCCCTCCGAACTGAGCATCACTTTCTCGGGATTGTCAGTCAGCTGCTGGTGGTCGAACTGAGAGATAGCCTGTGTATTCATGTACACATGAATATATATAGATTGACGTTGATATACTTGCGCTTCTTTCGCTCGCCGTGGTGCGTGGTCTCCCGGACGGAAAGATTGAGTCCAGCTGTTTGCTGTAAAACTACAGAATGCTGCACCGATACTGACACTAAAGTACTGAATAAGTGCGTCAGAATCGACCAAGCGGCACGGAAAGTGTCCCCTGTCACAGTGGGACTGAGATGCAGGGTTTAGACATCAGGATGATTGTGTCGGGGGGGTCGGATGGATGCACAGCGGACGGAACGGCGAAGGGAAAACATGTATTCTCCCCCTTTGCGTTTTATGGCTGATAAACCGTTCCGAGGGAAAGTGTGTTTTAACTGCAGACGACCACTCACACACCCCCAGCTGAGGAGAACATTAGAGTGACCAAAGCGTCCTCTTTATTTCAGGATGACTCTCTGAGAAACACGCAATGCAGTCCGTCTCGATGTGTCCTCTGCCCTCGGTGAGAGGAATCACACCAACATCCGCAGCCTCTCGGTGTGTGTGTGTGTGTGTGTGTGTGTGTGTGTGTGTGTGTGTGTGTGTGTGTGTGTGTGTGGTGTGTGTGTGTGTGTGTGTGTGTGTGTGTGTGTGTGTGTGTGTGTGTGTGTGTGTGTGTGTGTGTGTGTGTGTGTGTGTGTGTGTGCGTTCCAGCCTGCAGTCTGTTCTTATGAGTTCAGGCTTCGTTCTTGTATCCATGCTGTCCTTCATGTGGACCGCGGTCCGACCGACAGTCAGGGATGGACTGGCCCAAAAATTTGGCCCGGGACTTTGGGATGGAGAGGCCTTTTATGAGACCGCGGGAATAGCGCGCGTAGAATTTTGCCACGGTGTAAAAAAATAAAAACTAGTCCTTATCCGTGGATATGTGCATTGCAACTGCATGTCAATGTTGGGATGTGCATGTGTTTAGAATATTGTGAAGATCACTGGGAAATATTTTATAAGCAATCTTGTCCATGTACAAAATATTAGAAATTGCATGTGCCTAGAAAGGTAAATCAAGGCTGAAATAATCTAAATAGTGCAAGATACAATTATTTTAGTGGAAAAAAATTGTCATACACAGGGTTTGGGAGATGGGGGCGGGCCGGGGTTTGTTGTGCGTTGCTGCGGTTACCGGTGTTGAAGTGTTCCAATGGTTTATTAGCGGTGGTATCTAATAAATCGCTCTCTAATCAATACTTCATTCACTGCCTCTTCCGTGGGCATTACAATATTATGAATAGTTCTCCGACGTCTCTGGTACTTCCATAATTAGTTTAAGTCATTATTATATTGCCAAACATGCTCGCTAGTGCACCTGTCATAGCTATACTGCCGTGTCCTGTTCCCGCCGAACCATTGGTCTCGCTGACAGGGGCGTCGCCGTCAACCTTGGCTTTTCCACGGAAAAGGTCGGTTCATTTAGCACATTTGGCTGCGTCTTGCTCTAACATCTTTTTCCTTTTCAACCTCAACTTCCGATGGCCACCCAATTCTTTTTCCTCTCCACCACCTTTTTTCCTTTTGGACTTTTTCGTATTTCTGTGTAACTTCAGTGAGATCAACGAGAAGTAAGTGACCCGGCCGTGTGTAAGGCTGAGCCAATCAGAAATGACAGACCGCGGAGCAGTCCAAGTTGGGAGGGGCCGTACGGCCGCTCGCGTTGCCCCCATACACTGTGGGGTGCTCCCCCACTCTAAATTGACAGTAATACATCGGCCCCGTTTCCACCGTCAGGCAAGAGCTCCATTTCGCGCTGTAAGTAAATATCCGGCAGCAGGTCACCCCAAATCACGGCTTACTTAACTTTTTCATTTTTTTTTTTACATCTTTTACAAAAAAAAAAAAAAATATAAATATATAATAATAAATATTAAAAGAAAACTAAAAGAATTACGGCCGGCCGGCTCGGCCTGAAATCGTCCGGCCGTTCGGGAGACCTCCCGAACCTCCCGATGGCCAGTCCGCCCCTGCCGACAGTCCCGTTATCAAAGTGGATACCTTTATATATATATTTACATATGTGTATATGTATGCATGCGAATGTGTGAGCGACTTATACAAACACAAACATCACCGGGATTTCACCCGGCGACTTGGTTCCAGCCGCCACGCATCATGGCTGGCGCTGCTTCGACGCATCTCTCAGACGGTTAACGCGTCGGTTAACGATGTCTTTAAACCCCCCTCCCAGCCCCGAGGGCGGGGTGGAGCTGTCTCTTCTGTAGTCCGGGTGGAGGAAAAAGCAGAATATAAACTATAGAATCCCTCGACTACAGCATCCTCTTCCGTTTAAGGTTAATTGGTAAGAAAAAGTGGCCGGTGCAGCCGAGCGACGCGTCCCCCGACCGGGGCATCAACAGGTCTGCGCAGGGTGCAAAGTGCAAACGTTAACTCAGTGCACAAGAATAAGACTTCAACGTGTATTTCATAGCGATGGAAGGATATCGAAGCGTCTTTTGATTCGGAGTTGAATAAACTATGAAATAAAAAGGTGGAGCACGATGTAAAACAGTATTAAGCATATGCGTTTCTGGGACAATTATGGGCAGGCATGAGTCCAAGAGTGCGCCATCATCATATGCGCGTTGTTGCTTGGCGAACACACCGCGTATTGAGTGAACCGAGGGCTTTACATATGGCGCTCTATATCATAATGAAATCCCACTTCTTTGCCTAACCTTTACCCCGCATGCAGTCTATTCTAATCAATATC
>NC_079427.1:11460591-11515591 GCF_026213295.1 Gadus chalcogrammus | reverse complement strand
TATGGTTTGTTTAAGTATGTGTTATGTTATGTTTGGGTTCGTATGGAGAGAGACTGCGGATTAAGCGACGAGTGTTCGCTGGCGAAAGGTCTAGCGATAATTTATTGCCGTGTTACATTAAACACCTTATGGTAGGGGAGGCTGACATTTATAAACTGAGCCAGGCGGATCATTTCACAGAGCCACGATTACCGCCATAGATTCACCCTACATGTTGTTTGTTATGTTATGCGTTCACTTTATTTGCACGTCTATTTTACCCGTCTCCCGCCGTTAGGTTGTGTTCTTGCTTGAGGAAGTCTAAAAGAGGAACTGCGGGGGGAAAAAACGAGAAAAGGGAAGAGAAGCGATTCCCTGTGGACTCCGGGCCCAGATGCAGGTAGCACTGCTCACATCTCAAGGTGACTGAAGATAATTTTGATGGTGTTTACATGAGGAAAAGCTCAGGTTGACAGCAGAGGAGGGGAGAAAGGGGAGGAGGAGATGCTGAGGGGGAGGGAGGGGAGGGAGGGGAGGGAGGGAGGGAGGGAGGGAGGGAGGGTAGGGCTGAATGCCATCGGGGACACGGTGCTCACACTGGAGTTATCTACCTGACGATAGACCCATCTTAATTACTGGAGGATACAGTGCTGATCATCTGTCACTGTCACCCTGGCCGGAGCACCGGAGCAAACCCAGAGACGCGTCCAGCCCCACGCATAACCAGAGCAGGAAGAAGAGGCAGAAGAAGAGGCAGAAGAAGAAGAAGAAGAAGAAGAAGAAGAAGAAGAAGAAGAGAAGAAGAAGAAGAAGAAGAGAAGAAGAAGAAGAAGAAGAAGAAGAAGAAGAAGAAGAAGAAGAAGAAGAAGAAGAAGAAGAAGAAGAAGAAGAAGAAAGAAGAAGAAGAAGAAGAAGAAGAAGAAGAAGAAGAAGAGAAGAAGAAGAAGAAGAAGAAGAAGAAGAAGAAGAAGAAGAAGAAGAAGAAGAAGAAGAAGAAGAAGAAGAAGAAGAAGAAGAAGAAGAAGAAGAAGAAGAAGAAGAAGAAGAAGAAGAAGAAGAAGAAGAAGAAGAAGAAGAAGAAGAAGAAGAAGAAGAAGAAGAAGAAGAAGAAGAAGAAGAAGAAGAAGAAGAAGAAGAAGAAGAAGAAGAAGAAGAAGAAGAAGAAGAAGAAGAAGAAGAAGAAGAAGAAGAAGAAGAAGAAGAAGAAGAAGAAGAAGAAGAAGAAGAAGAAGAAGAAGAAGAAGAAGAAGAAGAAGAAGAAGAAGAAGAAGAAGAAGAAGAAGAAGAAGAAGAAGAAGAAGAAGAAGAAGAAGAAGAAGAAGAAGAAGAAGAAGAAGTCGTCTATTGATTACGTCTCATACTTGAGTCATGGCGCTGTGGACGGACTCAGGGGAGGGTAATAGAGCTAATGGAAGTAGGGGTGCGGGGGGGAGAGGGAAGGCGTCAAATTGTTTACATCTAAGATGACAGGTAAATGTATTTGGGGAGGAAATACGGCCTTGATTCATGGCGGCTGTAAAACAGAGAGGGGTCTGTTCTCCAACAAGGGCGATAGGAAATAAGTACCCGACATAAAGTGGACCCTTATTACAACCCGGGTCTTGGGGAGACTATGTAGCTCTTAATCCACCCTGGCCTGGGTACCCCCCTGGAGAGATGTGTCGGGTGTGGGAGGGGGGGCGATGGGGACGTCATTGTTTCCCTCCACAATATGACAGGGCTTCGGGCTGCCGGGGCTAAACCCAGGGGCATGGGCTGTTTCTGTTGCTTTATTACATGTATTACATGCAAGTCTGGATCAGACCACGGACTTACATTGCGTTCCCCCAACAACCCTGCTACACACACACACACGCACGCACGCACGCACGCACGCGCGCACACACACACACACACACACACACACACACACACACACACACACACACACACACACACACACACACACACACACATATATATTCACGCGCATACACACACACATACACATATGCATACACACACTCACACACACATACCTTATACATACATATATACGAACACACATACATATACACATACATACACATGCACGCACAAACACATACAAACACACGCACATGTACATATACACACACACACACACACACACACACACACACACACACACACACACACACACACACACACACACACACACACACACACACACACACACACACACACACACACACACACACACACACACACACACACACAAAGACACCTTCCAAACAATGTAGAGAGACATGGCAACCTAATTACCAAACTCTTTTATTCCGTCTGTTGTATCCACGCGTGTTTGACGTATGCAAAGTCTAATGGCGGGTGTCGTTTTTTAAATGGATCGGCTGTTTAAATTATTTTTTTAATTAATTTAATCAGGGTCACTATTTACTTATTTAAAATTACCCCTGCTGCCAGTGCATGTTTGGTATAAGTGGTATCATCTCTGCTTTCAGTTCACATTTAATTTCGGTTACGGTGCGTAATCTAATCTTGTCTCCTTAACTAGCATAGATTAAAGTCAAAACGGTGCTTATGCATTCGAAATGAGCTCCACACAACACTCTCTGAGAGGCGGGCTAATGCTATTAGCGAGCTCTGCAACTCTTCCAGGGCAGAAACAATCACACCTATACCTTTATTCAAAGTGCAGGGGCTCTGTGATAATGTTTATGCTGAAGAGGTGGTGTGGCTATTACTTATCATTACCCGTGCGTTGTTTCAGCTGGATCCTCGTGCTCTCTGCTTTATGAGCTTTGGGTCAGTGGATTCCCTGGTCGGGTGTATAACCTTGTTTATGCCACTCTTTAATGGTACATTATGTGTTTGGTGTACACAATATGGACGCACTAATACTTTGGTGCATCTCCTTGGAGTTAGTTTGCATAACAAGGCCGAACTCTCTCTCTCTCTCTCGCAGAGGAAATAAAAACCACGGCTAATGCACAGCAGCGATACTCTCAAAATAACCTGTGTAAAAACTGGGTTTCTCTTTGACAGTGCTCTAATGTAATTCACCTTTTACTGGTAGAGAGCTTATATGTTTGTAGTTGTAGTGGTTGCTGTAGTAGCTGAAGTGTAGCAGTATATAAGCCACAACAAAAGCTCATGTTCAACAAGGTAAACAGCATGTAGGCCTATACATTTCTCATTCGAGAAGCGTTTTCTAGAGATGATTACAGCTTGCCTTCAGATGCCTCTCCGGTATTTAATGGGAAGGCGTATCGGTCTGTTGCATGTTGCACATTCCCACACTTCAGAAAAACGTTGTTGTTTAGAAACAGCCCATTGGATATTACTCGGTTAAATGCCGTTTCGTTTTTTCCAACTGAAAAAAGCTAATGGCACACAACAGGTATACTCCAGACAATAGGAGCCGAGTGAAGATCCACTCGCCAGCCGCCATTATTATTGATTATTGTGTCGGAGCGGATTGACATCAAACACTCGGTGACACTCGTCCACCCGCCGAACCCTCACTACTTTCTCATAAGCAATTATTTCATCCATTTATTTTCGCTTTTAATGGATTCAATGGAAAACATTTGCACTCAAGACAACCAAGATAAATCTAAATGTAAGCAACAGGCCGGTACTTCGCAGTGCGAAGAGTCCGCTCTTGTGAGGATGATGAATCTCGCCGTGCTGCTGTGAGCCGGGGCTCAGCTCCACAGAGCGCGCCGCAGCAGGATTCGCTCGATGTCCGACGGAACAGATATCAATAAGTGTAAACACGGCCGGCCTAGGGATGTCATTAAACAAGGATCGCATGTCTAGACCTCGTAAAAACCAAAACATATTGTTATTTCCAAAGTAGACCCGAGTTATTGCCCGCCAGCACTAAGATGACATCCATCAATTTAAGAGTCTTATTGGAAAATGCAGATACGCGGTAGAACGGTGGGGCCACTTATTTTGCATAAAGTTTTGCTTCAACAGGCGAGGAGTGTAGTTAGCGAGCGATCTGACAAAGGTTTAGCCGCGGACGAGGAGTCTGAGCCGGCCACCTCCTCGGCACGGCTGAGTATGGGGGGGGAATTAAAGACGGATGTGGATTTGAGATTTAAGTTTTTTTTTTTTTCTCTCTGGTTGAAATGTCATCAGACTTTGGAGTTGTCGAATGAAATGCGAAAATGTTATAAGATTGTAGTACATGATTTCCATTTGTAGCCTGTCTCCAAATGTCATGTCTTCTAAAGATGGTGCTTGGTTTTACCCCGCGTATGTAAATGATCCACTATATTCCTCTGCCTTTCTCTCTCTGTCTCTCTTTCGCTCTCTGTGTCTCTCTGTGTCGCTCTGTCTATGGCTTGTCTCTCTCTCTCTCATTCTCTCCCCTGCATGTTTCTGAAGTGTAATTCCAATTAACATACAGCAACCTTTACATTGCAGCCCCGCGCCCTGCCACTCAGAGCCCTGTTTTCACGTTTCCATGCGTTTCAAACCCTAAGCTCATCATTGGGATAGGCACTTCATGAAGTATCACAGATGTTTATACATCGGTCATTATTCAGGAATTACAGCGGAACTGTAATGTGAAATCGAATTAAAATAAACAGACAGCAGCCAGGACAATTTCAGCGGGACATTGAGGAATAGCAAAGTTCAAGACAAATTTTGTCGAACTGGAAAGCTTTAAGATATTGCTCATTTGCATGACGTTGTGTATCATTTTGACACGGTGGCCTCATCTGCCTGTATGAGCCCACACCACATTCATCCAGGGCTCAGCGGTGGTGACGGTTGACGTGGTATAATCCATCAAAGAGGCTTTTGAATTATTTCAGTTATTTTGAAAAACGAACTCAAACTCTGCTGTCGACCGGTGAAAAAGACCATTTGTGAACTTTCAAAACACTTTGACCTTATCACACACAAACGCACACAGGCGTTCTCACACACACACAGCCCGACTCCCCCTCATACACATGCTCGCACGCACAAACAATCATACACGTACACACACACACACACACTCTCACACACTCTCAAACACACACATACTCACACGCCACTGCTAAGCATGCCGATTCTTAACCTTATTCAGGATTCGCGTCGACATCCGTCAGCCATGCCATTTCACACAACTGAACTATTGTCACGGTACAGTTCAACACTACATTCCATGCATGCATCTGGAATAAACGTCCCTTTTTCTTCAAGGGTCGAATTTACAGAATGGAGCCAGTGTGTGTGTGTGTGTGTGTGTGACCGAAAAACCGAGAAAACACATTTTTTGCTGGCGAGAATTGGGGAACGTGTGAATCCACAGCAGTCGGTCTACTTGATTAGAAGCAGCGGCGGTGGCTTTGACACCAGTTAATGATCAATCCCCGGCCACCGGCCGGTCGCCTGCTGGAGTCCTTCCAATGACGTCCAGGGTGCGTTCGTTATCGACTTATTCCAAGCATTGTGCCCCAATGTTCCCTTTATGCTACTTCGTTTGGAATTAATCAAGCAGGCAGTGTTTTTTTAGTCTCACGGTCTTTGTGATCTCCTCTCCTCGCTGCCGTCGTTTTGACTAGCATAATTTCGCTGTCGCGAGAGAGAATTATGTGAATGAATTATGTTCTTATTATGCTCAGAAAATGTAGTCTAGAGGTGGAACGGTGGGCACCGGCAGAGATGCTCTCATCTCCCTATCTCTTTCTCTCTCGCTCTCTCTCTCTCTGTCTCTCTCTCTCTTCCCTATCACTCTCAGTCATTCTCTCTCTCTCTTTCACTCTCTCTGGTTCTCTCTCTCGCTTGCTCGCTCTCTCTTCCCTATCATTCTCCCTCTCTCCCCCTCTATCTGTATCTCTCTCTCTCTCTCTCTCTTGGTCTCTCCTCTATTGCCCTCTTTCCACTATATATCTCTCTTCCTATCTCTTTCTCTCTCTCTCTCTCTCTGACTCTCTCCTGTCCCTCCATCATAAATGTATCTTCCCTATTGCTCCCTCCATATCTCCCTCTCTCTCTGGCTCTTTGCCCTATCTCTCTCTCTTCCATATGTCTCCCTTCCCTATCTCTCTCTCTCCTCCATATGTCTCCCATCCCTATCTCTCTCTCTCTTCCCACTCTATCTCTCTGTCTCTCTCCCTCACCCCTATATCTCCCGCTCTGTCGATGCCGGCGACGGAGGTGTCACCATGATATATCCCCAGCCCGGGATAACTGACAAATATATCTTAATGCCTTTATTTTTTAGGCCCTCGACACTAAATAACAGCACGGCGGAGGTGCGGGCGTGCAGGGGGGCCGCCACTTTGACATGGTAATTTGTTGATGAGAAGGGGGGGGGGGGGGGTTTAAACGGTCGCGGTAAAGGCGTCACGTGACTGACACATTGAGCTCACGGCTGAGGAGCGACTGAATGACAGTTGGCACCGCATCAGGGAGCCAGCTGTCTGTCAACGTGCAGCATAAGCGACATTGTTACGGGAAAGCTGCTCCAGAGCGCAGCGCACCGGCCGCGCATGCACATCACCCCGTGCACTCGTATAGTGATAATTATGGCACTCGTAAACAAAACTATACGGCAGCTGCCTGCATCGCACATGTTTCTTTTTTCTTTTTTTTCGTGGGCGCAAAGGTATTCCTTGTATGGTAATTACGCTGTAATTATGTCAAATGATTCCCGGGACTCGGGGAGGGATGTCAGACAGCGACTAAGTGCGTGTTTGTTTTCCCTGTTCCTCCACGGCTGGCGGCTTCGGTGAGGTCATCGCCGGGCGTTTATCACCTCCCGCGCGTCATGGACGCCGTCCACTGTGGAGAGAGAGAGAGAGAGAGAGAGAGAGAGAGAGGGCGAGCGAGGGGAGAGAGACACAGCCCCCGAGGCGCAAGGAGGAGGACGATAAAAACGCGAATGCTCTTCAGACTTGAGGTCTTTGACCCGTGCAGATCACCCTCAGTCGCCAGACGGCTAGGATGGCATAATTACGGCATATTAGGCCATCACAAAAACACATCAAGTCAGACAAGATATGCAAAGAAAATGGCCGGAGATGGTTTCATGCCATACTGTTAAGATGTTCCAAATGGCCCCGCTGAAGTGGTGGGGGGGGCTGGTTCCTGGACGGATATAATTACAATTTATATGAGGGCCCAATCAAGCCTTCAGTCAGGAAGCCCGTCTTGAAGGTGACTCGGCAATTCATCGTGTTCGCGGCGAGGCAAATTGAAACAGGTCTTTCCGACAAGCTGTCACCGTTCACCGAGACCTTTTAAAATCGCCACGCCGTCGGTCAATTGATATTTCATATCCTATATCACATTTTAAACCGACGCAATGGAGAACCGCCGACATATACCAAGCGAACCAGCGCCGAGAATATTAACACCCTGAATCGGGCCGTGAACTCTCAAGACCGCCTGGCTTTTCTCAAACGTTCCTTTCCTTGTTTCCTTAACGTAAAAAATATCCGTAAAGTGTTTCGTAGTAAGCATTATCGGCGTTGTTTGCAGGTTGAGTTGCTGTACTGCGTGTTGGCAGCCTGTCTGGGGTGTAATTAGCGTTGTGACATGTCTCCGTGCCAGATGCCCCTCTCTGCAGCCGTGTCAGCCTGGGACCCCACCCCCCCCCACCCCCACCCCAACCCTCTACCAAACCCCAACCATGACCTTCCCAGAGTCGACCAAGGATCCACTCCTGTCGCATTCGCCTTCCCTTCCCTTCCCCATTTCCACACTTTTCCCCCCCACGATTCCTCCTCCTCCCCCCACTTGTTTTGTGACACCGGCCCCTTATCACTGTGAGAGGCCTGGATCTATGAGTCTGGCCCCAGCTGGGCATTACACTGGCCCAGATTGTCCTTGGACCCCCATTCCCATGTCTTTTCACCCCAGCTGTTGCAACCCTGGCCTCCCCCTCCCCCCCCATCTATCATCGGCTCTACTCTTTAAGCCTCAGCTTTTTTGCTTTTCATTTTTTCATATTTTGGTATTTTGATTATTTTTTTTTTCTTACCAATAATTATTCTGCTTCAATCCGATCCCAAAATGATCAAAGCGGCGCTATATCAAAGCGTGTTACGGAGGTAGTTACTCACTCATTAACCATATGTTTGACAAGTATCCCCTCCTGGCATTAGAAAGCTCTCTATTAATCACAGACGGAGATCTGACAAAAGCCGAGACGCGGGCAGATGATGAAATATGTACCCCTGGCTGGGAATAAGTGAGATTATATTATTGATGGATTATGGAGCCGGCTGTCACTACGTGGTACTATCCTCTTATTTGATGTATGGCTACCTGGAATATGATTTGGGTCATCGCCGGTGACAACGCCATTCTTCACGGCGCGTGGCGCCCGTGATCATTATCAATCCCCCGGCCGTTATGGAGTCCCCGGCCCTCCCGCGGCCGAGGAGGTGTCAACACATACAGCTTGTTATCACCGCGGCAATCGGAACAAATGATCGTGACAGCGACCGTAACATGTTACCCTGGGACGCCTGGAGATGCCATGACTGCATCCACCAACTATAGCTCTCTCTCTCTCTCTCTCTCTCTCTCCCCCTCTCTCCCTGACTCTATCTAGTCCTCTCCCTAACCCCCTCCCTCCCCCTCGGCCTGGGCGATCTCCCCAGGCCGAGAGGAGGAAGACAGGACAGGGGAGAATGAGTTGTGAGGCCTGGGCTGCTCTCTCGCCCATGGTTCCATTTGCACCAGCAATTAATCAGCCATCACTGGAGAGCGCTTGCATGTCGGGCTGTGGGTTTTATTAGGGGTGTCCTTTATGGGACTAAATGAGACTTATGTCTTCCTTGAGTATTTCATTTGTGCCGCTGCAGACGGTGGGGCTCTGCAACCTTGAGCCGAACCGCAACAGGGTAGGGCTCTGGGCCGCCTTTGTTGCTCACCTTTAAACGATCTTGCCTCCTTTCCCGTCGTTCTGTTCCTCTCTACCTACTGCGGTTGACGATCTATACGACTCTTTGTGACTTGTTACAAACAGTAAGGTTTATATTTGACGCCGTTTGTGTTTGTATAGAAAGTGTGAGAGCAAATAGATTGGTATAAACACTGCTGGGGTTAAGTGTTTCCCACAGGACCGACCTCGCTACAACGTAAACACCTGCGCTATTTTAATACGCTTTCCGTAAGCGCATGCAACAATTGGCACAATTGGACGAATTAACAGATTGCTAAGTGTATATTTGTCAATTTATCTGGAATTATTATTATTATTTCACCGGAGTAGGTAATGGAAGATGTCTGCTGAAGCAGACAGTAGGCTACGATACAGCAGGGTCAGTGTGTGCACCTGCTTGTCTGTCAGTGACGAAGAGGAGCGGGGCCGAGGGTCGTAGTAGTGAGAGCTGCTGGGGTTCTCTGTAGCCAACACCGAGCTATGAACCGCGGTCGAAAGGACCTAATTAGCTTCATTCCTAACCGACACTCCAGCCAGCGATAACTTAGGGGACGGGCAGTGTGTGCACTCGCCGAGGAAATGGCACCGCACAGCAAATGAAAACCTCTCGTCTGCCCCTCCGGCGCTGTATTTTATTTTATTTTCCACAGCAAGCGCTGTCACCTGGCGGTGTAGTCATCAGGAGGTGCAGTCGTTCCGGCCCGTTCGACAGGGCGAGGTGTCTCGCTCGGCCATATCTCTGCGCTATTAAACTTTACGTCCCCGCCGGTGGAGCATTTAGGTGACGTGTGTTTCTGCAGATGTGTTTTTTTTTGCCTCCATTTTGGTGAGATTAGCTGGAGTTAATTGATTAATCGGACTGTTTATATGATCGATAATTGGGGTGATTAACATGTTGAACACTGTTGACACACATCTGGGGCTTGTTATGAGGCAATTGTTGATCTGTAGTGTCGTGCTGTAGATTGTGACACTGATTCGAGCCATCATGGCTCTGCATTGTGTAGAGTCTTACCCTAGCAATCTTCGTTGTACACGGGGAATGGGTTAACCTAGCGTTTGTTGGTGCTTGGCACTTGGTTCTATGCACATCCTTACTTTACCGACAGCGATATATTGTTTCTCTTGTTCTGACAAAAGTACTTATTATAAGTCGCTTTGGATATAAGCGTCTGCTAAATGCATTGGCTGCCTTTGATAGACTTGGTGCGAGTCTGTGAGGGAAGAGCAAACGTTAAATTAAAAGCAAGCCACCGCCGTTTTGGCCAACAGCATGTGGGAAAACTATTTGTTCAGTGGTTGAGGAAGAGTTCGGTCATTATCCTAATTTAATCAACACCATATTACACATTTGCTACGTTGTTTTCGGGCCATCATCGTCATCATTAATTATGCATCCCAAGAGCAGTATCTACTTTGGACATAGTTAGCGAACCAAAGAACCCCCTTCTTCACCATACTATACTCTTCACCATTCACCGACGTAAACAGGAGAGCAGGGTGGCTGGGAATGGCAGAGGAACTGTTTTCCTCTCCACTTGCCTGCCGTGGTTTTGTGCCGTGCGTCGGGTGCAGACAAGACTCCGGCCCACAGGTCAGCACAGGGCTACGGTTGCTGCCCCCGCCCGCCCGTCACGGCAGTAACAGCAAGCAGGCAAAAGGGCCTGGAGAGGGGAGCGCTGGTGGTCAGCCCCCTCTCACTGGGAACCGCAGCCTCTGCCAGGGGGAGGATGTGGATACCATCTGCTAGCGCGTGTACAGGATGGCTTCAGCCGTTTGCCCATGTGTGCTTGAGAGAAGGGTCGTATGACGGTCACGAAAGAGCAGAGGATCTCAGCTCCCCAGAGGACAAATATATGAATATTCCCCCACTCGCACACGCACACACACGCATGCAGGTGCACATTTGTACACACACACACACACACACACATGCAGAAACACACACACAAAAACACACACACGCAGGTGCACATTTATACACACACACACGATACACAAACACATGCACACACACACACACACACGCATAAATTGCACATACACACACACGTACACACACACACAAACACACACACACTATTTTCCCTTCCAATTTCATGGGTCTTCCGTCAGATTCGCGCCCGACCCGATCACATCTGCCATCAGGTCAGGGCAGATGTGGCAGATGTTGAAGAGCATGACCTCTCATGTCTGCGCACGCTTCTTGTAAGCCGCCTCTTTCCAACTCCCGCCCGGCAACAAGTCTGTTCATGGAAGAGAGCGAGGAGTTAAAATAACCGTGACCCTCGTTTTATTTTAACTCTTCTTCTCCGGCATAATACATTAATTAATTAGGAGAATTCATTAGGCTAACGGAAGGTTTGAAAATGGGTTGAGGTAAGATAATGAAAACCAGGAGTGAAATTTGAATTTAATCACTAATGGTCCAAAAAAGAATCTCCCTGAGGAAGTTAACACACACACACACACACTCTCACGCACGCACGCACGCACGCACGCACGCACACACGCACACACGCACACACACACACACACACACACACACACACACACACACACACACACACACACACACACACACAAATCTGCCAATCTGACAGACAGACGTATTGGCAGTTACAAATTAGCAGTTTGTTAAGCAATTAAAATCGGGAAAAGTCAATATTGGACTCAGGAAAGCTATTTATTAATGTCTGATTGAGGGTTTCGTGAATTTGCAGCAATGCAATTATGAAAAAATAAATCAAATATTATTATTCCTCTTGAACATCTTCAGAAAGTCCCCCGAGATGTCCCCCGAGATGTACTGTAATTAACACGTAAACGACAAGCAGACTGTGATGTATGGCCTTGAGCTCAGACCCTGGATCCAAACGCACAGTCCTGCTGCCTACTGCCTCGTCCAACGCAGCCGCCGGCACCAGAGGTGATGGGGCCGGGATGAAGCTGCTTGTTACAAATTATGTTAACATTTGTATTAAGACATTCATATTTGTGAGCCATGCATTTTGCCACGATTAGCCACGATTAGGTTACGATTACGAATTCCTGTTTGACTAACATTCATATTTGCGAAAAAGCATGCATTTTGCATGCTATTCATCCAAACAAAAAGACTTGCCATCCTCTATCAAACTAATTCAGTCTAACTATGAGCTTGCGGTGTGCCGGGCCAACGGCTGCACAGGTTTGATCGTGCAAACACAACTTCAAGAGGAGACCTTATCTAGACCAGGAAGTACAAGTAGGCCTATTAAGGTATTGTTGTAGCATTGAAGCATTTTGCCACCGCGAAACATAACTACGGAACTGCAGAACTGCAGGCAGGACGTCAGACAACGAGGCAGATCACTATGACACAGGCTGTTGCATCCAAGTCAATTGCCAGCGCGGAAAGAATCAAGAATCAATTATTCATAGGACCATTTCTCAATGTTCTTGTTCTTTTAATTAATGTTTTTTTCAGTAATAACTTAATATTTGACATACTACTCAGGGAAAATTGCAGTCATAACTTAATATTTCAGGAAAATCGCAACTTTCGCATCTTTTGTCGCAACTTTCACTTCCTCTCGCACTGTAATCGCAACAAAATCCTAAAAAACACTACAACTTTCATCGCAACTTTTTGGAAAAGCTCATGCAACATCAGGCATTTTATGCCGCAACAATCCCAAAGAAGGCCCGCGAAATCCTGGAGGGACTGACAAATGCATCAGAGGTTGCACATCTGTGAAAAAATTCTTCACAAACAAAATGATATAGAACGCTATGTTGATTCAGCAATTTAAAGAGCGAGCATGTCCATCGTTACAATTGCTCGAATCTGTTCCTGCAAGTCTCAGCTGTGGGGTTTTTTGCAGGTAGTTTTGCAACGCGTCTAGGTTTTACGTTTGTAGCAAAATGTAGGTCCCAGTGTAGTTTGAAAAATGCACCCCCTGCCGGCGACTTTCATTGGTTAATGCTGCAATTTTGTCCCGCCCACGGACGCTCTGCTTCATACAGATACGAATCACTTTTGCTACACTTGTACCACATAGAGTGTTGCAAAAGTATCCGCAAGAAAACAACAACTGAGACTCGTAGCAGCAGATTCGAGCAGTTGTATCGATGGACTTGTGCTCGCTTATTAAAATGCTCATTGAACATAGCGATCTATATAATTTCATTTGTGAGGAAATATTTCACAGATGTGCAACTTATGATGCATTAGTTCACATTTGGGTTTACGAATGCACAACTTTTGTGCATGTTCTCAGATTATGAAACACAGGTGTGCAATGATTGTAGCGAAAGTGATACAGGTGCTAAAGACTTTTGCTACAATAATACCTTCATATACATGCCTCAAATTTACATTTAGGGCAGTCAGGGTTAGGTGACTTGCTCAGGGACACCTAGGAGGAGCCACGGATCAAACTAGCAACCTTCTGGTTACCAGCCGACCCACTCTACCTCCTGAGCGACTGCCCCCCTCAGTGCCTCACCTGCGATCGCCTGTGGTACTCAGAGCCCAACGATAAAGCGGTGTACTTAACATCTCATATCGTCCCCGGCCCAATCTGTCCGCTGTGACGCAGCTGCTGCCTCCGCCGCTGCGCCGCGGTAACAGCCTCACATCGAGCTGTGACAGAGGGCTAACAGCAGCTAAGAGCTAGCAGGAGTCCTCCGCCGATCGCAATGAACAACACGAGGAAGAGAGAGAGGGGGGGGGGGGGGAAGAGGAGAGGAATACAGCGGAACGTGTTAATGCCACAGTTACGATTGATTCCCTGTCGATCGGATGAGTACGGCACGTTCGATCACAAGGGGAACGGTAAAGAAAATAAATGATGGTGTAAGTGGCAAAAACATCACTATGAATCCATGAAAGAACGGATGGACCGTTTAATCAATGAATTAACAAATTGAAAAAAAACAAATGTGATGTTGTGAGTCGGATTAGAAACAATGCTACAAAATGTATTCACCGCTTGGCCTTGGGGAGGACACGTCCGCGCAGTGCAGTAGACACACAGCTCGGAGGGACGAGGACATTAGGAACCCCTTACATATACAGCATACATAAAGAAGGTCTTCAGCGCTCTTCACATAAAGCCGTCTAATGAAACGGTCACACCACATTTGACCGGGGGAAATTGACTTTGTGGAGGGGGAGAATGGGCAGGGGGCGGGCAGGGGGCGGGCTCAGCGGCGGCGGCGGCTCTCACAGAAAGGACCCCTGATAAGCATGACTTGATCCCCCTTAATGCGCGGCCTCGCCCCGCTCCCCTTTTGTCTTTAGCCGCTGCTAATACAAAAATATTGCGCGTCATGTTTTTAATTTGCCAAATAAAGGTCAGCCCTGCCCACTGTCCTACCCACACACACCGCCCCCTGCCCCCCCCCGCACCCAACAGCCACGACCTGACCACGCACGCCATTAAGCGAGTCTAATTTAAATGGGATTGAACCCACGGGCTCGGCATCAGATGGGGTGAGATGAAGCCACGGCGACAGGAAGCAGATGCGTTCCTGCACCCCCCTTCCTCCCTTGCCACTGCCGCCCCCGGTCGAAATCAAAGTGAGGGTGCCCACGGTGTCTGGCGACTCCAGAGGGAGTGCCTGCCCGTTTAGTCATTAGTTAATTCCTCCACTGTGTTTGCTGCTGCTCGCGGGGCACGCGGGGAGCCGGTAATCTAACACCTTAATGGCGCCTGGTGTGTCAGAACTGGCAGAGTTTCTCTGTGATCCCCGTTTGCATAATATGTGTTAAAGTTGTACTCGTAAGAAACAGTGTGACTATGAGAGAGACGGCCTCTCAGTCCTCCTCCTCCCAGCTGTAGCCCTGCCTGCTTTGATCAGCGCACACACACACCTTCATTTAACTTGGTTTACGACACACACACACACACACACACACACACACACACACACACACACACACACACACACACACACACACACACACACACACACACACACACACACTCCAGCCTCCGCGATAAAGTTAAACAGCTAATAATGGGCAATTATTTGTAAGCTCTCGGTTGCCGTGATCATTAAACAAGCTCCGTGAGGCCGTTCGAAGGATTACAAAGTAGGAATAGTTAAGACTCATTGATTCGGCCTGGACCAATGGGACGCTTCGTTTCGACGGAGGAACTACTGTCTCTACCCGACGACTCGTAGACACCGAGGGGGCGGGGGGTGGGGTTGGGCACGACGTGAAGAAAGAAGATGAGGCATTCAGCAGACATTGGTATTAATCTAAAGCTTTCGATGTCTTACACCATTCGGGACAGTGGGGGGATTTCACTGGGAGGCATAGCGAGTGAGTTTGCAAGCAGAGTCGCCCACCAGCTGCCTGACTAGAAATAGTAGTGTATCATTATGGCCGCGCAGAGGGGGAAACACCCTGTGTTTTAGTTCTCTGCGGAGGTCGTGTGGTAATCAGTGGGTGTGCTCGTGCATCGCTCGCCAAAGAAAAACAAGGCAGAATTAGACCTTTATGATGCCAGTGCCTCGGAGGGAATCTCAATCTCACGGTAGCTACTGTATGGCTTCTGCTGCTGTTGTTGCTGCACTCTCACTCTGATGTTGTCATGATGCCATTCTCTCTGATTATGAGGAGATAAGGTAACTGGAGGAATGGAAGACGTGTTAAGTCGCTGTGTTGCTACGGGCGTCGATGGCTCCAGTACAACACACCCATTGGTGGTGTGGAATTGCATGATGCAATGCGCCGAAAGCACACATTCTTTGAACCTGTTTTGGAGTATTTTTTATTCATGTGGTACTTTGTGTTGTTGTTTTGATTGGTTTCTCAGTCTATATATACCGGCAGTTTGTCATAAAACAGCGCATGGAGACAAAGCGCACCTCGCAAACTATATATTGAGCACGACGTATTTCACAACATCCTTGCTGTCATTAGTTTAGCATTTTGAGATTTGAGTCAATTTTGACCGGTGCTATTTTCCAAAGCCCTTCCATATTTTATACTCGGCTATGGGCGCTGAATGAGGAATCGGCAGCCGAGTTTCTCATTTGTTTCCATCACCCTGCCTGTCAGACTGTTTTTCTTTTTGAATCCAGCCTTCAAGTAAGGAGCAAAGAGCAAGGATAGGGCTGATGAGATTTGCCGAAGGTGTCCAGGTGAAGTGTTCAGAGAAAGAGGAAAAGTGTGTAAGAAGGAGATGGGATTGAAGTTCTCAGTAGTAAACTGCATTGATTAGAACATGTAACATATTCACTCACACACGCATACGGGCACACATGCCCACACACAGGTGCATGCACGCACACATAAGCGCACACACACACACACACACACACACACACACACACACACACACACACACACACACACACACACACACACACACACACACACACACACACACGTGTGTATGATTGCACACACACACACACACACACACACACACACACACACACACACACACACACACACACACACACACACACACACACACACACACACACACACACACATGATATAACTCACTGACAACACAAATTGATACAAGTCCTCCTCACACAGGTAATCACAAAAAAATAGCATTCACAGTAGCCTACTAATGATAACAACACAATCTCTACTGCTACTACTATCACCCCAGTACACTGTAGTCGTTTCAAAAGGACGAATCGGGATGAAACCGCGACATTTTTGATCAGATGTGCAGCACGACATGGTCATTGTGCTCGTGGCGTGTCGCCGGTTGCATTTGTACTTATAATCAGCCACCTCTCACAGATCCTCCTATGCGGTGAACCTTGCTGCGAACTGCGGGTGTGATTTGCCGACTTTATTGAAATGAGTATTTCTTTGATACGAGGATTTTTGCGCTGCCAAGCGCCTTTCACGGCTTGCAGATAAATTCCTGGAACGAGTTGGGTGAGTGGTCTGTTATGCCCAAGTGAGTGGAGGCAGTTAAATATGCAGAGAAGAGACATAAATGAAACAGCCTTCAAAGCCATGTTTGGTGCAGTGAGTTTGTGAGCTGGTGTTCTTTATGATTTAGGAGTCTGTTTTTATTGGCTTTTCGCTGCCTGACTGAAGTGGCTGCCTAGCCTTTGTAACTGCTTCTTGATACCTTCGGAGGGATTGAATGTCCTCGTAGGCAGCGAGTCGCAGGGCCCTCGGAGGCTAGTAAATGACATATAAGTTGACTGAGGATGTGTTAATGCGGCTGGATTTATTTTGCCGAATAGAAACACTTTGTGTAATTGTATTGTGTTTACTGGGGCTCCGGGGAAGGGTAGACGAGAACGTGTGAATGTTTTCGCATAAAGAAAGTTTGTAGTTTTGCAGTCAAAGAAAGACGTTATGTGGTCACGTGATCTTTTTGCCTTTCTCGTTGTTGCGATGAAAGACGCCGTGCTTTATGGGATGTGGTAGGCTGACACATACTAATTACATTAGTTTATTTTAGCTCGCTAAGTCGGTGATGCGTTGACATATATATCGTTTTTTTAGCTTGGCTTGTGTCGTTTTCAAGTTTAGCTTACTCAGGTATTTTAGCTTCTAGCTCACATCGCTTTAAGCCCTTGTGGTTACTATTTTAGAGTAGGCCTAACAACTTCGGTATATGATAACATGAAAAGCAACAAGTCCATAGCCAAGTTTGTGTGGGCCAATGTCAAATTAAGGGTAATAAATTGGGCGAAAACTGTTAAATGTTAATGAAACAAGTTGAATCTATTAGGGCGTCGTTGTTGATACGGATAACTACCGTCTCCATGTAAGTGTCTGTGCCAGTGACAGCCCATGGCCTTGGCACCAAGGGAGCTACACTGGCCTAGCATGGAAACGGCTATGCTAATGATCTGCATAATTTACACTTGGGTGGCTCCTAGCTGTATGAGGGCATTAGAGGATGTGACATCATGAGAGGAAAAGGGGGAGACAGGCTCCTGAATGGAATAATGTTTTTTTAAAGGAGATAGACAGGGACGAAGGGGGGTTAACTTGATGACTTTTGCGAAAATACTAAAGTTTTATAGGTTTTTGTTGATTTTTTCCTTTTGCAAATGATGATATGCAGCTGTAGAGAAAAAAGAAAAAAAAACAGCGAGACAATGAGAAAATGGCTCCCGTTGTTCAGAGGTATTCTTTGGCGACAATAACTCGCACCATTTGTTTTGAATAACTACATCTTAGGACTCAGTCATCATCTCAACATTTCCATTTAGAAGAGTTTTGAGTTCCCCGTTAACATTTTTTACAATTCATTTTCCATCGTTAGTTGAAATCCCTGTCAACAACTCCATGATAGGACTGTTCTTTTAATTGTTTTACACACAAACACACACACACACACACACACACACACACACACACACACACACACACACACACACACACACACACACACACACACACACACACACACACACACACACACACACACACAAATGCACACACACACATACACACACAGAAACACACATTCAAACACACACACACACACACACACACACACGCTTGCACGCATATACACACATGCACACACATACAAACACACACAAGCTCACACATAAAAGCATACACACACACACAAATGGGCACTCACTCACAAACGTGTGTACACACACACACACACATATACTTGCACGCATGCGCAAACCAAACCCTGTGAACACTAATTATATAATTAATGCATTGGACAGGACTCGGTGCTCTGTGAGCACTCACTGGGGGGTTTTTAACTAGCATCCCTGTGAGGCCATCTGATAGCCGCCACCGCCTTCCCCTGGATTATGAATAAAATCATCATTGTTTGCTCTATGAAATTTCTACCTTGCTTTCCCCCACTGATGATTATCTTGTTTAAAATATATCAGCTGGAAAATATACTCGGTAATTTGAATACCAATGAATCCACCAAATGTGTTTGGAAGTCACATAATGCCGCCGCGCACATATTGCTTTTTTTATCTTTTCGAAATGCCTTTGCAGTTTTCCATTCACAGGTTCAAGATTGTATGAAATGTGCAATTAGGCACTGCGTGCACCTGTGAATATGACCTTTATAGTGCGAGAATGGGTTTGGGTGGTGCACACATGTCTCCCTATTGTTTCCTGATAAACAACTCTGTGTGTTTGTGTGTATGCATGTGTGCGTGAGCTTGTGTGTGCATGTGCTAGTGTTAGTTTTTATCTTTAAAAATAAGTGAACGCTAATGTGAAATTATTTGGTGTGGAAGCAGTGCCACTGAGACGACATCAACACCATTCAGCGCGGAGCTCAGACAAAGACATGGCTGGATGGCTGACCAAAAGCATCAATGGATGAACTCAATCAGGCCAAACTATGAATTATGCATGAATGTGCACCTTCTTTTCCCAGGACGCCCTGGTTTTTGGTTGGGTTTCAGATTTCCCCATGTTCTATTAGTGTTGCCCCCGTGCATTTGGGCTTGAGCACACACCCTCCTGAGCATGAATCTGTTGGGCTTCGATCAGGCGGGACTCCTTACCCCGGCCTGGATTCAGATCCACAACACACACCGTTTAGTGACTTGGTACTTGACAGGCGTGAGGCATCTTGCTCCAGGGTCCCTCCAGCTCTGTGGACATTGGGGTCCCAGCCCAGAATCCTTTGGCTAGGAATCAATCACTGTTTCCCCTGGACCTGTGTTCCCCAACCTATGGGTCGTGACCCCACTTGCGGACTGCCTGAGAAGGACCTACATGTGGGGGTCGTGGGAAATAGCCTTAATTAAAAAAAGGATCATAATAAAAAATGAATTGTACGACTTGGACTCATAAAGATGTGTTGGCATATTGTTAGCCTCATAACACAATTGCCTAAGTCATATTTTGGCCACATTTTGGCCACAACCTTACTCGAATTCACTGTGCCTCATTGGCTATATCCTAAGCCAATCAGAGTGTTTTATTACATCCCATAATCCCTATTTGCCAAAGTGATCTATTTGACTTCGGCAGTGATGCTATGAGGCTAACGATATGAGTTTGCAATTGCTGGTGAATCATTCTTCCACTGAGCGTATGTTGTGCTAGGTGCTAGGCCGTGCGAGGTCTGCTCTCTCTCTGGACCGGTTAGACAGCACCACTGCCAGCTTGGCCCGTTGCTTCATGGGCGGGTCCAGGGTTAGCTGCTGCTGCTGCCTCACAGCCTACAAACCTTTGGATATGTTACCGGAAGGCTCTATTTTAGTGAACACACAGATCAACGTGTGTGTGTGTCCGGGGGGTGTGTGTGTGTGTGTGCCTTCCTGTGTGCAAGCCTGTGTATTTCTGTCCATGTGTTTGTCTGTGTGTATCAGTGTGTGCTGTCTTTGTGGCTGTCTGTGTGTTCCTGTACATGTCTGTGTGCGTGTTGGCGTGCATGTTTTCTGTGTGTGTCAATGTGTGTGTAGGTGTTCTTGTGCATGTGTGTGTGTGTGTGTGTTGGCATGCATGTTTGTCGGTTTTCTTTGTCTGTGTGCGTCAGCATGTGTGAAGGCGTGTGCGTTTGTGTTTGCCTGTGTGTCTCTGTGCATGTGTGTGTGTGTGTGTGTTTGTATAGGCATGCGTGCGTGTGTGCCTGTGTGCGCACAATGCGCTCTGTGAGTTTGTTTGTGTGTTCAGGACTGAAGGCGTTGCTGTAGACACAGTCAGTGGGGAGGGGCGGCGAGGGGATTTCTGGAAGTAATTTTGCTTGATTTCAGAGACTTGAGCTCAGAGCTCCTGCTGTGGATGCTTACGCATAAATACCATGCAGGACTGTGAGATGGAGATTTCAGCAGCAGCGAACGCTCTCCCAGGCAGGCTTTATCTACTATAGCAGACAGCATATCCTCAGCACAAGCTGTTGACACTTTCTAACTAAGAACTCCGTTCCTCTCAGTCTCCCATTCATTAGAAGAGTGAATTACTCTGCGAAACACAGCAGAAAAAGGGATGCATCCGTATCAGCAATGTCTACATCATGAGTGCTGACAATTACAGTGACATCATTATTCAGCACGGGGAGCCCTGCCGCAGTTCAGAGAGAGGCAGAGGGGGAGAGAGATAGAGGGGGTCGAGAGAGAGAGAGAGAGAGAGAGAGGGAGAGAGAGTGAGTAGAGCAAGAGAGAGAGAGAGAGAGAGAGAGAGAGAGAGAGAGAGAGAGAGAGAGAGAGAGAGAGAGGGGGGGGGGAGAGACCAAGAGAGAGAGAGAGGGGGGGGGGGGAGAGACCAAGAGAGAGAGAGAGAGAGAGAAAGAGAAAGAGAAAGTGAAAGAGAAAGAGAAAGATCGAGATAGAGAAAGAGAGACATAGAGAAAGAGAGAGAGTGAGAGCGAGATAGAGCAGTACACTTGATTTCACTAAACTGTTTTTCGTGCTGCTGCTGTTGTTGTTGTTGTACTGTATGAGTCTAAAAGAGGAGTTCAGGGTTATGGTTACTGCAGGCAAAGCGAGTAGAGCACAGATGGCCATCTCGACTCGCTTTCCTTTAACGCGAGCAAGCCTGCTTAATGAAAAGCACACCCGGGTTGGCTTAATGGAGAGAACACAACACATGGGGGGTGCTGAGTGTCACCTGGCTGCTCGCTGACCCACTCAGACGCCATATTGCAAGAAGGTGGGAGAAAGCTAAAGGGCTAAGCTGAATCAGCTCTCTGTGCTCCGCTACTTCTGCCTTGAGGCCAGAGGGTTGTGAGGTGAGCGGGTGAATGGATGAATGGAAGCTTTAGGGAGGATGAGGAGGGAGGGTACGGGCCCTCTTCGATCCAGACGGCGTAAACAGTCGCCTCTCTTTTATTTTATGTCCTTTATCAGCAACATGAAAGGGGGACAAAACGACTCCTCTCCACCGTCAACAATATGGTGTCATTTAGAGACGAGTATCCCCTGTTGAAGTGGAACTAAAATAACAGACGACAAAAGAGCCACGAGGCGAGAGAGGTGGAGAGAGGGAGAGAGAGAGAGTGGGCGAGAGAGAAGGAGAGAGAGAGGGGGCGAGAGAGAAAGAGAGGGAGACAGAAGGAGAGAGAGAGAGGAGAGAGAGAGGGGAGAGAGAGGGCGAGAGAGAGAGTGATGGGAGAGAGAGCTAGAGAGTGTTGGGATAGAGAGGGCGAGAGAGAAGGACAGAGAGAATGATGGGAGAGAGAAATGGGAGAGAGAGCAATGGGAGAGAGAGAGAGAGAGAGAGAGAGAGAGAGAGAGAGAGAGAGAGAGAGAGAGAGAGAGAGAGAGAGAGAGAGAGAGAGAGAGAGAGAGAGAGAGAGAGAGAGAGAGAGAGAGAAAGAAATGAGAGCCAAGGTTTCTCTACTCTTACCAGGAAATCGTGTCATCTGCTCTATCTTATTTTGGGTGTGTAATCTGCACAAGTGCTCAGTTATCCCCTTATAAATGCAGTGCAAGTACCCTAATTCCCACCTGTGTTATAATTCCTAATTCTGAATGGGCCTGTGCAGTTTTCCTAATGTCCAATTAGTGTTATGTGCCGATCTAATGGCGCATGTGTTCATGCTTGAGGGAATGTACGTTTCTATAGGAAGGGAATGGTGGTGTTTATGGAGGTGTTTCCGTGAAACCAGCGGCCTTTCTTTAGAACGTCTAACTGCATCACCGCTAGATCGGTGAAGACCATTCAGATGGGGCCCATTTATCCCTATTGTTTGGATACATCCACCGAAAGCACTCAAATAGACAGAGACACACAACCAAAACACCAATCGAAGGTTAAAGATGTATCGCTTTCTTTCTACATTTTCTCTCTACTTGATCCGTTTTTTTGTTGCTATTTGTTGTAATGCAATACAAACGGTCCACAACACAATATATTTTTCATAGTTGACTGCGCACTTCACTCGGACCGAACCATTGTGTGGTAGCAGGGGTTCAAACGACACCAGCTGATTCCCTCGAGGATGCCCAGAATTAAACAGGGCTGCGTGTGCCCTTGGTGGGACTTCACTAGTTTCGGAGAGCTCTGTAATATTGGTTCAATCAACGGTGGCTATGAAAACAGAAGGCGTCAGGTTGATCGAAACATCGGCCGTTATCTTTGGACATCAAAACGCACCAAGCACTGGTAGCGCTTTGCAGACAGCGAATGAATGGACGTCGCAGTCTAGGGAGCATTACACAGAAATAGAGAGAGAACGAGACAGGGGGATGTGAGTGTGTTTGTGCGAGTGTGTGTGTGTGTGTGTGTGCTTGACTGTGAGTGGGTGCTTGTATGTGCACGTGCGTGTGTGTGTGTGTGTGTGTGTGTGTGTGTGCGTGTGTGTGTGTTGTGTGTCTGCATGTGGTTGTGTGAGAGTGTGTGTGCGTGTGCATGCTTGTGCCCGTGGAATGGAAGAAAGCGAAGAGATTGAGAAAGACAGTGTGAGAAAAGAGAGACGAAGACAGCAGAGAACGAATTATTGGGATCAAGCCAGATGCTTCAGGTCGCCATAGAAACTCCCCACACTTCACATTCTTCCCTCCCTCCAGCACCACCTTCCCCTCCCATCTCCCCCCCCCCCCACCCACCCAAGCCCACCTCCCCCCCCCCCCTCCTCCTCCACCACCTCCTCCTGTAGGTTTCTTTATTTATTTCCTTGTCAGCAGTTCCACAATAACTTAATTAAAGCGGGGGCTCTCCCTCCTGCTGTGGGGGGACGACAGGGGGAGGGGAGGCCAGAGAGAGATGATTGGTGATGGATTACCATCACGCCTCGCTATCTCCTCTCTCGTCTCCACCGGCTGCAGCGCCGTGGAACGCCAAGCAGCCTCGGTGAACACCACCGTCGGGGAGCGCAGAACAGAAAACCAGGGTGCTTCGTTCATTTATCTCAATGAACAAAAAAATCAACAAAACGATGAACAAACGAGGCCCTTGGAGAGAGGAGGCTTTTGGTTTGCAGGGAACACGTGTTTTGCGTGTTGTTCTCGTGAGTCTAAACGCCAGCTGTCAGCCGTTGGGCCGAGGAGGTGTTGCCTGTGTGGCAGGAGTTGGTTACGCTGCTTTTAAGGGGCCAAGGGCAGGCCTCTTCATCTCCCCACGGTGGTCACAGCCATCGTCTTCATCATGACCGCCGCGACTGATTTACAAACCAAGTTGCTTGTAAACAAACGTTTTCTCCTCCCATCAGATCCTTGTTTTTTTCAACGGCGTGCCGTCAATAAGGTCACAGAAATTTGCATTGCAGTTTATTTTCAGTCTAAAGTGATTTAATGCTCCAACGCTCCCAAAATAGCTACGGTAACATTCCACACTGATGCTGACGGAAAGTTGTATTCGTGCCACCGACTTGTTTTTCCGTTTTTTTGGAAAAGATAGAAGTCTATTTTGGAATGTTTCCGCGGCAGAAATCTCCTGGATTTTTTAATAAATAGTAAATGTTATGACTTAGTATAGTGTATGCAATACGTCAGCTGATTTCAAAGTCAAAAACAGTTAAAGTGGCTTTATGGAAGGCTTACCTTGATAGCGAGTCAGAGAGGGGGGCAGTACTGAGAACTGAGAATTGACGATTATTAACTCAGTATCCTCACTGTGACTCCTACATGTGTAATTATAAACCCCCCCTGAGTGCTGCAGATCTGGCCAGTGGGCGGCCATTCAGTCAGAAACCAAAATAAATAAACAACCAATTGTGTGGCTGCAGGTGATTGTTAGCTGCTGGTTGCTGTTGTCGCTGTTGTTATTGTTGTTGTTGTTGTTGTTGTTGTTGTTGTTGTTGTATGGGTTCGGCCGGGTTTTCTTTATGTGAATCCTGTGTGGCTACACGGGCTTCTCAGCAGGGTGGACGTGTGGTAACAAACATTATTCTTTTATTTTGGTTATGGTGCTAGGAGAAGCACACATCATACGGGGGCTGCCTGGGCCCCACTGAATAGCACTTAGGAGAGTGTATCTGTGCGCAGGCTTTTGTGGGCTTCTCTCGCTGCTAATGGACTGTCCTCAGCCAGCGGTGCTATCCATCACTCGCACTACCTGAAGTCAGGGGCCTCGATAAAGATTAGGACTGTTAGGAGAAGATGGATAGGCCGAGCTCTTCATCTGCTCGCCGCTAAGCATCGTCCCCACCAACGCCGAAATTAAATGGAGAAACGCTCCGAGGGAACGCAGATTAACCTAGTTAGGCCGGGACGTGGGATAGGGTGGTTTCTGGCCTCCGCCGTTTCTTAACATATTCATTTGATTTGTCTTTGGCAACCGGGTTCTGAAAGGGTAGGCTGCCGAGGCGAAGAGTGTGGAGAAGAAAGAAGGAGAGAGAAAAAAAAACAAAAGGGCTCTCCAGCAGGTTAAACTCCCAGCAGGCATCAGTGACCTGAGACATTTTCCCAATAGACAAGAAAAGCAAAATAAACACAAGAGTGGCGAGCGCACAAGCCGATTCCCGCTACACCCTTGGCTCCCCCCGCCCCCGCCTTCGCCTCCTGCCTGCGGGAATTAGTCAAAGAGTGGAGCAATCGTTAAAGAAGTCCATATTTGATTGACCTTTGTTTCTCAGATTACACCTCTTTTGGTCTTTTAAAAGGTTGTTGGTGCGCTGCCCTTTGAGACCCAGTGGTTATAGATTTGTTTCCCCTTATTGAAATGGTGAGACTCGGGTTGGCTGGGGTGGCCTTCTAGCACCTCGGTGTTGGAGGCCATTAAACAGACGCCACCGACCCGTAGGGTGGGGCGGCGGGCCAATGGGTGCTGCGGAGGGAGGGAGAGGGGGGCTGCACACTGTGATGTGTTATTTTAGTTGAACTGTGTAGGACTTCTGCAAGTGCCCTGAGCATTGAATGACAGCCACACTGCGGTTGTTATAGTTACAGTAGGACTGGGGTCAACCGGATCAAATGTAGGTCGACTCTGCCACCCACCGACTGGCCGATGGGAAAAACATCATGATAATACAATTCTTCACGTTATCTAGTTTAACCTAATGGGCCACAGAACAGAACCAGAATCGGACATCCCGAAGTTATAAAACATGTATGCTTTTAATCAACGCTACTTACGAGCTGGTCTGAGGACAGCCATAGCCTTCGATCAAAATGGATACAGCTCATAGAAAGGTACGCAGCAACAACAGAACTATGCATATCACTACAATTGACCACGACTTCTAATTCATGCATTATTTCATAAACCACTCTCCTTCCGCCTGGCCCTTGTGATTCATTCTTGAGGCGTCCTCTGGGCTGAAGTCAAATGAGCCGCAGCCGACGGCTCCTCAGTGCCGGCTGATGTAACCTTCACATCCAGCAGCACGGCTCCTGCAGTCCTGCTAACTGCCTTTATCCTCCTGTGCCCATGAATCACGCCTGTGTGCCTGTGTGTTTGGGTTTGTGTTTGGTTTTTTTGTTTCTGTGTGTGCGTGGGGTCTTTGTATGTAAACTGTGTGTTATCTGTGTGTGTGATTTATGTGTGTGTGTGTGTGTGTGTGTGTGTGTGTGTGTGTGTGTGTGTGTGTGTGTGTGTGTGTGTGTGTGTGTGTGTGTGTGTGTGTGTGTGTGTGTGTGTGTGTGTGTGTGTTTTGTGTGTGTGTGTGTGTGAATGTTTGTGGGCATGTGTGTTCCTTTGTATGATATCTGTGTGTGGGACTTGTGTGTGTGTGTGCATGTGTGTGTTTTCTATTTGTGTGTGTGTGTGTGTGTGTGTGTGTGTGTGTGTGTGTGTGTGTGTGTGTGTGTGTGGGTGTGGGTGTCTATGTGTGTGCCTTTGTATATTATCTGTGTGTGAGATTTGTGTATGTGTACACGTGTGTGTGTGTGTGTGTGTGTGTGTGTGTGTGTGTGTGTGTGTGTGTGTGTGCGTATGTGTGTGCCTATGTGTGTTTCCTACGTGTGTGTTTCGTATGTTTGTGTGTGGGTGTGTGTGTGTGTGTTTACGTGTGTGCCTGTGTGTGTTTCCTATGTTTGTGTGTGTGTGTGTGTGTGTGTGTGTGTGTGTGTGTGTGTGTGTGTGTGTGTGTGTGTGTGTGTGTGTGTGTGTGTGTGTGTGTGTGTGTGTGTGTGTGTGTGTGTGTGTGTGTGTTGCTGTGTTAAACCCCCATGTGCATCATGGCTCACTGCTGCAAGGGTATAGGGAAAGAGAGTAGCTTTTCTCATTTCCTCTGACTGTTCTAGAGCTGAATCACATTAGCACACTGACAGGGAGTATGACTGGCCCATAAAGCATTCCGCTTTGCCTGTGTCCAAATGAGAGATGTGTGGGGCTGCTCAACACTGTAGGTGCTCCGCCCAGGAGCCCAGTGGTACAACAAGAATATTGAAAATCATTCTCCCGCCCACCCACCACCCAACTCCCACTCCGTCTCCTCCTCCCCCCGGCTGCTCGTCTCTGCTCCTTCTGGAGCCGACCGGAGCGCCCTGGACTGATCGGATACGAGGAGGAGGAGGAGGAGGAGGGGGAGGAGGAGGAGGAGGAGGAGGGAGGGGAGGAGGAGGTGGAGGAGGAGGTGGAGGAGGAAGAGGAGGTGGGGGAGGAGGAGGAGGAGGGGGAAGAGGAGGAGGAGGAGGGGGAAGAGGAGGAGAAGGGGGAGAAGGAGGAGGGGGAAGAGGAGGAGGAGGAGGTGGGGGAGGAGGAGGAGGAGGAGGAGAAGGAGGAGGGGGAAGAGGAGGAGGAGGAGGTGGGGGAGCAGGAGGAGGAGGAGGAGGGAGGGGAGGAGGTGGAGGGGGAAGAGGAGGAGGAGGAGGGGGAAGAGGAGGAGGAGGAGGAGGGGGAGGAGGAGGAGGAGGGGAGGAAGAGGTGGGGGAGGAGGGGGAGGAGGAGGAGGAGGGGAGGAAGAGGTGGGGGAGGAGGGGGAGAAGGAGGAGGGGGAAGAGGAGGAGGAGGAGGGGGGGGAAGAAAGGGAGGGGGAGGAGGAAGGAGAGGGAGAGGAGGAGGAGGTAGGGGAGGAGGGGCTGGAGGAGGAGGAGGAGGTGGGGGAAGGGGAGGAGGAGGGTGAAGGGAAGAGGAGGGGAAAGAGGAAGACGAGACGCAGGAGGAGGAGGGGGGGGGCAGTGGCAGGGAGAACCATTGATTAACCAGCACATGCAGTTTGCACGGCGGTGTTCCTCGTCAGGGCAGCGAGCGCATCATCTGCTCATCACGGCTGTGAGCTGATAAAGTCCTACAGTTCCAGTGGCGAGCTGGCACCGCCGTGCCAGCGTGGGGGGGGGGGGGGGGGGGCTGTGGTGTGGCGTGGGGGGGCGTGTGGTGTGGCGCGGGGTAACGCGGGGCTAACAGGCCAAGGTGTCACAGGGGAGCAGACTGTTATTATCCGCCATGAAAATCTATGCTATCCTGACGGCCACAATTAGTGTCAGCCGGGGTATTGAGTCTTTTAAAAAGGAGCCCTGGCCTTTGGCTCTCAGCCTGTCTGCCCGTGGACGCCTCTAATGAATCATTAGCCGCCTGGCCTCTCCTCTCGCCCGTCCGCGCCCGTAATGGCACACCTTTCATCTCTCCTACAGAGGGCCTGTCGTCGGCCATTAGCGGCGCTCTCAAGTCCTATTACCTGGGCTCCCCGTGATGAATGGACGGGGCCTCGTCTGCCAAGCCCCGTATCTCTTGTTATCTCATTGGTCGCCCCCCCCGCCCTTCACTCCATGCGTTGAGTCCCGCACCCCCCCGGCCCCCCACCGCGATGACCCCCTTTAAGTGTAATTGATAATTGATATGATCTCCCTCGATTATCAGAAAAAATCCGAGCTCTTGCTCTCTCTCTCTTTCTCTCTCTCTCTCTCTCTCTCTCTCTCGCTCGCTCGCTCGCTCGCTCTCTCTCTCTCTCTCTCTCTCTCTCTCTCTCTCTCTCTCTCTCTCTCTCTCTCTCTCTCTATATATATATCTATATATATATATATATATATATATATATATATATATATATATATATATATATACAGTTTACAGTTTACATATGAATGAATGGGGCGACTGTTGGATGCTAGTGTTAATGTAGTCATATGGTCGTTTGATGCAATTGTTATGCAATCATAAGTATTCAACAGTTGGTTTAACTTAGTTTGTTACTTTCTTCTGACACAGGTGGAGTTGTTTTAGATGAAGACGTTGTAGATCCCCAGCCTTGGTTCAGATAAACCCTCTGTTTTGAACAGAAGACGTAAGGAACAGTTCCGATGGAGTTCAGCGTTATTTATTTTAAAACCCTTGCTCGAGGATAACTCCAAAGAGAATATAATTTCAGTTCCCTAGCTGCTTTGTATTTGACAATAATTATTGACACAGTCATAACTTCTGTCGATTATTGAGGGCGGCTACAGAAGTAGAGGTTGAGAAGGGGAGAAAGCAATAGAGTCAGGAACAAAGGAGCTTGTTGGCTTTGATTGTATATTCACCGTCGAGAGCGTGTGAGCCATACGAGCAGTCCTTAAGCGAGTGTGCGTTACCGCTTCCTGTGAAGAGGACAAGAGACGCCTGGCACCATGCATGAACGTCACAGCAGCCCTTTGCTACCCAGAACTCTGCTTTTTAAACGCATTCTCTCTTCACTCCCCTTCCACAGTGAAACTTCACTCCATGCTAGAGAGAGAGAGAGAGAGAGAGAGAGAGAGAGAGAGAGAGAGAGAGAGAGAGAGAGAGAGAGAGAGAGAGAGAGAGAGAGAGAGAGAGAGAGAGAGAGAGAGAGAGAGAGAGAGAGAGAGAGAGAGAGAGAGAGAGAGAGAGAGAGAGAGAGAGAGAGAGAGAGATGGTCTAACTTAGGTCTCTCGTTTACGTAGGAGGCTACGCTTCTTTGTGTATGTGTGTGTGTTTGTCTGTGTACTGGCATGTGTATGTGTGCTTGAAAAGCAGACACAATGGTTGAAGTTAAAAGAAAAGTTTATTTTCCTTTCTGTTGTGCCATGGAGGCCTTCAACCCGGTGCTAGGAGGTAGTCTGGGCAATGTTGACAGCTGTAAGAAAGTACGGCGGAAACCTATTAACTTCCAATCTAGCAATTTCTCAAGTGAGCAGGAAGCAGTATTATAATGAACTTGCAGTTAATTCATTATTTCATGTACGGCTCTCTGGGTGCAAATTGATCCGAGCGAGAAAAAAAAGAAACATAGCACACACGCACACACGCACACACACACACACACACACACACACACACACACACACACACACACACACACACACACACACACACACACACACACACACACACACACACACACACACACACACACACACACACACAGACACACAGACACACACTCAGAATAAATAAATAAAATAAAGTGACATGAGTTGGGTGAAAATCAGAGGGCAAAATTTATGGGCACATTCCAGCCGAAATAAAAGGTGAAAAAAAAGGAAAGCCAAGCGGAGTAAAGCGAGGGGCCAGAGGATTGGCTCCCTGTTCCCAGAGCCCTCGGAATGTCAATGCTAATTCTATTCATTGAATTGGCAGTTGCCAGCCTCTTGCTCAGGCAGAGAAGCTAACTTGGACAACCTCGGATTGCTTCTAACCATTGACCACTGATGCATTTCTTCTTATTATCGGCGGCGGCGGCGGCGGCGGCCGGACGGCGTGTGTGTGCGTGTGTGCGTCCTGATGTACCTTTCTCTCTGCTCGTGTTTCCACGGGGCCGCGCCTCGCTCTCTCTCCTCGCACGCCCGCTTCCTTTGGCTGTCACATCCAAGCTCGTTAAATAAAAAGGGCACCCTGGAGGAGTTACAAGGGTCTTACATTCTAATGAAAGGACGGAGGGCCTTTAATGATGACCCCGGATCACTCCACTGGAGGGGGCTGGACTTAGACTTAGCTGTCACTCATCCCCGCGCATTCGTTTTCTATTCATTTGTTCCGAGCGTTCGGTCCGGCAGCAAAACCACCCCGACCTTTGGGGCTCTGCTTCTTATTACGGCCGCGGCCCGTCCCGACGTGTCTGTACATCTCCATAACTCTGTCTGAAGCCCTCCACGCTTGGACGTCCGCCGGATCTCCGTTCTGACACATTTATCGTATTGGATGGTTGACTCTTGTTTAAAAGAGTATCTTCTGTGTTTAGCCGGTTCTCTGCAGTGACGGGCCGAGTGAATACAGTGAAGTGAACCATAATAAAGAATGGCACGACGGGGTGAACAGTCGAGGAGTTTGCTTCGCTGCACAACAACACCAAACTAAAGCGCTTTCTCTCTTCTTCTTTGCTTGGTCGTCACACAATGTTATCTCTTTTGTTCGACCTGTTTGTGCGGCTGCTGCTTTTTCCTGGCAAGGGGCTCAGTGGAAGATGGGTAGACCTGCAACAGTTAGCGGGAGCGGGGGAATTGGCCCAGAGCACGGAGAGTCAGGTGGCACCCGATGCACCATCCGGGGGTATGGAGGAGACATCCCGGAGTTTTCATTGAAGCCCCGCATTGAGGCCGGGCAACACAACACTTCACTCACGCTGCTATCCTGGACCCCCTCCTCACGCCAAACCACTTTCACTCCTTTTCCCATCCTTCAGTTTGGACCACCGCACGGATCTCTTCTCTTTCGCTTCTCTTCCATCCAAGACACAAGTTTAGTTTGTTCTGTAAATATCCCAAACACGAGGGATGGTGACAGAAGTAAAGAGCCCCTTTGTGGTTTTTTTCCCGTTCTGTTCTTCAATCGAATTGCATCTTTACAGGGGGGGGGGGGAGCGTTGACTACGTACTCGTGTTGTTGTCAATATGAATTTGCATTGCTCGTATTCTTCCCTTCTCCGAAAGACACCTCACTGTCGTTCTGGGAGATGCATAAGTATCTCTCTCTCTCTCTCTCTCTCTCTCTCTCTCTCTCTCTCTCTCTCTCTCTCTCTCTGTCTCTCTCTCTCTGTCTCTCTGTCTCTCTGTCTCTCTCTGTCTCTCTCTGTCTGTCACTCTCTCTATCTCTGTCTCTGTCTCTGTCTCTGTCTCTCTCTCTCTCTCTCTCTCTCTCTCTCTCTCTCTCTCTCTCTCTCTCTCTCTCTCTCTCTCTCTGTCTCTCTCTCTCTGTCTCTCTGTCTCTCTGTCTCTCTCTGTCTGTCACTCTCTCTGTCTCTGTCTCTGTCTCTGTCTCTCTCTCTCTCTCTCTCTCTCTCTCTCTCTCTCTCTCTCTCTCTCTCTCTCTCTCTCTCTCTCTCTCTCTCTCTCTCTCTCTCTCTCTCTCTCTCTCTCTCTCCCTCTCTCTCTCTTAAGACGTATGGGAAAATGCTGAGCACTAGAATGTATGAGATAATCTCCCGCTCCTCCATTTCACCTGGAGCTGGAGATGGGTTTTTTCTTGACAAAAACATGTGGTGCCACCGCACGCAGGAGGAGGAATGGGCTAATCTGTGAAATGCGAGTCTTCTGCTCAGTAGAACATTATGCTCACTGATTTAACGTCTGTCCCTCTGTCCCTCTCCTCTAGGTAAGCACTTTCTCACTCCTGTGATTGTGGAGGGAGAGCCCGGGGGCTGGGGGGGGGTTGGGGTCTGGAGGTTGTGCTGATGGGAGTGGCGGTGAACAGCGAGCTTTGGGGAGATTGAGGTGATGTACTGCAGAGTCACACACACACACACACACACACAAGGGGCCCGCCCGGGTTAGTCCCACCAGCCGAAACACAGCGTAAACAGACCGGGCAGGGCAGTCGCGCCCCACCCGGAAACATATGTTGACCGTTCTTAATGAGCGTCCATTTGCAGTTTTTACACCTCAAAGAAAAACCATGAATCTCCCAAGGGTGCACTGACAGCGTATACTTCTTCCAGCCGAAAATCCACTGCGCTGGTCCTCTCGCAAAAGCCGCCCACACTCACGGAAATCACCGTGATGCCGGCATCTGCCACGCATCTCAAGGAGCTACACACACACACACACACACACACACACGCACACGCACACGCACACGCACACGCACAGACACACACACGCACAGGTCTCGGAGTAACCAGTGCCATGCATGTGCGGTGAATCCCGAGTAGGTAGGACAGAAACAACTCCTTGCCACCACCGCTGTGGCGCAGCCGGCCGGCCAGATCGCCGGTCGGCCAGGTCGGCGGCGGAGTCTGCTGACCCAGCCCTCCATTATGCATGAGACCGGACCACCCTTCACCAGCTGTCACCGAGCTGCCCACTGACTCCCATCTGGGCCCAGGGGGATGACACCGGCCTCCGTCGGGTTGGCGGGGGGAGGGGGGGGGGGGGGGGGGTGCTGTAAGATGAGCCCACTGACACGGAAACCCCCCCATCCGCGGGTACCCCACACTTACTGTGGACCCCCCACGCACCCGGCCCACCCACACGACTCTCCCCACGTCACTTTGCTGCTCCTTCTCCCTGCTCCTTCTCTTCTCTCTCTCTCTCTCTCTCTCTCTCACTCTCTCCCTGTCTGGGGCCCACACTGAGGGGCTCTGTGTGGAGCCTCTGGGGGGTGTCGGGTGAGGGGGGGTGAGGGGTGGGGGTGCAGTGATCTCGGGGGGAAGATGATATAGGGAGAGCTCGAGTGAACATCCCTCTCCCGAAGCGGGCGTGTGTACGGCGGTCACACATGAGAACGGCCGCTCCCCTTGCGTGTAAAGTTGATGCCCAAACCCCTCTTGCGTACTTATTTTATGTTGTCAGCCTGGCACTTCATGTAAGCACTTATTGTATGTTGTACGTCCTTGCACTTAAAAATAGTACTCGGCATTGTGTTGCATCTCATCCTAGCTTTGGATAAGATGCTATTTTATGTCTTTGTTGTACACGGGGATGGGTTAAGCTAGCGATTGTTAATGCTTGGCACTTGGTTCTATGAACATCCTTGCTGTACCAACGGCGATATATTGTTGTTTCTTTCTTTCTTCCGACAAATTTACTTATAGTAAGTCGCTTTGGATAAAAGCGTCTGCTAAATGCCCTGAATGTAAATGGAAACATAAAAGGGGCGCGTTCCGTTAGCCTTAAAGCCCCGGCCTTCGTCGATGATGTCATGGGGGCTGACGGCGCTTGCATAGCTTGAAGGACTGTGTGTTCAGCATGTCTAAAATTGCCCTCTCCCCTCCCTCCCTCCTCCCTCCCCCCTCCCCTCCCTCCCTCCCCCCTCCCCTCCCTCCTGCCCCCCCTCCCTCCCCGTTTTGGGGAGCAGATGGCGGGAGACGCGGGAGACCTCCCCTCCTCTCACCTCAATCTGGACAGGCTGGGCCCGTCCCTCCCACCGCCTGCAGAAGTTTGTTGGGAAACTAAAGTTGGGTGTCGCTGCGTCGTTCTGTCCGGCGAGGCGCACGCACGGCCGGGCGTTAAGATTAAACGGACGGGAGAACACTGTAATTGAAAGGGTTATCCGGTACAGTACAACGACCGTGTTTCTCCAATTCTTAATGCTACCGCGCGTTTTCCCCGAACCAGAGGAAGCAGCGTAATGGGACACTGTGTGTTTAATGATAGCCATCGTAACCGTCGGTTTCCTTTTTGGAAATCCTGAGATTACAATGTCGGGGGCTTAATAAGCACACACTCCGGTGCAAACACATTACGCAAAGCCGCTGGTAATCCTGTCGTCTGACAGGCGCTGGCCGTGCCTGCGCCGCAGTGTTTCAGCATCTGATTAGAGAGGATTCAGCAGCAGGGACTCCTCGCCGCCCTGTTGGGCTCCACACACCGCCTGCTGTAGAGGTGTGCTGCTCTTTGTACACGGATCTCTATTACCTTTACCCGGTGGCTCAAGGGCATTTCATAATGTGTGTCTGAGTGTGTGTGTGTGTGTGCGTGTATGTTTATATGTGTGTGTTTGTGTACGCTCGTGTGAGTTTGTGTCTTTGCGCATGTGTGTGTGGGTTTGTGTGTGTGTGTGTATGTCTGACTGTTCAAGTGCGTGCATGCTTGCGTGCTTGAGTGCTTGCGTGCATGCGTGTGTGCGTGCATATGTGTATGCGTGTGCATGTGCCTGTCTGAGTATGGGTATGATTTATTGCCAGCATAAGAAATCACAACATTGGAAATTGTTTGCTTTGGTTCCATATCTGTAATGCACGGCATTTCTGTTTGACAATACAGATGCCAGTTCATTAACCAACACTGATTACATTTAATCCAGACTTCATTTGTAATCTGTTTGAGCGTAACTTTCTTCGGGTAAAGTTTCTGAAGTAGCCTTGCTAAACACCATGTTCTCTTATTAGTTCTGTGTTGATTTATTTTGATTCATTGCAAAGTTAGTTTGTTTAATTAGAATTTTCTCGTAATTTAATTATGCCAAAAGTAGAAAATATTTTATTTCAATGGGGGGGGGGGGGGGGGGGTTGGCTGATGAATGGATGATGAATGGAGGGATGGATGGATGAGAGGATGATGACAGATGACTAGATGAGGGTTGGATGGACAGATGGATGGATGACAGATGAAAGGAGAGATGAATGGTTGAATGGGAAGGTGCAGGATGCTGGCTGGACAGATGGACAGACGGACAGATGGACGAATCAATGATGGCTGCTGGACAGACAGATGGACGGTTAATTGATATATCAACGGACCGGCCGGCAGACGGCCTCCTATCCAAATAGTTTCTATTACATCTAGTCCTGCTTTATTAAAACACTGTTGTGTGTAAACACAGGTAAGCTGACGTCGCTGTAACATGATGGCTCCATTTAACCGAGACACCTTCCCATTGTAGCCACCCTCGGCTGCAGCCCTCTCATCAAGTCAGAGAAAATATCTCTCATGGCTGCCAGCTATTGAATTTAAATCTCATTCATAATTTTGTTTCTGATAGTAAAGGTCACATTAGCATTGCGGTTGATAAGCACTTGGTATGCAGGGCCAACAGTGCACGTGGGAGCGTGCACGGAAGACACAACGGCTTCAGGGTTTAGAGTGAGGTTAGGAGGAGTGCACGTAATACGCGAAAAATCAAGGTCTCTGCTTTTAGTCAAACATGGGGGTAAACAATCATCAACATTTCCCGTGGAAAAAATTGCCCATGCGAGCTGGTAAAAACAGTACTCTCCTACTGCTGATAAAACCATAGTCCAGGCCTACGTAACACTCAGCTGAATCCCTCTGGCCGGTCCCACAGCAGGTTTGCTGTTCTAAACGACCTGTGTTGACACATAATTCTGCCTGCTGTGTAATTGTTATCTCACGTCTAAGGTGAATTGTAGTCTTTAAATGCCTAGAAAAGTACCTGTTGCTGCTGTCCACGCGTTTCATTTCCATAGTGATAGATTATGGTTCGTCCAAAAATATGCTATTACTGTTATTATTCTGCTGACGTTTCGGTTTCAAAGCTGCTTACGATGCATCGTTTGGTGCGTCCGTACGGACCGGGTCAGGTCGGGCCATGTGCTCAAGGATGCCTAGAGGTAGGTTCGGACAACAGGGGATTCAAACCCGAAACCTCTTGGCTGGGTGTCAAGCGCCTCAACCCCTATCTTGCCCGATCTGATGATCCTTTCTGCCCCCATGTTTCTGTCCTAAGCAGTCCTGACCTTCTATTTACTCTGAGGAATCAATCCCGGAGAATCAGAGGAATACTAATCGCTGAAGACCACCATCATGGACATAACTCAAAGGCGAAATATGGCTTTGATCTGCATGAAGTAACACAAGAAGACACGCTTTTTTCTTCTCCAATTGCCTGAGACAGATCAGTGACATTGTCGATATACGCACACACACACATGCACACACACACACACACACATGTGTGCACGCACACACATATACGCTCTCTCTCTCCCTCTCACATACACACATACAGACGCACACATGCACTCACACACACACGCACACACGCAGACACACACACGCACACACACCACATGCGCGCGCACACACAACAAAGAATATAAGTGTCACTGTACTGAATTGGAACACACTCCACACACCCAGAACAAGACGCATTCTGCTCTCTATTCCATACCGACTGCTCCAGATGCCCCCCCCCCCCCCCCCCCCCACCTGGCTGGTTGAACGTCTGTATAGGAGATGTGATTGAAGCTCCTCATCACTGGCGAATCGCGGCATGAATGTTTTAAATTAGCATTGCAGATGGCACTCGGTGGCGGCGGCGGCGGCGTAGCGCTTGTCAGACGGTCGGAAACAGAAGTGGCAGTTTTACATAACTCTTGTGCGTCTCTCTGACGGGTGACCGGGCGGCTGCAGGTTATGCTGTCTGACACAGGGGAAGGGGGGGGTGGGGGGGTGGGTAGGAGGGGGAGGGGGGTGTCGCCGTGGTGAGGTAGTGGGGGCTGCACACATGCTGGAGGTACAACGTGACGCTAAACGACGACAACATCGGTGGAGTTATGGATCAGTGTCAGGGGAGACAAGTGTTGTTTTAGTTGGGGTTTGTGTTATTGGTCCAGGATGGGTAGAAAACAACAGCAGGCGTGATAGCTGCAGCTCTGTATCCCGGCGTGACGCGTGTTAACGGTTGAACTCGCTGTACTCCTGTCTGTGTTTGAGTGGGAGTGGCGCAGAGTTCGTCTCAATTTTGTATTTTCTAGGTAACAATACGACTCCGGCAACCAAGCCACCATCAACAACAACAACAACAACAATGAGAGATGTGTTTTCCTCGATCTCAGTGCGCACTGTGTTTAGGTTTTTTTGCGGGGGTTGGCACGTCTTTGTCACTCTGTATATCCGGGGGGAAGACGATGCAGTGCCTTTCTTACTCCCGTCTTTATCCATGTATATATGCGCGCCGTGTTTATGGCTCCTCGCAGAAACTCATTTCTGCTGGCTGTCAGCGGCGCTAATGCACACACACTGCCAGCATGGGGTGTTGGTCATGGAGCGGCGCGCTGCACCGGGACTCTGGATCCATCAGCTGTGACGTAATGCGCCCCTCCATCAGTGGCTTGGAGGACAGTGCATCACATCACTCTGCACTCGACTGCGAGCGCTACTCTGCATAGAGTTAATGTGGCCGTCCCTGCCTCTGCTGCGGCTGGATCGGGAACCCGCCCCGCTCATCTGTAGTCCAAACACGGAGAGAGAGAGGGGGGGGGGGGGGGAGGAGAGGGGGAAAGAGGGGAGAGATAGAGGAGAGATAGAGATAGGAGAGAGAGGCCAGAGCAGAGATAGAGAGAGGGGGGGAGAGATAGAGAGAGATAGCGAGAGAGGGAGAGTGAGAGACAGAAAGAGGGAGAAAGAGAGAGAGCCACCACCACCCAGCAGCCATGATCACTGGCGATTTTAATCTCTCTACTAACGACCTCACCAATCAATAGCGCATAAAAAAAAAACACACCTTCAGCTGAACCTGGACAAAGTCCCCCACGGACACCCTACGCCGAGCCATTCTCTGTGGATGCTCACTGTGACATGCAGCCTGTAGTCTGCGTCTCGTCTGCGGCTGCAGCGTGTGGCAGAGAGATAGTCAGTCCTGCCCTGTAGAAATGTATTTTATGCCACTTCATCATTGGTATGTAAATGAGTGTGCAGGCGCGGCGTGCTTTGTCAGAGTAGTAAATTCCATCACAACAAGGCGAGGCGTGGATAATGAGACTCCGACTCCAACCCTCGTTTGGCGCGCCGTTATGGCCCGCCTAAGTCATCCGCACTTTATTCTCAAACATAAAAACGTGAGGATCCCCACGGAGAGTGATTCACTGTTTATAAACGAAGGCTGAAACAAAGAAGTATTTCACTTTACAGAGCGCCCTGACGCTTTAAGAGAAGGAACGTGTTAACGTACAGCGTATATACGGACGGATGCAGTGGCGTTCAAACCAACGCACGTCACCGCAAGTGATCAGCCATAGCTCTCTGACGATATCCTCCATCCTTGTTGTTGTTTGTCGCTCCATGATTCATCAGCGTTTCCTCGAAGCGGGGGGGCCAAGGTCACGTGTTTTCTTTGTGAGAGTGAAAAGATAAACGGCCCAGTTTTCTGCTCCACACGTAGTTTGAGGCCAGCAGCCACATAAACATAGGCTTTCAGACCTTTAAACACAGGGTGCTCCCTCCACTGAGCTCTTGTCAAAGCACAAAATGTCCCCACGGTGTCCGCAGAGCCCTTGGCAGGCCTCGGCACGTGATCGATAAACACGGCCGAACAACAGAAGGGGCCAAATCAGGGGCCCCCGCCCACCCTTCACCACGCCCGTCTCCTGGGGGTCAACAAGGCGTGTGCGTGGGCTGACGTGGTCGGGTGCCGTCGTGTTGTTGTCTATCGACGCACGTCTTAGCGCAACGCCTGTTTCGTGTGTGTGTGTGTCGACTGACACATTCAAGCCGTCATGAGCCGTTGATTTTTTCTTGGTTGGGGGAAAATAGCCCATATTTGTGAAAGCGTGTTTTTTCAGCCCAGGAATGTTTGTTTACTATGAAACGGGGTTTTACGATTCACCCGACTTTGTACACATTTGCACATCAAAGAGCGCCTTTAAATGGCGTGCCGTATGCATGGCTTCCCTTCCCCGTCGCGCCACTAAAAGGATATTGGCAGGTGAATTGTCCCTCATGTGTCCATTTGACTTGTTATTGCAACAGGTGTTGCTGACAGATAAAGTGTGGAGTGAGAAATATGATTTCAGGTGAAGGATAGACATTTCTAATCTCAGATAACCACTTTACTCCTGTCATAACCTATCTCTCCCGTGTGAGTTCAGCAAAAAAATATTCCCTGTGATGTTTGCCCGTGACTGTTTACTAGTGCGTGTGCGTGTGTGTGCGTGTTTGTGCGCGCGTGTGCGTGCGTACAGGTGTGGCTACATAATATGCATGCTATTTTAGCACCTATGCCATGTGTGATACTACAGGAACAAATTAGACTTTCTTAACAGCAATCTGTCCCCCCTGCTTCACCTAGAGACAGAGCTCCGACTCAAATCAACCAATCAGTGCGATCCCCTGTATTCCAGTCTCATTTAGAGTCGGTTTTCCCTCGCCATTTTCTCTGTCTTCTCTGTCCTCTCGGCCCTCGATCGAAACGACAACGGGGGTCTTCTACCGGAGAGAATAGCGGCGGGGGGGGGGGGGGGGGGGCAGCGGGGTCCGCGAGCCGAGTGAGCAGCATAACGGATACATGAAGATGAGGTGACCTCTCAGCCGGTGACCTGGAAGACGCGGGTGTCCTGTGGGGCGGCCGCCCCGTGCCGGTCTGTTTATGTCCCCGATTTTAGCAGATAGCTTCTCTGCCCGCGACCTGTTTATCATAGCGCACGGCGCGGGGAGATGCAGACGGTGGAGGTTTTGTTGTTGACGAGGACTTGGCAGAGCAACCGGTGCTTACAGGAAGATGCTTCATCATAGTCACAGTCACTGTCAGCTTTCTGAATCCTCGCCAGCTATTCAATTTCTCCGGGCCCCCTCCGCCTCGTAATTCACCAAGCGGAGAAATAGCAATTGTATTGCAATCTGTGTGTAATATTATTTGTTTAACACGGTCGATGGGATGACCTACAGACCCTTCGCTGAAGGACACCCACGGAGATATCACAAATGATTTGAGGTTCCATCGTGTCCCCGGTCGCATCGGGGAGAGGGATGCTCCTTTGTTTCATCATCACGGAGGAGGAAGAGGAAGAGGAAGAGGAGGAGGAGGAGGAGGAGGAGGAGGAGGAGGAGGAGGAGGAGGAGGAGCAGGTCACCAGATGGTGTGAAAGTCAGCAGCCTTTTCACCTGCCAAACTTACCGTGCCCCTGGTATATTGCCTCCACATCATGTTGTTTTCGCTCTCAACCGGCACAAACCGCTGGGAACCTTAAGTGAACGATCTTACCGTACATCCTGTTCAAACAGGAAGTAGGAGGTATCAGGAAGCACGACTGATTTAGCACGACTGATCCGTGTTGCATCTAACTCTGTTATCCAAAAGATCTTCCCTACATTAGGAACATGTCAAGAACCAGTCGGGTGGGGTGGGGTTCAAACCCTACGACCGGGCGTCCGACATCCTCACCAGACTAAACCCTTCCAAATGATTCAAGTATTATGGAGCCAAACTGTCAATCGGATCGCCCCTACCGTGCCGCTGCTCTCCTGTCTGGTTGGCGTGCCAACCGCTGTCTGTCATCGGCCCGCTCCCCCCTCGCCCCCCCTCCCCAAGGAACGTGCGGCAGTCGCGCCCACGGGCCGGCGCCCGTCCGCCCCGGGTAATTCCCCGGGGCAGACGGGCGTCGCTGCCGTGCCTCAGCCTCAGCGCCGGGACCAGTAATGGATTTCCTGTGTAACCCTGGAGGGCGACAGGGATGTGTCACTGTCGATACGGGGAACCGCTGAAGTCCTGCCATTCAGGGGGGGGGGGGAAGTAGCTGATAACGTGAGGGGGAGGGGGGTGGGGGGTGGGGGGGGGGAGGGGGTTGTGAGAGTGAGAAGGAGAGAGAGAGGGGGACAGAGGAGAGATAGACAGAGAGGGGGAGAGAGAGAGAGAGCGAGAGAGAGAGATGGAGAGAGAGAGCGAGAGAGGGAGAGTGTGTGTGTGGGGGGGGGTGGTGTGAAGGGGGGTGAGGGGGTGGGGTTGGTGGTGATGGTGCCACGGTTCCCCTGCCACTCCACCCTCTCCAGGCGGAGGGGGGAGAGGGGAGATCCTGTTGATTTAACTGATTGGAGAAGCAACCCCACTTAAAAAAAAAAAAAAGAAGAAGAAAACCGACGGGAGTACTGCGGAGAAAGCCCTGACTTCACCGTCTCCCCCACGCCCCCCTGTCCCGCCGAGTGTTTTTAGAGAGAGACAGAACATGTTAGCCTAACGGGCGCGCTCAGTGTTGACTCGGGCCAAGTCAGCGGTGACCTTTGGCGGAGCGTTTAAAACAACCTGTGGGACCTGAGAGGGACTAAACGGCGGAAGGAGAAGCGGCGTGGTAACGGCTGACATTACGGGCCATCTGTTTTAACGGGCCGGCGGGGAGACGGGCGGGGCTTCCTGGGCCCGGCGGCCCGCTAGCTGCTAGCGCGCCGCCGCCGCTGGGGACCGCTCGCCTTCTCGGCTCTTTCTCGCCCTAAGCTGATTTAGCTGGTTATGGAGATGGCTCTTTATTTTTATTCGTTGTGGGATCGTGACAAATATGGAGTTTGAAAATGTCCTCGTGAGAACATCGTCCACCCCCGAAAATGTATTTTAAGAAATAATTTTCTTGTAAATACGCGTAATTATTGTTGACTCTGTGTCTGCTATTCGGGCCTCTGGTGGCTCATTTTAGACCGGACCCCCCAGTGGGTATAACATCCATTTCGCATACAATTTAATGAAATATGATGCAATGTAATGCTAACAGCCGAGCAGCGAGGGACACAGTCAAGCACCCGCACCCTTGAATCTCCCTTGAAAATGTAATTGCACATATTTCCTCTGCTGGATGAAGCAGAGCATGGCTAGCTCTCATGGCTGTGTGTGTGTGTGTGTGTGTGTGTGTGTGTGTGTGTGTGTGTGTGTGTGTGTGTGTGTGTGTGTGTGTGTGTGTGTGTGTGTGTGTGTGTGTGTGTGTGTGTGTGTGTGTGTGTGTGTGTGTGTGTGTGTGTGTGCGTGTGTACCTACATGGCTGTGTGTTTGGGTGAGCGTGTGTACGTGTGGTGTTTGCGTGCGTGCCTGCATGTGTGTGTGCTTGCCTCTGTCTCTCTGCGTGTGTGCGTGCCTGCGTGCGTGCGTGCGGGCCTGTATATGTGCGTACGTGTGTGTGAACTGAAGCTGTTTGTCTTTTATGGCTGTGTATAATCAGAGCTCTAGCATAGCTTGGATTAATAAGGGCTGTGATTTCCACGGGAGCTACTGTAGGAACGTGGCTCTGTGCCAAGATGTCATTTGGCCAGAGAGCATGAACTAGAGGCAGAATAAATGACTGCATATCCCATTACCCCCCTGTGCCATCGGCCCTGCGTTTTGTCCTCTCCCTCATGGTGCAAGGGGAAAAAAAACGTCAAGGGTATTTCAAGCGAAAAAACGAATACCATTTTTTATGACTTCCTGTAGGTTATTTAGAGCTCAAATGAATGCATTAAGGGAGTAGGAATGAATGCATAGGCACACACACATATTCTCAGTCACACACACGTACGCGTGTGTATGCAAGCGCTCACACAAGTGCCTGTGCACAGTCACAAGCACATGCACACAGATAAACGTAAACATGCACAAGATTCAAGATTCAAGAGGTTTATTGGTCACGTACATGTACACAAAATGCAGTGAAATGAAAATTGGAAGTGCCCACATACACACACCTATACACACACACACACACACACACACACACACACACACACACACACACACACACACACACACACACACACACACACACACACACACACACACACACACACACACACACACACACACACACACACACCCATCTCCCTGCCCTGGGAACGTCTCTTTGCCTAACCTTAAAGAGCCCATGGGGGAAGCTGGGGAGCTACGCTAGTCCTGGGATATTACAGGTTAGCTTCAGCACAGCGGGAGCATAATGTAGTGGCGTGCTACGACCGGGCCGTGCGCGCGGGCCGAGCAACGGCAGCTAGCAGCAGGCCAGCCGAGAGAGTGACCTGATCTGAGCTTCACTAAGTGATGTGTCTCAGAGCCACTCCATCTGCCCGTTGTGTCTGCCCTTGGCGGCCCGACACAGGAGCCTGTGTTACACGGCTAATGAGGATTGCCGAAAAGGTTAAGTAAACAGGAGGGACCGTTCCCTAAAAGGAAGGAGCGACTGGTGAGCGTCGTGGCGGAGGGAGAGCAGTGAAAGGCTGCTCTCCACGCCGTTATGTATATCATTCATCAGCTGGTTTTAATGAGGCGTGGGCCCCAGCGCACCGCTGCTAGCTTACCGCAGCCCCGCAGGCTAGCATGGGGGACCGGATGGCTGTACTGCGCATCTTTGGTAAACAAGTCGCTGAAGTAGAGTGGGGTAGAGTTTGAGATGGTTTAATATGATGACATGATATGCAGGATATAGTATAGTAGAATATATTAAAGGATGGTATGCCGTAGTATAGTACAGTACATTACAGTGTAGTATAGCATCGTATAAGATAGTATAGTATAGTACTTTACAGGGTAGTATAGCATGTTATGTGATAGTATAGCATTACATTAGAGTATGGTATAGCACGGTAGGCCAAAGTATAGTACAGTACATTACAGTGTAGTATAGCATGGTATGAGATAGGGGACTTTTGAGTATAGTATAGCATGATGGGAAATAGTATGGTCAATTACATTTTAGTATAGTATAGTGTGATATGAAATAGTATCGAAATTACATTCGACTGTAGTATAGCACGGTATGAAATAGTATAGTGCTTCAGAGTACAGCATAGCACAGAACAGCACACTGCAGTATAATAGAGTGCAGTATCGTATTTCCACATCTCTCGGCCAGGAGACCCATTCTCTGTTCCCCTCTCCCCCCTCCCTCCCCCCTCTCCCCCCCTCACCTACAGAGGTGCTTCTCTATCAGTGTCCATTTTTAGTTCTTCCCTATTCCTCCCGGTCATAGAACCCGCTCCTCAGAGCACCCCCTCCACCCCCACCCAACCAGCGCCCCGCCTCCCCCATGATGGATGGCGAGGAAGGGGAGGGGGGGGTGGGGGGGTTCTTCAGCGCATTCCGGCTCCTCCCTCGTCTGCCAACACCGCCGCCTCCGCCGTCTCCCCCCCCCGCCGTGGCGGCCATTGTGCTCTCCGGCCGGCCGGAAGAGTCACCTTTATCCGATTGAAATAAATGAGAGATACTCAAAGAGAGACATTAATTACAAAGTTTATCTCGCGGCTAAAGTACACTAATAAAGGGGCTCCTAATAGGGCATCCATCACGGCCGTCTGGGAGGGCGGCGGCTGGGGGGTGCGGCGGCCAGAGGTCACGGGCGTGATGGAAGACAAGCCCCGATGCGAGGATAATATTTCAGCCGCAGCTCACCGTGCGTCTGGACGCACGGCGGTGCAGGTGACACGTGCGCAACGTGCACACGCAGGCTTGTAACGGCTGCACACGTGTGTGTGTGTGTGTGTGTATGCACGTGCGCATGCATGCACGTACAGACACGCACATACACACACACACATCCATATGCACAGGCTCTGACCCAGATGCACACGCATACACACACACACAGGTATGGTAGTGACATACATGTGTTGACACACACACACTCAGACACACAAACGTACACACAAACACACAGAAACACACAGACGCATACACACATGCGTTAACAATCACACACACATTTACTCACACAGGAAGTGGCACACATGTGTTGACATACACACACTTACACTCGTTGACACAAACCCACACACTTACACACAAACAATCCGACATACACGTAGGCAGTGACAAACTTGTGTTGTCATACACACACACACACTTGAACACTTGAAAACAAACACACACAGATAGATACACACACCCACACACTCACACACGCTCACACACACAAAAGCAGGGAGGTGTTTTATTTTATTCCACTGTGTTTTCCGGGCTGTAATGCAGTAGTGTGCGTCTCAAACACATCCAACGCTCCGTGTTGAGAACAGGGATTCGACGGCGCCTCAGCGTTATGTATGCAGGGCCCACGCTGGTGAATATTAAACTGCTCCTTTAGACTCTGATGCACTTTTTAAGGGGGAGCGTTTAAGTGTGCTCCGCCGAGGCTTAAGCACTTAGGATCAAAGATCAAGACAAGGTGATTGCAAGTGCATTGCATGAGAACACTGCACCTCTGTCCCGAATCCACGGGTAATAACAGAGCCTGTCGAGAGCGTTAATAACAAAATAGATCTACTTTAATCCGGTCGAGCGTGCGAAAACCATGTCTCCTTTTCCAAATGATTGATAGCGTACAGTGTCAGACATACTGCGGTAGCCTGAGACGTTTCTAAAAGGTACTACCACTACCGCTTCTACCACAACTGCCAGCCCCACAAGAAGCACAGCAGCACCGCTAAAACCTGCTGCGCTGTGTGTTTTCCTACTATTTCAGCAGCGGCCCGGGCATTTCCCTCCTCTTTAAGTACTGTTTATGCCGTACAGAATATCAAATTGCCCATGCAGTGCAATTTCGGTGGCCATATTGTGGCTTTTGGCAGGGCCTCAAAATGACTGTCTGACATCTCCAGCGCCGCTGTGCTCCGCTAAGATTGCACCAGCTGTCTCCCCCGTTTGCTTTTCTAATGTCTTCTTTGTTAGCGTTTCATCATGTGTCTGATGACAGCACCACCGGAGGGCAGGCTGCGAGGGCCGCCCCTCGGACCCGGGGCGGAACCCCACCGGGTGTTTAACCATGCACCCGTGCGTGTGTGTGTGTGTGTGCTTGCGGGAGGGAGGGTGGGTGGTTTGTGTGTGCGACGGCGCTGCGATTGTGTGGATAATAACATTGTCACAAAATGTGGACGGTGGAATCTGTTTCATGTACTCGATTAATTATGCATGTTATGAAGACAAGCAAGTCTGTGTTTAAAGCCACGAGTGGTCTCGGCGGTGGCGGTGATTATGGTCTGTGAACGGTATTGTTTGAGTTTATATCTGCTTATGAAAAGGACGGGGGGGGGGGAGGGGTAGCTAGCTCAGGTTACGCACGGCGGTAAAGATATTTAAGGCAATTCAATTAGGCTGATAAGGTAAAACGCTTTGAGTTAATACTGTTCATTTTAATCACGAATGGAGTGCCCTCGCACTCCATCAACATCATACAAAGCACCCCCCCAGTCCCAAAAAAAACATCCATCAGTTTAAAAAATGACCAGCGTACTCAACTTAATTACTGAGTTCCAATATGCAAAACGTCAGCCTCTTTCTTTCTCTCTCTCTCCGCTCGTATGCAAAACAGCTTTTTTATTTGTTACTCCTTAAGATCTATTATTCACTTGCTAGCGAGCTTGCATATCCAATTACAACATGCTCCCGTTTCATTCCAGCTCCCATAAAAAGCCCTAATGAAAAATCTCTATGGCAATTAGGAACACCAGAGGGTAACATGCCTGTCTTCATGTTCCTGCGAGTCGTCTGTCTGTCTGCTGTCGTGAGTCATTATGCTGATCTACCCGGCTGCCATTTCTGTGACTGATCAAGCAGATGAGAGCTAAAAAGACAAAAAGAGGGAACCAGGGCTTGTGTCCGGGCCAAACGTAGAGAGCCAGCAGCCGGGAAAGGGACAGGCTTTGTTTGGGTCCCACTGTCCCCCTGCTGGCCTGGGCTGTGTCAGCCACGGGTCGCTGCTCTGTGAGGGAGGTCTGACCGGCCCCTAGCCCCTAGTGGAACGCCGTGAACAAACCCGCAGGAACCCGAGGCCAGGATGTTGCAGACAGCTGGTCGTCTTATCAAAGGCGGAAGATGGTGATGATGGAGTCGGGAGCGGGGATCTTGTTCCCAGTTCCTTTGCCCCCCTCCCCTCCTGCTCAACATCACCCTCTACAGAAGTTCACCCCTCAAGGCTGACCAAAGCTCTGTGTTTGCCCAGGGCGAGCTGGCTGTCATGCGCTCTCTCTCCTTCTCCTCTATCTCTCTCCCTCTGTCTCTCTCCCCCTCTCTCTCACCCCCCTCCTCTCCTCTTCTCTTCTCTCTCTCTCTGCTCTCTTCTCTTCGCCTCCCTTCTCCTTTGCTCTCTGATCTCTCTCTCCCTCTCCTCTTTCTCTATCTCTCTCTCTATCTCCCTCTCCCCCCTCCTCTGCCCTCCTCTCTCCCTCTCCTCTCTCCCTCTCCTCTGTCTCTCTCCCTCTCTCTCTCTCTCCCTCTCTCTCTACCCCCACCTCTCCTCTCTTCTCTCCTCTGCTCTCCTCTCTCCTCCTCCACTCTCCTCTCTCTGCTCTCTTCTCTTCGCCCTTCTCCTTTGCTCTCTGATCTCTCTCTCCCTCTCCTCTTTCTCTGTCTCTCTCTCTCTATCTCCCTCTCCCCCCTCCTCTGCCCTCCTCTCTCCTCCTCTCTCCCTCTCCTCTTTCTCTCTTCTCCCTCCCCCTCCTCTGTTCTCCTTTCTCCTCTCTCCTCTTCTCCTCTCCTCTCCTCTGCTCATCCGTCTTTGGCCAGCGAGCTAAAGCTGCCGGATCTCTGCCTGAAGACTTCTCCAACTCCCCTGTGAGAGGTCATACATTGAATTAGAAAGGTGGTGGTGCTGGTGGTGCTGCTGGTGGTGGCGGCGGCGGCGGTGGTGGTGGTGGTGCGGATGAGGGGGAGGTGGTTCTCGGGGCTCGGGCTAAAGCAGGAATTAAACTGTTTCTGTGGCAACAGTGCCTGAAGCACTGTCACTCTCTCGCCCCCCTCCCACACACCCACCCTACCTCCTCCACCCCCCCCCTTCACCCAGGATGGGTGGGCCTGTGGTGGTCCGGTTACTTAGAGGGAGGACGGAGAGCAGACTGATTTGATTTCAGCATTCAAATCTCATTAAACTTTCAAATGTGACATTGATTCTGACATTGATTGAAATCCAAAAAAGGGGGGAAGGCTCTGTGACATTTGCTCCAGTTTGTTTATTTGGTAACCTATGGATCTGTTGTCCACATTTTTATGTCATTATTAAGTGCATGTGTGTTGGTTGTGTGTGTATTTGTGCGTATGTGTGTTTGTGTGCCAGTGTGTGCGGTGTTTGTGTGTCAGTGCCTGCGTGTGTGTGTGTGTGTGTTTGTGTTTGTGCGTGTGTGTGTGTGTGATTTTGCCTGTACGTGTGTTTGTGTGCACATGTGTGCTTGTGTGTGAGTATAATCGAGCGAATGCAACACTACAACGGCGTCAAAGCCATTTGTTTAAAAACTAAAAAAGCCGAATTTGAAAGGCAGATGGTGTGCCGAATAACAAACGACCGACACACAACTGAAGTAGGAGTCAACAGCGACTGGACGGAATTTTAAAGCGCACGGGGACAGGACGCACTTAGGCCCCCCCCCCCCCCCCCCCCCACAGCAGGCACTCAAGTAGCTAACTCAACTTAACAAGACGGCTTCAACTGAAAGTCAACAAAGCACAAACAACCACCAGGGTGCAGAAGTGTGGTTAGTGTGATGCTGGGGCCCTTCAAACGACACGGCTAGAGCCTGTGTCCAGGGCCCCCACCGCGCGTACGCACCGACCCACCTAGCGCTAACACTCCACCGCCGCCGCCGCGAGAAGCTATCACCAATTGTAGATATTCGACATCTTATTAGGCGGCAGAATTTTCCCGTTTGGAACGCGGTCCTCGTAAATCATCGCAGTCGTGGAGAAGTCCCTACAAACACTATTTCTCTCCGCGGAAATAATAATTCATAGAAGTAATGTGGTGCGGCTCCACAACCAGACCAGTCCTGGGGGGCCGGTCTCAAAGATTGGGTTTTTCCCCTTCGTCAGAACCATTGCAAAACAATGAGAGTTTTAGTGGTGCCAATGCATCACATGCAGCCATATTTTCAGCAAAAAGAAATCAGACTAATCAGCACAATTCTTTTGCGTGGATTCTATTGGCTATGTGGGGCACTCAGAAAGTTCAACAGCAATGCTAATTACTTGATAAAAAAATACACAGACGCACACCCACATGTACAAACACATACACATACACACACACACGCACGCACGCACGCACGCACGCACGCACGCACGCACGCACGCACGCACGCACGCACGCACGCACGCACGCACGCACGCACGCACGCACACTCACACACTCACACACTCACACACACTCACACACACAATGTTCACTCCCACCACAGCACTGTTTTCACAGACAAACCTCCTCAGTATATGATTTGGCAACCCAAACCGAGAGCCCAGACTGCACTTATTCATTGATGGGAAGTGTCACCTTTTGAAGGTGGGGGTGTGAATGTGAGAGGTGGCAAATTTTGCTATTTGCATAGCCTACACTGTGTGTTCTGTCTTCCTGTGCAGGCCGCAGCGACTGCGTGACTGTTGTCAGATGTAGTCCAGAAGGACACCCGGCAGTTAAGGAATATTCTGTGTGATTATGGGATTTTTTGTTGTCCGGGGGCGGAGGCGATTTCATTATAATGCAGAGGAGACTTGATGTGGTAAACAAACCCTTAATTAAAAATAACAAAGTAGTCCTTAATTGAAACTGTGGAAAGTTTTCAGAATGATTTAGTTTTTTTCTAGATTATGGGGCAATTGTATACAAAACCCATACATGCAAAACATTATTTCATATTTTGGATGCATTAAAGCGATCATTTTACGTATACTGTATTGGTAAAACACAAGGCTTATATTTGTGTTAATTTTCTAAGTATCTTTTTATCGCATGAGACATTACAGCACTGCCGCGAAGGTCGAGTTTATGGTCCCAACTTTTGATTTCTCTAGGCTGAGTGGAAAGTACACTCTTTGTTTGGAATAGCCTGCAGGGAAACTTAAAAACTTCAGAAATTAATTTATTTCACCGAGTTCAAAGCTCTAGTTAGGGCCGCGGAAGATAATTCCTTTGGGAATGATTGTTTTGCATAAGTTGTTGTCTTCGAGGCTCTGATGCTTCTCCTGCGTTTCCCCCTCGCCTCTCTTCTTTAGGTCTATAGGTTTGTTGTTTCTATTATGCTAATAGATTGGTGTGCAATGTTTGCTTTTTCGCCCAGCTTTATTCGACAAAATAAATTTCACTTCCCATTAAAATTAAATATACAAACAATGGACAAAATGATTAGATAGTGCTCCGGACATTTGTTCCACAATGAGAGTTTGCCTTAATTAGTATACTTTGTGGAGAAGTCATGATAATTTATGATGTTGTTCATCATCTGACATTATATTTTTTCCACAATATGAATTTCCCACCAGCATGTTTAAGCATCTCACCATTTCCACGTATTGAGTTATAGTTCCCCAACAAGCTGACTCCCTTTGACATGAAAAACGGCACTCTAGCTAAATAAGTTGAAAAACAACAATGTCGACAAGACAAATGTTTGTTCATTGCAATGTAATAATGTGTAATCAGAGCACTCTGAATGTGTCAGCCGTGTTTTATTATTCATATTTCTCGGTAGAGATGAATAGATGAAAGACGAATGGCTGTAGGACACCGAGCACACACGGGGGCTGTTGTCTCCTCTCAAAATGGCCGCTATTAGGACTCGGCAAACATTGTTTATCTTTAATCATCATACTTCTTCCTGACATATAGTAAGAACAGCGCGTCCAGTTTGTTTACTCCAGAGCTCGACGAGGACTGGGCGTGTGGGAGTGTACAGTTCCGATTTCACACGGTAAAAACTGTTCGCTCAGCGAGTTAGACAGCACTTTACAGGAATCAGACTTTGTATAAGGCTCCAACGCGCCAGCGAATACATATGGTCGGAATTCACGGTGGAAGGACAACAAAACAGCTTTGCCGCCTCTTAATAAATGATGTACAACTCGGCGTATTTCTTTATTTTACAAACACAGCTCACACAGTAAAAATGTCAGTGTTATGTATCCAGCGCTTAATCACATAATGGCTCACAGGCTGGCGGTGTGTGACTCCCCCCGAGCCTCTAAAGGGCAACACCTCCAGAACACACATGGAGGAGAGGGGCAGAGAGCAGTGAAGGAGCCCAGAAGAGGGATCTCTCCTTCCAGGGACAACGAAAAAGAGAATATGGTCCCGGACGGGCAGGCGTATAATTCTAATACAAATATTTTATACGTCCTAAGCAAAAAAATCTGCAACGCATATTACATTTTTTCATATCACGGTTCATTGTACAGTGTTCCAATTTCCCCCAGACAAATTGGACCTGATATGTTACTTTATAAGGCAATTTGGTTTTTGGTTGTAAATATATATAGATATATGTTCTGTATATAGGGTTACACTATGCTTCTCCATTGGCATAAGTAATTTCTAATTGAAATAGCTATTTGAATAGCACTAATATATTAAGGTTCACTCACATTTTCTATCACCCTATAATGCTTAATGACTTTTGCTTTTACCTTATTTAGTTGCTGCTTTCTTCATTGAAGGACACATTTTTTAACATGATAGGATATAGCACACTCACTGTATGCACACGCTCACATACGCATGCACACACACTCACACACGTGCACATGACACATGCACGCAATCACACGCACACACGCGCACGGAATCACAAGCACACCCACACACACAAACACACAGCGCAAACACGCACACACACACACTAAAGGACATGTACACTTGCACACGATCACATGCACAAACACACAAAAACACACGCTCACACAGGCACACAAACACACACACACACACACACAGACACACACACACACACACACACACACACACACACACACACACACACACACACACACACACACACACACACACACACACACACAGACACACACACCCCTACACACCTGTCCTTGAAGCTTTATGGACGTGGTATCCTCTATTTTCTTCGCTGCTACTTGGTCATCCTGTCCAACAGAAACCTCATTCCAGAGGCGTTGACGTATAGTATGCTAATAAGTAAAAAAGCTAATCATATTGGCCCCCTTGGTATTATTAATGCTCCCATTTATCTCCTGGTGTCAGCCATTTAATGCTCGGACTCAATTTAAAGAGGTGTTGAAGCAGAAAAGCAAACATTACAGGATCCATAAACATTAACAAGACAATTAGTCAGCGTGTAGGCCAGGGTGTTGTTAAAGTGACGCCTTGGAAATGAGTTGCACTGACTCATGTTGCAACGTTAGAATCAACAAAAATCACAATTCGCTATTCAGCCATCTCAGCAGACAGCTTGGCCGGTTTAGAGGTACGCCTTTATGCAGGAAAGGAAACAGACTCTAGATGCCTACAGCTAGGCTGTGGAGGATTAAACCCCCTTACATGCCCGAGTGCCATGTACTAAACCATATATTTAGTATATACACTATTCTGTACTGTATTAGTCCCAGGAGAACTAGCCTCTGTCAGTCAGCCATGTTTCAGTGCTGAATGTCTTGTTGTTTATGGCTCGCAGTTGTGCAGGATAATTACATTACGTGAAAACACTGGGTTAATTATGTTTATATTTATCTAGTTCATATTTAATGATCCAACGTTTTGTCATTTTGTTTGTTTGATATACAAAGAAGTGCTGAATTATATCGCCCCCCCCCCCCCCTGCCCCTTGCCCCCACAACAACAACACAACGGATATTGTCAGGCTCGTCTGCTAAACTGCTTCTGAAGACCTGCAGATATCAGACATAAATCCTATAGTGGCCTAAAACTGAGTTCCCACTGAACTGATGAACTGTCTTTAAGCAAAACATCCTCGTTTCATTCACTTCTTTGGCAAATGGAAGCTTGGTTCTCATCTCTTAACGGCGAAACCATTGATAACGGTGTCAATTATTATGTTCTAATGGCCGCAAAACACGACGTAACCATTCAATCACAGTGATGGATCGGAGCTCTACTGATATCGGTCTTCACTGAAAGTTGAGGGTTTGTAATCCATAACGTGCGGACTGTGAAAAGGATTTACTGGTGGATGCCTGCTGCAATATTCCAGACACGACAACACACATGAAGGAGAAAACACACATTACAAATATGAAGGATGCTGCTTAGTTTACCCTCAGCGTGTTTCGTTTTCATTCGTTGCAATGCTTTAAGTTGTGTGTTTTTAGTCATCATCACCACCTTCATCATCGTCATCATTACTCAAAGATCCAATGCAGGATGCAATGTGAATAGCGATTAGTAAGTAACAGGCAACATGGGTCGACGCAGAAGTTTGATTTCTTAGGAGGCAAGTTTTTGGCACAGCCAAACTAATCTGCTAATTTCTTTCCGGAAATACGTTTCAATGTATTTGTGTTTATCGAGGTCCCTTAGGGTGGGTTTGCCAATTATGTCTGCGCACGGCAGATATTAAATGCATTAATGTTCATATCTTGGCAACAAAAGAAAAACAAACGAATGGAGAACGACAAGGAAGCACGGCTTCAAATTAACCTCAAGATTGTGGCACAGGCTGAGGAGCAGGGAGGATAGGGAGAAAAGTACCGTCTCTACTCCTCACACTGCCTTGTATTCACACTGAAACGTGGCTCTCCATACCCAGCCTTCCTACAGAGCGCAGCAGAGTACATTACATTAATCTGACTAATGAGCTATCCCAAGGAATAAATAAATGTAGGAGCACAATAATGTGTTTTAATAAGAAGTGCTAAAGGCTAGCGGGATGAAAAATGACCTCTCAGAAGCGGTGGCGTGCGGAATAAATCTGATTCTCCTAAAGTTGTTGACAAACGCAAAGCAACGAGGGGTTGATTTTAATAATTGATCACCGGTGAGCGGTGGCCAGGGTTGCAAACGCCGCCGCCGCCGAAACCAAAAAAACAATAGGTTTCGCTTTCTTTGCATTTAAATTACACTGTTTGTTTATTGATCCCCTCTGAATAACATTTTGGTGGAGGAGCTGCACACGTTGAGATTATTTATATTGCGTTTTTAACGACCTCCCCGTTGCCAAGGGAGGCTGTGTTTGAGGCTATAAATTGACTGCCAGATCTGCACACGCCGCATTGATGCATCCACAGTGACAGAGATAATCAGAGGGGGGCAGATTTTTGCGAGGATAGTGATCGGTTTGGGTGGCCGACAAGATAGGTGTCCTCATCGGAAGGCCCTGCGGTAACCTCTCCTCCGCCTCCCGCCTCCACCCACCCTCCACCCACCCTCCACCCAGCCTCCACGCTCTCCATTGTCACCTTTCATCGATCACGAACTCCTCACTCCTTTGCCTCAGGTCGAATATGTGAGAATACCAAGTGGTTGTTTTTTTTGTGGTATAAAAAAAGCATTTCATCCAATTCCCCCAATGGAGGCTCAGCAAAAAGCTTTGTGTGTTCAGTTCGCCCTGGCGTTGAGAGAAAAAAAATCCTTTATTTATTTGTATTTTTCTCTGTTGGGTTCACAAGTGCTCACGGCACGACGCCATTTTTAAAACCGCCGGCTTTATATAAATCAAAACGTGCGGTAAACGACCTGCTGCCTTTCCTCCCCGGCATAGCAGATTTCAAACCGTCAGCGGCCTCGTCTGAAATCAAGGGAGCCGTCGTGTTGTCTTTGGTCTCTCTGGCGTGTCCTACTTGTGTCATCTGCCCAAACAATCCACCGCATTCTGTTTCTATGCTCCCTCTTCAAGGGCAGGAGAACAGGCATGAGTACCGACAGCATGGAGACATAAGAGTAGGCAGCCTTTCCGTTTAATACAGTGGACTGTATTCACCCTAGTGCCAAATTAATACCCAGCATGTTGAGAGGGTAATCAAATGGAAATGGAAATTTGAGCAGCTTAAAGATGAACCTCATTTTTCGTTCCCTCAAGGGCTTGTTAGTGTTTTGCCAAATGAGTGAAACTGTTTTTTTTTTTTTTTTTGTCTTTTTTTCCCCACTCTTACCGCATCAGGGG